>NC_025685.1:16047943-16073196 GCF_000633955.1 Camelina sativa | reverse complement strand
ACGTTCTTCTGATCATTAGTTGTGTTCCACTTCGACTCCATTCTCACTAGTAAATCAAGGTCGAGTTTCTTACTTGGTTCACTAGCCGCCATTCCATCCTCCTCGGCCCTTTCATCCGCTATCGTACTCCACCGTCCGTACATCCGCTTTACGCATCACCTCCGCCATTTCTCTTGTTCTACTCGTTTGTTTGCCTTTGAAACTCATTTCCGTCGTCCATTCACACTCTACTCTCATTCCACTTCCACTTCTCCAAGTAAAGTCCCTGTTTTCACGAGTGTCCCACGACACAGACATCCGTCCGTGTCGTTAAGCCGTTCGGCGTTCACATCATGCCCGCTGCTCCGTAATTGCCTGTTGCTCGACTCTCTGTGGAAAGTTGGCCACCTTGTGGTCCATGCTACCACACCCGAAACATCCCGCACCGCTGAACCCCAACCTCTGGATAGCTTCAAACATACTTGTAAGGAACATAATGCAGCTGTTCCACTACGGCTGCGCTCGAGGACTGACTACCACCACAAGTGACCTGAAGTCACCCTCTATCCCGACTGCACTCTCCACCAGCTCACCTCTCTTAGCGTAGCTCCTCACCCTGCACCGAGTCTTCAGGTCATCACGCACATCCAACAAGAACCTGTGTCCAACAAGAACTTGTGTCTGGCTCCAAAGCCCAGCCTGCATACACCATAAGCTGACTAAACTCCGTGTCCAGCTCTCGCACTGTAGGTTCGCCTCGGTCAACTCCAAGAACCGCGCCTCCATGCGATCAAGCGCCTCATGAGGAAAACACTTGGTGTAGAACTCCCCCACAAGTCGACCTCCACCACACACTTGCATCTCCTGATAGGTAGTGCACTACCAAGTCCACCCGATATTGCTCGGGGCACCAGAGCGACCGGAAAATATCCTCAACCCGCTCTCTCCACTAATCCGCCACACTCGGATCCGTACCTTCCGGGAAAGATACCACACCCACCTGTCGTAGTTCCACCAGCATCTGAACATACTGTGCATCCACTATCCCATCCCCTGCCTGCACACCTACCTGCATTCCAGCCACAGGCTGCACCGCTGGGCCCTGCCCACCAAAAACTGGCGACACCACCTGAACCTGCCCACCAATCGCTGGCGGGACCACAGGAACTTGTACACTAGCCGCTGGCGGCACCACTGCTGGAAGCAACGCCAACATGTGAGCTAGCAAGCCCATCAGGACATCTTCACTACCGGGAGCACCCTCCGCTAGAACCCCCACCCCCGAGGCAACACTGGCACTGACACCAAGCCCACCAACTTGCCGAGTCCATCACCACCCTGGTCTCTAGACACTCTAGGATGAACCTGTGGCAGATCTGTGACTCTGCCAGTTCCTCACTGGCCATGCTTTAGGTCACACTCACACTGGCATCGGGAACGCGTTGCCAAATAGAAGGCTAAGCAAAAACAGAACAACTCTCACTACACAAAGAACATAACTCACCTTGGAATCACAAAGCAGGCTCGAAGAGGATGTTTTGGACCCCATGCCACACACAATTGACTAACTCGCATAATCAACTCTAGCATGAAATCCTAAACACCAAGAGCAAAAGCTACAATGAACACTAGACCTAGAACCGATAGGGCTCTGATGCCAAAATGAAACAACCCTTCTTCTTTTTTTTCTTTTTATAATATAATCTCTAGTGGTCTCACATCCACTAACAACCTAACATCAATCAACAACTGAAACGACCCGACCCGTTTTTTTAGTAAGAATAATTATAATTAATTAACAAGTGGTCCCATATCCACTAGCCACCTAACCAAAATCAAACCAAACAGCGGAAATTAATCAACATATACCATTAAACCAGTAATCAATAACCAATAATTAAATAACCAATAACAATAATAATTCAACCAACTACATAACTTCACCAACCTAGAAATGCTCTACTTACTCAAGTCTAGCAACCTAATAGAAGTTAGACAACACGTCAATGAACTGCAAGATCATCTTCCTCTTCATCGCCTTGATTCCACGATCACACTTTGCCTTTACCTTCACCATAACACATATGAGATGTGTGAGTAATTTATAAACACACAGTGAGGCAATCCTCCCATCTATTGGGCTATACACACAAGCAATTCAGATATCTCTAACCCTACTAGTGGTGGTGTCGATCGATACCAATTGTGAATGGGTTAATCGGTTCAATTTTAAATTCTCTGGTTTGCGTGGTTGGTTTAGAGAAGCCCTAAACTCGAGTTTAAAAGGAAGAACTCGACCTCCTTTGTCCATTTGAGAAGTTTTCACACTTTAAGAGAAAAAAGAAGAAAGAAGAGTTTCCAGAGGCTGTTCTTGTGGTTTTTGGGAGATCTTTGGTCCTGTGAGTGAATTTTCTTTTTGGAGGGTGTGGATTCAAGGATAAGGACATGGTGGGAAGTTTGTTGTGGTGCTAGCTTCATCGTTGGGGCATAGATCTTGCTGTTTGGTAAAGGTGAGAGTATGACCGTGGCTTATCTGAGCTAAGATCTCTGTTTCTGTGACTTTGTGTGTTGTGTGGTTTTGTCTCTTGATTGTTTGGGAGTTTTTCGTGGCTCCTGAGACTTGGATTTCGTTGCTGGGATCGTGTGGGACGATAAGAAAAAGCTTGGAGGCGAGATTCGGAGGTTATGTGCGAAGGAAATTGATGCTCACCATCGGTGTTGGTCGACAACATGTGGAGGTGTTAGTCGACACTGTTAGAGATTCGTGAATGTCAAGGTGTCGATCGACACCCTTCTGTAACAACTGGTTATGTCATGTTGCATTGTGCATTGCCTGGTTTTTTTATATTGTTTGTTGATGGTGGCATGAGAGATCTTATTGCTTTTGTGTATAGCCTATTAGATGGATGGATTGTCTCAGTAAGTATTTCTGGCAATACTTACGCCTCTCTTTTGTATTGTGGCGCAGGTAAAGACAAAATGTGATCGTGTAATCAAGGCTATGAAGAGGAGGATGTTCTAGAAGCTTAGTTGTTTGTTATGTGTCATTGTTAGGATGATAGAGTGGAACTTAGTGGTCTAGAATGGATGTTAGGATTACTGGTTTCTTAGTGGTCTAGAATGGATGTTAGGGTTGTTGGTTTCATGATTGGTTATGTTTTGGATTGTTATTGACATTGATATGATGTTATTTCTTTAATTGTTATTAATTATTGGAATTGAATTATCTGTAATCCGCTATTGTTGTTAATTGAGGATAGGTTGCTAATAAGTATGAAATCACTAGATATTAGAATATATAAAAAAAACGGTAGGGTTGTTTTAGAATCTCATTCTAATGTCTTGACACCAACAACAATAATAATAGTGTGGATTTGCAAAGTGATAAAACGGCAGAAGAGATCTTCCAATTACTTCTCTATAATGTTATTTTCATCGACATCAAAATACATATAGATACGTTTTTGTTTTATCAATGTGGTTTAAATATTAACAAAAAAGAAAAAAACATTGATGGTATGGATATTTTGACAACAATGAAAATAACAATTGTGTATTTTTTTAGGAGAAAAATATAAGTAGTTAACATTTTATATAAAATGGGTTAATGATGAGAATTTTCTCATAGATTAGATTTTTCAAATGTTGACAAAAAAAAAAAAAAAAAAAAAATCTATATATAACCATATAAGTAGATGTGCGTATGGAGATCGTGGTCCATAATATAACCATAAAATCCGAACTTTTAAAAGTTTTAGTGTATCAAAATATGCCTCTTTTTTACGGAATGGTCCAAAATTGTCCTCCCATAAACTCAAATGGAGAAGAGCCACAAAATAAGGATCCTATTCTATGTGTCCATGTGCATGTGTATGTGAGTGTTTGTGGTGTCACATTCTACGGCTAACAACCACATCCTTCACTTATACTCTTGGTCCGGCGTCGTCATGTTTACTTGGCAATCCCCAAATTGTCTCGTCTCAGTAGTCTTCACATAGAATAATCTTTGTTTTTATTCTAAAAGCTGTCCAATAGTCCAAATGCATTATCCTACTTTTTTAGGAAAAAGACTTAAATTTTGCTCATTGACATGGTTTTGTTAAAAAACTACTCATAAACTAATTGAGTGGTTATATTTAAAAAAGAAAACCTAATATTAAAACACATTTTTTTTCGGGCACGATAATCAAGGAGTCCTTACCACTACTTTCCTCCAGCATCGGTGAAGGAGAACTTTGCCGGCGTCGGGACATAACCTGTTTTTCTTCTCCCTTTTTCTTGCACTATTTGCTTTTGTTTTTCTTAGTTGTCTTTAAGATTTTGATCACTTTTAATCCCTCTAAATCTATCCCCAACCACATGCTTTCAATAGCCGATCTCAAATCCATGGAAGTGACTAGTTGGTCGAGTCTTCACGACTGTTATCCACTACCCATCCCCTTCCCGGAGAAGCTATCTGAAGAACCAGCAAACGCCAAATCTAGGGTTTCGACCCACCAAAAAGAGATCTCACACCATGTATCAGCGATGGCAGGAGCAGATCTGCTTGGACCATCTTTTGCTGGCCTGGTGGAACCGTCGACGACACACGACGACCATCTCATCTTGGTGTCGACTTCTAGAACCGGAGACCTTAAGCTCCTTTTGTTCTCTTCTGAATCCTCAAGCCCCGTTATGAAGCCACAACCAGCGCCCTTTCCCCCATCGGAGATACTCAAACCCCTGCATCAGACCTCGCTTCAGTCCAGCCGCCGCGTGAGAACCAAACCGTCCCCAATCGGAAAACTAGGGTTTCCACTGGTGGGCTTACAAACTCTTGGTTCTTTAAGCTTCTCGAGCCCATTCCGAAAAGATGATCCACAATATAATCCGCTTTTATCCAGGTTCGATCAGAACTCAATTCTCTCACACTCTAGGCAATTTCTGTGTAGCTTTATGGAACCATCTGTTCGAAGACTGCATTTGGATATTAAACTACCATTGATGCTAGTTTGGTTGAAGAATTCTTTAGAAAACCTGTTATTATGATCCAGTCCTTTTGGAACTGTGGTTACCGATGTGTCTTCAGGCTCCTTTCTTCAATCCGACTGATACATAAGCCCGCTAAACTGCCTCTCATCAACTTTTTGAAGTTCCCTCTTAAAAACCTGAAGATTAGCGGCATTATGACCCCAGTTCAATGTAATTGGGGTTACCACAACATCTTCAAGCGTTTCACCCTTGAGATTAAGACTGAAATCAACTTTACATCTATCCTCAAACAGAGCATTCTTAACCCTGCTCAAACCCTTAGCACAGCTTTCCTTCGGGTCACATCTGTAGCTTCTTCAACACCGCTTAGTCTTCAATCTAAGACAGTGGTCATCTTCTCCTCCATCGAAGCATTCATGGAAGAAACATCGTTATTTCTTGACTTCACATGTTCCAAAACCCTTGCAAGGAATTGGTCCATAGCTCTCAAGTCTACAATTTCGATGACCCTTATCTATCTTTATCTTTTCAATGTATTGGCTTTAGGGATTGCCTTACTCTGTTGTTCGTTAAACTTTGTTATATGTTGTATTCTATTTTAATGGAATGAAGCATATGTTTGTTAAAAAAAAAAAAAAAACATGGCTTTGTTAATTGTTAATATAGTGGTCGATGATAATATTATTAAAATTTGCTAAGAGTTGTCTTATTATTACAAGGAAACAACTTAAAACTTAAAAACTGAATTTTACAGACAAATAAGAACTAGAATCGTACGGTGAAGATAAAAGACAAGAGGATGCCAAGTCTCTCAAGTCTCAATCAACTGAAATAAGACCATTTTTCATCCTTGCCCTTGCCGTCGCCACCAGCTGCAGCTTCGTCCTGGTAGTAAACACCGAGGTTGTTGATCGCTGCGGTGAGAGCGTCTGTGGACGTTTCCATGGAAAGATAAGGCATGTTGTTGAATGAACGAGCAAGACACGTTGCGGCTACTAGTTTGTCGTTTCCCTTATCACTACCTGCTTTGTTGTTGTTCCTCTGCTCCTCGGCTCGGTGTTTAAGAGTCTGAAACATGAGCTCAGGCTCGTGCTGCATCGCTCTGAGGACATCTGCAGAGGACTGGCCCATCACAGCACGTGTCACTGCGAATCCGTGAGGTCCATCGCTCTGCAAGACTCGGACTACACTTGGTCCACCAAACAGATTGTGGACTCCACCTAGAGCTTCCTCATATGCCCCGCCCAGGAACATTCCCAAATAGTACCTACCCCCGCTGCAGCCGTTTTTTTCCAGCTCGTGCAATGGCAAGCTCGATTCTCCGCCTATGAACTTGTTGATCTTTCCGTCGCTGTCGCACGTCAAATCTGATAAGATCCCTCTCGCCACAGGCCTCTGATCAAGCCTATGGATTGGAACTATTGGAAACAGCTGATCAATCCCCCAAAAATCAGGGATCGAAGTGAAAACCGATAGATTGACATGGTAAGACAGAACCGGATCCGATGCGCCAATTGCCTTAATCACCCACTCGCATAACCCATCAACACCAGCTAACTGTTCAATGCTCAAGGAACCTTCTTTGAACCCTTCAACACATCTCTGCTTCAGCTGATCAACATAAAGCAAGCAGCTTTCACGATCACCACGCATCGCAGCACCATAAAGATTCTCGTAATCATTTCGGACTTCCTCAGAGTTCCCTTCAAGCATAAACTGAACATCAGTTGGGGTTTCATGTTGTTTACTAGCTGAAACAGCTTCAAAGATCAACACCGAGTGATGTGAGACAATAGCTCGACCACTCTCACTGCATATCACCGGATGCTTCACAGACTTCCGATCACAAACAAACCTCACCGATGCCACAACAGCTGCAGCATACTCCTCAAGTGTATAAGCAACAGAGAGATCCGACTCCCCTGATTTAGACCCGTCGTAATCAATCCCCAATCCACCACCAATATCAATAACCTTCATATGAGCACCAAGACGAACAAGCTCACAGTAAAGCTGCGCAGCCTCAGCCACACCGTCGGATAACAAAGCCGTTGACGGGATCTGTGAACCAATGTGAAAATGCAGAAGCTGGAGACAATCAAGCATACCAACTTGACGAAGCCTCTGAACCACACGAATAATCTGAATAGTAGTCAATCCAAACTTGCCTTTCTCACCAGAAGTAGACCCAAAATGACCAGAATGCTTGGTTCTAAGCTTAGCTCTTAACCCAATCACAGGCCTCACGTTCATCTTCTGACTCAAATCAATAACCAAATCAAGCTCTTCTTCTTGCTCAAGAACAATCACAGTATTCAATTCAAGTTTCCTCCCAAACAATGCCAACGAGACATACTCAGAGTCTTTGAAACCATTACACACAAGAAACGCATCAGGGTTACCTTTACACAAACAACTCATAGCAAGAAGTATCTCAGGCTTCGAACCAGCTTCCAACCCGAATCGAAAACTCGATCCGAACTCAACAATATCTTCGATAACGAACCGATCTTGATTACATTTCACAGGATACACACCTTGGTAATGAGAACCATAGCCTTGAGTCTGAACCGCGTAATCAAACGCTGACTGAAGACACTCGAGACGATTCTTCAGAACATCAGGGAAACGAACGATAAGCGGAAGCTGTAATCCCAAACCACCGGAGGTTTTCGGATCTGTCACCTTCTTCACAACCTTCATCAGATCGATGTCTTGGTGAGGCAAAGTGTTTGAGCCATGAGGACGAACAGAGATGTTCCCGGAGGTATTGGCTGAGAAATACGGAGCTCCCCATCCGTCGATACGGTAAAGAGAGGAGGAGAGCGACGGTGACCAATGGCAAGAACCGTCAACAACGGCGGCGGTGGTAGACGACGGAACAAAGACGCCGGAGCAATCAACGGAGAAGGTATCGATGGGAGTATCAACACAAGCTAGAGAAGGCATCTTCTTCTTCCTTCAACGAACGGTTACAAATGAATGTTTCGTGAAACAAAAATTTTCGACAGGAAAAAAAAAATGAATCTGTGAAACTGTTAGAAAGAATTGGGGGAATTTGAAACCCGCCGAGGCGGAGAGCCTCGGGGCTAACCCCCTCAAAAGAAGCAGAAGGTGAATCTATCACCACCGTGAAACCCGCCTTTTACGACCCGACCCGACCCGACCCGACCCGAAATTCCCCACCACGAACGTTCAGAAGGAAGTTTTTTTTTTTTTTTTTTTTGAAAATTTGATAAAAACAGAAAAAGGAATTTTCCAAATCTGAGTTCAACAGCAAAAGAAAATGAGAATGAGAGAATTTTCTCGGGAAAATTCAAGGTGGAGACTGGAGGAGTCGTGTAAAAAGGAGAGATTGGTGAAGGATGATGAAGCGAGAATTGCATGAAGGAGGAAGCTTCGTTATATAGGAGAGAGGTGGTGGGAGAGAAAGCTGAGAGATTCGGATGAGGTTGGATTTGGGCTTGGGCCCTATTTGTGATTCTCTCTATTAAAATAATATTAAAAAAATAATAACCTTTATTTGTATTTTCTTTGAAATTTTTTCCGTTAAGAAAAAATGAAAAATATATCATATTGGACCCAAGAAAAAGAAAGAATTTCATAGCCACCAAAACGTAATTTTCCTGACTATAATAATACTAAATATTTGAAAATTACGTTTCGTTTTAGCGGACAGACGCATTAAAATAACCCCACTCTCACCTTTTAAGTTTTTATATGTGAAAAAACATTTAATCATCTTCACCATGGTAGCAAATCTTAAATTGCTATGTTTGATTACTAATGTTGTGAAGATATACTATTTATTAAATATCTTTAAAGTAAATTATTTTAGATATTATTAATCAATACTTGAGACAAAGAAAGTCTTAAATAACAAAATACTCTATGTGAGGACTAAAATAAACTAAAAAATTAATGTGAAGCTTATGTTTGTAAAGAACATACTTTGTGCAAAAAAAATTAAGCTTAGGTTTGGTCATGTACAAGCAACACATACAAGAACAAACATGTATCTTTGTTGATACTTGAATACTTTATGTACAATCAACATTTTGAAGTATAAACTTATAAATTTATACATTATGAATATTTTTTTTAAAAAAAATATCAATCTACACACTCTTTTGTATACTTAATACACCAACAAAATAAAAGTTAATAGCTAAGACTCGTCCTGGGCAATCGGCAGAACCCGATTAAACCGAACCAGACAAACCGAATGTTTCGGTTATCGGCGTCTGATGTGTGACGGTTAACGGTTAACGGTTTGGTTCAGTTAACGGATCGGCAAAATTAATTTGAGAATTCGGTTAACGGTTCGGTTCAGTTCGGCAAAACATAACCGATCGGTTTTACATAAACCGAAATATATATAGGGTTATTTTTTTTAACCCTAATCCCCTTTCATTTCTTCCTGTGGCTGCCTCTTTAGCCAGCAAAGAGCTCTCTCTCAAAAAAAAAATGGTGAAAGCTAAACCTTTGAATCCGAAATGACTTAATCACTCATTCGTATCTCCTCCTTCATCATCTTCTAGAACTCGTCTCTTGTTGTCAATCATACGCAGAAGAAGAAGCCCCTTTGTCTGACTACTTTAAACTCTAATCGCTAATCTCAGACTAGTAAGCTGTTCTTATTTTTTCTTCTGAACGATTTTAAAGTCATAATCTTACCCTAACTTTGTTTAAATCGATTGCTTTGTTCTCTTCTTCTGCTTTTACTACTTCTCTCTATTCTTCTAGATTTTTTTCCTGATGTATTAGTTCAAAACCTAATCCTAATTAGTTCGTTTTGTTTGTTTCAAAGTTTAGTTCGTTTTGTTATGTGGAATTCTTTACCTGGATCTAATACTAAAATTTATGAGTTTTGTAGATTTCTTCTCACGACAACAATGAGAGAGAGGGTGAGGAATAGGCCTGGGCATAAAATCCGAATCCGAAAATCCGTACCGTATCCGAACTAAAGTAAGCGGATTAAAACCGAACCAATATTAAGGAAATAACCAATCGGTTCTTGGCTTTCATTATTTTGGATATCGGATATTATCCGATCCGAACCGATATCCAATAAATATCCAAATATAACCGAACATATAAGAAATAGTATGATATTCCGTTAAATATGCCTCATATCTTTTATGTATTTATATGGTTCTATGAGAACCTTGTCATTTACTTAATTTCTATTTTTTTTGTTTTAATACTCCATTAGTATGATTATTTGGGTACAATAAGATTAAAAAGTATTCGAATAAAACATTGTCCAATAACTTTTGGTTTAATTTTGGTTATCGATAATCATCTCCGAACCGATCCAAAAGCGGAATTATCCGAACCGAAACCGAACTAAATTTTATAAATACCTGAATGGATGTTAGAATCAATATCCAAAAAATCCGAAATCCGAAAAATCCGAACCGAATCCGATCTGATATCCGAACGCCCAGACCTAGTGAGGAACCTGAAATCACATATTGTCGGCAGTTCACGCAGCGGAGCCAACTAGAAACGGTCGTCACAGCCGGCGTTAGTGTTAGCTTCCAAAAACCCTAGATTTGAATGGATTTGGGCTTGGTTATTATAATTTTGGGCTTGGGGTTTTTAAAGTTCTGCCTTTTAATTTTGTCAATTGAGTTGTTGTTATTGGGTTTTTTGGCTTCTAAAAATTTTTTCTTACAAAAAGTAAACCGAACCAAAACCGAATAAAAAATAATTCGGTTCAACTTTGGAACAGAAATTTTATTCAATAACCGACCCGAACAAACCGACTTCCGAATTGACCTGAACCGAATTTTAATTCGGGTTTATTCGGTGAGATTTTTTAAAACCCGATTTTTTGCGAAACCGAACAACCTGACCCGAATAAACCGGTTAAACCGAACGTCCAAGACTAGCTAAGACCCTTTCTCACCAATCCATAACCTATCACACTAATTAGATTTTTTTGGATGCTTCCCTGCATCCAAAATTCATCTCTTCCAAATTCTATCTGAACTTCTCCTCCAAGATCTATGTGAACTTTTCCTCCAAACTCTCTTTCAACTTTTCCATATCCTTCAAGTATTCTTCCTTCGTTGCATCGATAACACTGGGTAATATTGGCTGATGTCTCTACCTTGAGATTATCTACATCATTCGGCACTTTCCAGTCACGGTAGGTTCCCCAATCAAAGGAGATGGTCGTTAAAGAGCCGAAGACCAACCAAGTTATGGACCATCTGCATTGGTCCTCTTTTATAATCGGATTTTTTGTCCCAAAATAAACTTACCACATACCTCTTGCTATAATTTAGTGTAGTTATCTTTATTGATACAAAAACAAATCCGATTATTCTTTTTCTTTTCGCCTAAACTCTAAACCGAATTTAAAACATATTAATATCATTCCTAAAAATTATTTCAGCAACATAATGATATATTATAAACCGATTATGTGATATATTTATAAACCGATTATCAAACTTAGTTTTCGAAATTAACTCCGCACGTACGTGCGGTTCCATCCCTAGTTACGCAATATGTTATCCTTTGATGTTTAGTGCATTTGACCAGAGAGTGGGTATAATCAGAATCCGTATGACACTTGCCAAGACATAATTTTTGCATTCAGAATTTTGTCAAACAAAATAATTTGTAAGTTGCAAAAAAAATAATAGCAAAATATGATAATGGTACTGAAAATAGTAAATCTATAATTTGTTACCACCATTTGGAAGAAAACTGAAAAGTTTCTATAACTTTTTTTTTAATGTGAAATCGTTAAAATTGCAGATTTTTAAAATTTAATATTTCTCAACATCTAAAAACAAATTTTTGTCTTAAAAAAAAATAGATATTTCATCATTTGTAATTTTCATTTTTTGTTGTTATTGAAAACTCGTCTACCGTCATATTGTTTATTTGGATAATAATAAATAGAAGAAAAAAAATATACATTCTGATTTTTATGGTTGAAATTTGTTTCGTAAAGATTTTTATATTTTGTGATAAAAATTAATAATCCAAGTTGTGATGATCTATAAAAAAAAATATATAGATATTTTTATTTTTTAATACCATTGCGTTCTTATGTATTTCATACGAATCGTATGATTAATGGTTTCCTATTTATTAACTTTTTATAATTTTAAACGATCATATTGTTACTTAAATTAATCACACAAAATAGAACAACCAAAAGACTAAAATGATCTAAAATAATATGACCATATATGGTCGGCCTCAGAAATAGCAATAGAATTCATGAGGGATATAGTAATACAACGTTTTTTTTTTTTTTTTTTGAACAAAGATGTGTTTTCAATCCATTAGAATAAGAAACAGCTACAAGCAACATGAAAAGTTTAACCAACAACATAAAGGGGAAAACCCTAAAGCTTAGAACAACAAGGATACATAGAAAGATAAGGGCAGTCGATAATATGAGCTTGAGAGCTATGGACGAGATGCTAAAAAGCAGTTTGGAACCTGTGAGATCAAGAAGTATCGAAGCATCATCCATGAACAAATCACTGAATGATAAGGTGGCCACTATCTTGAGTCGAAGACGGAGCGGCGTTGAAAAGGCCAAAGCTGGAGATCTCACCTAGATGAAATGGTCTACACGCAATCGGGCTTTGCTAGGGGTATAGCTGTCAATTGGGCGGGCCACCCATGGATATGCCCATGTCCATATATATATGGGCTGACCATGGTCAGACCAAAAAATAAATGGTCTATTTGGGCATTTGATCATTTTTGTCTATTGACCATATGGGCTTAACCAAATGGACAATGGGTTGCCCACTTACCAAAATGAGAAATTCTATTTACAACTAAATAATTTTAAATTATTATATTTTACATTTATAAATTTTTATTTTCATAAAATACATTTATATTTTTTTTTCATAAAACAGATAAATTATTGTATTTGCGGAAGAGTGATTTTATAATTTTAGTGGGAAAACACAGTTTTACGGTTTTGGCAGAAAAACGTAATTTTACGGTTTTGGCAGGAAAACACAGTTTTACGATTTTGGCGGGAAAACATAATTTTACGGTTTTGGCGGGAAAACACAATTTTACGATTTTGGCAGAAAAACGTAATTTTACGGTTTTGGCGGGAAAACACAGTTTTACGGTTTTGGCGGAAAAACGTAATTTTACGGTTTTGGCGGGAAAACACAATTTTACGATTTTGGCGGGAAAACACAATTTTACGATTTTGGCGGGAAAACGTAATTTTACGGTTTTGGCGGGAAAACACAGTTTTACGGTTTTGGCGGAAAAACACAATTTTACAGTTTTGGCGGGAAAACGTAATTTTACGGTTTTGGCGGGAAAACACAGTTTTACGGTTTTGGCAAAAAATGTGGATTCTCTAATTTTGGTTTCGAGGAGAAACTGTAATTACGTAATTTTCCACCAAACTCATAATTTTAGAAGAGAAATAACAAAAAAAAATTAGATTTTATAAAAGAAACAACAAAATAAAATTCAGATTTTATAAAAGAAAATAACAAAAATAATACTCAGATTTTATAAGTGAATAACAACAAAAATAAATTCAGATTTTATAAAAGAAAATAACAAAAATAAAACTCAGATTTTATAAGTGAATAGGAAAAAATAATAACAAAAATAAAATTCAGATTTTATAAGTGAATGACAATAGAAAAAAAAATGGGTTGTCCATGGTCATGACCATTTGGAAATGGTTTTAATGGGCATGGACACTTTGTGGACATTGTCCATTTGGGACTGTCCAACTTTGGCCCATGCAAAAGAATGTCCAAATGGACTCGCCCAAATGGTCTATGGACGGACCATTTGACAGCTCTAGCTAGGGGGGTCGAGCAAAGTGGAGAAAGCTCTGGGTATTAGCAATTGGTCTGATGGTTGCGGTTTTAAGTTTGGGTAGGCTTTACTTGAAGAGAGTGGGGTAACCACTACTTCTTTGAGTTGAGGTCATAATGCCCCAACTCTTCAAGCTTAAATGAAGGGACTTTAACAAGTTGATAAGATGCAATGTAGAGAGCTCAGTAAACAGGCGGGATGGAAAAGAGAGACTGAGGGAACACCGGTAACCGCCGCACTATAGGGGCGGGGTTATAATGCCGGGTTCCGTCGAGCAATCTCCTTTAAAAGGTTCTTTTATAGGTGACTCTAAAAACAGGGTTTTCAAAGAACTCTTATACCAATCTAGAACCAATGGTGGCTTAACATTCAAATGCAGTCTTAGAACAAGTGATACCATTAAGCTACACAATGGGCGAATAGGATGGAAAAGAGTGGAGTGAAGACCAAACCTGGATATAAGGTGGAGTTGACAAGAGTGGTTCTGTTGGTGGTAGATAGCAAACATGGGCCAAGGATGCAAGCCCCAAGATCAAGACTAATATCGATGTGGAAGACTGACGGACTTTGCTATGCAAAGTTGTAGCCAGTGAGATGTCGATTGTATTAAAACCATAAAAACGGACCTGAGCTTTAAGGCTTGAGAGCGTGAATTGGAATTTTTGGTAATGGGCCAGCTAGTGGCTAATGGGCCTAAAGGTGGCCATAGGTCCATCAAAGGAAAACCTAGTTCGTTGTTGGCTGCGAGGAGGGTGGCGATGGTGTGGCGGCGCAGGGGCAAGTTTGCATTCAGATTGGAGCCGCTATACACCGGTGAAGGGAAGGGCGTTGGAAGCCTAAAGCATAGGAGCTTCAAAGCAAAAAGGGGATTGAAAGGAATCTGGGGTAGCCTCATCGACGTCGGTTCAGCTTTTCGCTGTCGTGGACTTCCACTATGGGAATCAGACTGACGGAAAGCTCAGCCATCGGAAGCAAATTACCAGATCTAAGAGATTGGTGGGGCTTCATAGTAGCTAGTTTCGACATAGGGCATGAGAGGAGGAATTGAGTCGGGACGAGGATCTCCGGGAGCTTCCCGTGCCATCTATCTCTATAAGAGGATTGTAATTTAGAGCTTATCGGTGGGAGAGAAAGGGTGTGAGCAAACTCCTGAGATTTCCAAAATGATTGAGCAAAGGGTCAGACGAAACGTAGTAAGGGCCAAAACGTGAGAAAGAGTACAGCTACAAGACCAAGATCACGACGCCAGCGAGCCGAAACTTCGCCGGCGTCGGAGTTGTTTCTTTTCGTTGAGTTCGGGACAGAGAGGTTTTCTTAATTGGGTTTTTTTTTTTTTTTGGAATTATCTTAGTAATACAACGCATAAACTCCTAAATTCACTGAATTTCTTTAGTTTCATAGAGAAATTTTGTACTCCTCTATTCTTTCAATCATTTGAATGATGTTTTAACAGTCAGTTTTAAAGACTTGATGTATCATTTTTCAAGAGTAGAAATTTTATCGCCCAAATAAGAGATTCAAACTCTGTGTGGAAAAAAGATATCCAACGGAGTTGATTTTTTGCTTTCATAAGACAGTATCCGAAAATTCTGAAGAGAATCCAATCTTTAAAAATGTTTGTGTTCTGTGATAAATACAGGTAAGAGAAGATGAGCTTATATACTACAGTTGTTAAAAAATCACTTCAAAAGGAGATTTTAATATATATATATATATATATAGTTTTGTTCAAAAAAAAAAAAAAACATATATATATATATAGTACTATTGGAAAACCAACAGACTCAATGAAAAACTTAGCTTATTGATTACACGTTCTAATACAGTAAATACTAAATACAATCATATTCTAGTAGATATACATAGTACTATTTGAATACCAATTTGTTTTTTTTCTCCATCAAATCCAAGGGATGAACGACTGTGATCACTGATCAACAACCTAAAATGGCGTGAAAGAGTCAA
Source organism: Camelina sativa (assembly GCF_000633955.1). NCBI lineage: Eukaryota > Viridiplantae > Streptophyta > Magnoliopsida > Brassicales > Brassicaceae > Camelina > Camelina sativa. Next base: position 16,057,440 of record NC_025685.1, on the reverse strand, counting down.
TAATTTTTGGATTGATCGCTTATTATGTGCATGATTAATATGAGACTGAAATGAGATTTATTTAGATTTGATGGAGGTTATTGATTTCATACTCTAATACAATAGCAAAATGGTGCCCACGGGCCACGACTGTACGTGAGTCGACTAAGCAAGGTGGACCCACATGTCGGGAATAAAAATGGGATTCACTAATTAAAGTGATTGTCTGTGTTTCGGGATTTTTTTTAGACTGTGGTGAATAAATCAAATAAATGGATTTTAATTAATTTTGGTTTAATTAAATGCTGATTTAATTTAATTAAACCAAAAATTCCTAGTTCCCCTTTTATTGTCAATGTCTCATCTCTTTTTGTGCTATTGTCTACATTGTTACGAGAGAGGGAGAAACACATAAATAACTTTTGGTTATTTGGTGTAAAAAAGAAAGAAAAAAAGATCAAATTTTTTTTTTAGGGTGTGAATAGTTGGAGCGGACTAATCCGTCCACTACAAAAAAAAATTAAATTAAATCACTTAAATTGTATCACAAACCTAAGTGCTATTATTTTGAATCTCTTATGTATAAATGAGACAAATATAAATGATATAGCATCAATTATTATAATTGATGTTATCAGTAAATAGTTTGGCATCAATTCAATAAATTGATACAAATCTACATATTTACATCAATAAATAATCGTTGTATTTTCTAGTTTGTTATAAGCATCACTTATAAAATGATACAAAATAAAACATCAATTAAATAAAAGATACAATTTAGTATCAATAATAAACTGATGTTAATTAACACTGATTCAATAAAATAAAATGATAATAATTAACACTGATTCGGTTTGTATAAAACAAATAGTTTATTTTTTCAAAAATACCATGTTTTAAAAACTACACAAATATTTCAAATAATTAAGCAAAATATCACAAATCTTTTTATTCCTCATCTGTTATTGTTTTCTTCAATTATGTATAAAAACTTTTTTGTTGAAAATCAAAAAATCATTTCCACTACTCCAACAAACCCCATGATCTCGCCGGATCTACTCAAATAAAATTATTGTACGGGACTCCTTTTTAGTATAAATATTTTCTGAAACTCTTCTCCAAATTTGGCATAATACAAACAACAAAAAATTTAGAAATGATCACACAAATATAAAACTCTTTTCTAAGAACTGTCCAAAATGATAATTTTCTTAGAAGTTCTTCTTTGAAGGATGCCAATTGCCAACCATACCACTCCGGGTGAATCAAGTTATATGTGTACATCTCTAACACACAATCATATCGATACGTTCATCTTATTTTTATCATTTTTTTCTTTTGGATTTCTCACATATGGCTCTGATTTTATATTTATTGGTTTTCATACTCAGAAAATCCTCATGGTGAAGGAACAACCAAGACAATGGAAATAAAAAAGTCTGAAGACAAAACAAGATGTGTGTTTATATAACACTTGAAGAAATCATAGCTAGATAGTGAAACTAAGTTAATATCACTTGTTTTGTTTGTTTGTTTTTTGTTTTTTTTTTTGTAAAAACTCTAATGAGTTCTATTAATTGAGTTAAATTTATGTTTTTTCTTTCAATTTTCAAATGACGTTTTTGTATAATAACTATTTGTAAAAATATTATAGAATACTTAGTAGATATTAAAAACAACTGTTGCTATATAAACAACAATTAATTTAACGGATATAACAAACCCGTTAAACAAATATTCTATATAAACAACTGTTGCTATAACAAATATAGACATATATAAATGGATAAATACAAAATTTATTTAAGATAATAAATCTGTTATAAATCAGAAATTATCTTAATTAGAATTTTTCTATTATCATCGTTTATTAAAAAATTAACGCAAATATTAACATCAGTTATTAATAAGTGATGTAAATAATTGAAATCAGTTCTTTTAATTGACACTAATACTAACATCACTCAAATAAAATCGGGAAAACCCCTAAAATACGCCATCAAATTTTTTTTTGGCCGTTTAATTTCTCTAGTTATTAAATTTCCCAAAAAATATATGGTTTAATTTTCGTTGTCTTTAAAAACCTTCATTTAATTAATAACGGTAGATTCATACTTACGACATAACGACTGTTAACTCTAATGACGGAAATATTATTTTTGCAATTGACACATTTTCATATCAGTTACAATAATTGATGTAAATATTAGCATCGGTTATTAATTAACTGATGTAAATTATTTGCATCACCATATTATAAATCATTTATTTAAATGATGCAAAAGTTTTTTACATCACTTATAACTAATGCAAATATTAAAAATAAATGATTTAAACTAATCTTTTTTTTGTAGTGGTCTGCGTACTGAACCACTTTTTATTTACCATTCAGCAAATGTAATCCACAGTGGTCCAGTCCAAATAAAGCAGAGACAAGACCGTAACATACCAACTGCGGACCGCTAGCTTTTGCATACAAATAGAGTTGATCCGCAGCGGTCTGTAGTCCACCTTAAAAATGGAGCGGTCTAGACCACAGATGGATTTGGCCGTTCTGACTGCAGTTACCATTCAAACCATTAGACTAAAGAGAGAAACAGAACTACCAGAGTTTCGGAGAACGAGGATCCGATTACTAAAATCGTTTCGAAAGGTATTGATTTTTGGTAGGGTTGTAGCTAAGAGATTTTCGTACACTCAAATTTCTACAGAAGTGAATTTGAGTTAATATTCTAGGAGATATCGGCAGTCTCATGGGGCGTTACTTCTTAGTCGTGAATTGAGACCAGCGGGTGTTTCGGGATCGATTGCGGTTTCAACTGAGATCTGATCATGCTGAAATTTTGTGGGACGCTTCGTGACGTCTAGGGATAGATTGTCACCGGAGGGATTATAGTTAACGGTTGGTTTTTATTTTAGGGTTTGTTTCTATCCAACCATTAAACAGAACACACCACACCTACACATCGTCACACAAAACAAGTTAGACAACTCAATTGCTTAGATAAGCTCATGGTCACACACTTACCTTATCAACCTGATAAAACAAAAATTACAACCAGTTGAGACTCTCCTAACTTCTGCAACAGCCCAAACACCCTACAACAAACCATACAACCAACACCGATTTTATAGCAAAACTGGACAGAAACATCATAAAAGAACAGTCTCAAAGACGAAACCCTAAAACCAACCGTTAACTATCAAATCCCTCCGGTGGAACTCTATCCCTAGACGTCACGAAGCTTCCCTAAAGTTTCAGCACGATCAGATATCAAGTGAAACCGAAATCGATCCCGAAACACCCGCTGATCTCAATTCGCGAATGCCCCATGAGACTGCTGATATCTCCTATAATATCAACTCAAATTCACTTCTGTAAAAAGAAGAGTGTACGAAAATCTCTTAGCTACAACCCTACCAAAATCAATACTTTTAGAAACGATTTGAGAAGTCGGATCTTCTTTTTCCCAAATCTTGACAGTTGTATTATTGATTATGTTATTAATTTTTTTTTTGTCAAACCTTCTATACTATTAAATATAAAACTATGTATTAACCCGCGGAAAACCGTGGGCTGAAATTTTTTTGATAAAAATTGTAATAATTTATTTTGTTATTATGTTATTTATAATATTTTGTGATAAAAAATTTGGTTTGCTTATCTAATTTTTGTACCTTAAAATGTTTTATTGAAAACCTGTCAATAAAACATTTGCGTTTAATGAATAAATTATTTAAAAATTTGTCAATTAAACGAAATATCAATTGGAGAGTACAAAAAGAGAAAAAAAAACTATATCATATATCCATGTTGCCAAATAGACCCAATTGTCTGCATAATTAAAAAAAAAATCTGTATCCCATATATTTAGTACTTTCTAAAACAACTAAGTCAGAAGAGTAAAGATAATATTTCATATAAATTAAATCTATTAACAAATTTATTGATTTTTCCTAAATTCTATATATCATTAACTATAAAAATAATCGTAGTTAATATATTGCCATAATAAAATCATGTTTTTATAGGTGTGGAGAAATGAATACTAATGGAAATTGAAAAATTAATATAGTGCCTAAAAATCGTGATATTAGAAAATATTCAGCCATAATTTTAGAAAAATCATAATTAATCCAACTTAAGCGTAACAAGATAGTAATGACTATAAAAGTAAGTATTATTAGAACAACACACAATACTTCTTCCAAAGAAAAGCAGACCTCCATATAAATTGAAAGTGCTGGAAAAAAGTCAATTTCAAGATTAAAATATTTTTCATACCTCCAAGTCATATACTGCAGTATTTGGAGTGAAACTGCAAATGTTTTTGGAATATGAACTGTAAGTTTTTCAAATAAACTTTTTAACAAATAGTATTTTTGTAAACTTATAAAAACAAATGTCTACCATAATTCTTATTCATCTTTTCTTCTTACATACAGTATATATTTAGCGGCTTCTGTTTTTATTTAATTAGATTCAATATTATCAATGGAGAAGGTGTTCTCAAGTTTTATCTGACCGAACAAGTTACAAATTTAAACAAAGGTAAGCTTATTCTAACCTTATTAACATAATTTTTGTGGAGTTTATCAAATTATATTAAGTCAGTGGTATGTCAGCCAGGTACTCGGAGATGAAGATATTATCAAGAGCAATTGATAAGTTTGTAATCAGCATTCCCAAATCCAGGATCTCCAAAGAATCAACAAGTGGTAAGGATCTATTTATATTTCATCTAAGACATTGAAAAATAATACTCTAATTATGTGTATGATTTAGTTGTAAAAAAAACAATTTCATTTTTTCCAACATATTATGCCAATCATGAATCATGTATAAATTTTCACTCAATATGACATAATTCATGTTATTTTATTATTCTCTTATACGTTTTAACTTGAACTTTTATTGGCAGATAACTCCAGGGTTCCAAAAAAGTATTGATGAGCCATGCTGAATCAATCTTCTGGAGAGTGAAAAGTGAGGGAAGCTCTCGACTGTGATTTTACAAAAATATTTCATTAGGGAAAGAGAAGAAATGGGAAATATAGCTTACTTTACAAAAATGTCAATTCAATAAACAAATTATCGTTGTTGAAATCATTTGATGTTGGAAGAATTTGTAGAACAAGAAAGTTGAATTATTGTCTGGTCTTTTTTTAGAGAAAGTTTCCTAGATATTTAATATGAAATAGATTTTGATTACTAAAGTTTATTTTTAGAGAGGTGAGCACGTGAGATCTACTCGCGGCTCTCTTCTCCCTCCTCCTTTCTCTTCTTCTGATCACGACTCCGTGCACCGAGTGAAGGGTTTCTCCGGCAATTCCAGCGTTGAAGAGGAACCACTAGTCCATGGCGCTTCATCTGCAGTCCATTGTACCTACCGGCGAGGTCACCTGATCGAAATCAAGGGAGTTTGTGGTGAGGAGAAGCTTCCGCAGGACACTTCCGATAAGAGCTCTACCGGCGGCGTGGCTATGCGGTTAGAAGAAGGAAGTTCTCGGCGAGAAATGAGAAAGATACGGCGGTTAGATCTGAACGACTGGAGACGCAGGAGGTTTTGTCACGGCTGGTGGTTTGACGGGGGAGGTCTACCGCCGGAAAAGCAAGGCTAAGCCACCGTTGATGGCTTTTTAGATCTACTCCCTACTGCTCTATCTCTATCAGACTGAACTATGGCTTTCGGATTGCTAGATCGGTTTCTTCTTCCTTTCTCTTCACAACTCTACGGTGGTAGGATGGTGATGGTCTTGTGTCACCTTTTCTGTTTGACTCTCGTCTTCCTGGCTCGCTGGTGGTCCTGGTCCGGCGAGTATCCACAGGTTCGTGGGAAGGCGGCTGCGATAGGGTTCTCCATTGCAGATTAGAGTTTTTGGTTTATATCGGTTAGCTACTGGTTTAGATTGGTTTATACTCGGGTCAATTTTGGTCTATGTTATCTGGTTTGGTTTGTGTAATTGGACTGGGCCCTAAGGGGATAATTGTATGGGCCTATTCCGGAAATACCCAATTGGGCATATATGTTTATAAATTGAAAGCCTTTTAACAAAAAAAAATCGATTTTGATTAGTTTAACAATTTATTGGTAGTAAATCAATTTTGCTTAGTTAATTTTTGTAAAAAGAAAATCTATTAAAATGAGGAAATATTCATTCACACGAATATGCTAAACATTTCTTTTTCAAATCCATTTTTTTATTTAAACAAACATTTGTTAGATTTACTCATTTACACAACCATGATTGCTATTATTACAAATATTTTTAAGCATTTCTACCAAAATCTGAATATCCATAACAAACAACTATATTTTATTAAATGTATTAAAAATTTACTAGAATAATCTAATCTAAACTATATATTCTTATCCCAAAAAGTAGTAGACTAAAATATGTTACATTTTAATTAGAACTGAAAATTAAAAAGTTTAATAACTAATAGCTATTTTATAAACGGGATGTTTTTATTTTTAAATAACTAATTCAAATTATAATTATTTAAAATAAAATTAGATAGTATAAAACGTATTATAATTAATTATTATATCTAGCCATATTGTTTTACTTTTAGCCAAATAACCTTTTCATAAAATCAAATGCATTTTTTTTATTCGCAAAAAATTGTTACGGGATGGGATGTTAATGCTTGCAATCCTAACTGTAATATGTTTTTTTTTCTCAATTTAATTTTCTTTCTATTTTCCTTTTTAATATTGTTGCTTTTTGTATTTTTGGTTATATTTGGTTAACTTTTGGTTAGTTATAGTTATCTACTAAATAACCAAACCAAACCAAAATTTCTAAAATATCTGAATATTTATTATATTACTGTATATCCAAACCAACCGAAACCAAATGAAACTGAACGAAAACCAAAGAGTTAACTGAATGCCCCATCCTAATTTTGACTAAGCTTGGGTGTTCGGATATTGTTAGAGTTTGGATCGGATATTTTGGACTTTTGGGTTTTTGGGTTTAGAGGTATAGGATTTGTTCGGGTATTTCCAAATCTGATATATTTGGGTACCTGTTTGGATTCCGATTCAGATCGGGTTTGGGTTCGAGTTTTCGTATTTAGAGATTTGGAAACAGTTCGGATATTCTATAATTTTGGAAACGGGTTCGGATCAGATTTGTAGGATCGGATTTTTGGATCAAGGTATTTTGCCCATGCCTAATTTTGACTTTAAATTCGAGTATTTTGTTTTTAATAAAAGATAATCGTAACTAATCAAAAATTGGGTTACGGTCCGAACAAAATTTGATATTATAATGATGTCTTTAATTCAAGTATATGGAACTATTTACTCCTGTAAATCTTGCAGAACGGATTTATATAGAGTCAAAAGATTTTAACCGGACCGGTATAACATGTCGGGGTTTATCCCTTTGATGTCTCTATTTGGGTTATTTGGGTTCACGATGTTTGAATTCATTTTCACGATTTTTTTATCCTGTTTGATAGTTTATAACTATGATAGAATGGTCAATCTGATTCACAACTCATCTGGATTTATCAATATGTCAGTCCAAGTACCATGTGAAATCAGTCTTATTTCAAACATTCACAAAATGGATTGAAATCAAACCAATACAAATTTAGATTAGAAATACTATACTAAATTTAGTATATGAAGCCACTATAAGACTCATGTTTTATAAATCAAAACACGTAAGTGCAGATCTAAAATCTTGAAAATAATTATTTAGAGAAAAATCTCGCACGTATGTGCGGGTCAGATCCCTAGTTTGCTATAATTGTGCGGGTCAGATCCCTAGTTTGCTATAATTGTGAAGTAAGTAAACAGATATAACTAACATGTAAAAAAGAGCAACTAAATATAGCTAGCTAAGGTTTTGAAAAACCTCTTTGAAAACAATATATTTATTGTTTTTTTTCTATGGCTTCTATTTTGCGTAAGTAATAATTTTGACCCGTGGTAAAATTTTTTTTTGATAAAATTTGTAGTTACAGATTTTATTCAATTAGATTTTTAAAATCATAGTTGTTAATTTTTTTTTAAGTACGGGGTAGCATATATTGCCCTATTACAAATCCCTTATCTTTTTCTTCTTCATTATAATCCCCTATATATTAAAAGAGAAACATTTTTGAAGAAAAGCTGATGTGTCGTCGCCGGAAAGCTTTGTGCCCAATTTATTACTTGCCCTTAATACTTTATAATATTAAATAAAACTGTCATTGCTATTCAATTTATTTATATACATAATATTTTATTCCTATAAATTCTCAAATTGGTAAATATTATCCAAATATTAATAAATATTATCCTCTACATGTTTTCGAAATTATTTTCAAAACGTATGTATTATAATATAATAAAAAATTATAACATGGATGTAAAAAATATATATTTAAATTTATTTTTAAACTATAAAATATTTAAACTTATTTAAATCCTAATTTTCAGTTTTCCATATAGAAAATTTCTGACATATAAGACTAATGTATATTAAAGATTCCTTAATTTCAAAATTAACATATTAAAAAATACAAAATCTTATATATTTTAATATTATTTTTTAAAGATTTCTAGGGATGGGTTTTTATAGATAAAAAAATAGTATACCCTTATGGAGTAAGGCTACCGGGACGGATTTGACCCGCTTAAGGATTTAGGTCATTCGTTTCGAGAAATTTTTAATTTTTTTATGGTTTTATCCGTTTCATAATTTACAAGTTTTATACAATTCCGATTAATCACTAATTCGGTAAATGTTAGATTAATGTATGTTGGTTTGTGAATCTTAATTTTATGCTGAAACCTTTATTGTTTCAAAAATCACAAACTGGATGAAACCAAACTAATATAAATTTGAACGGTAAATGATTTAACAAATAATTATATCTATATTGTATATGTAACTCTATGTGTACATAATATATTACAAACCTTATAGTATACATAGTTTTCGAAATCAATTACGCATGTACGTGCGGGTCCGTACCTAGTACTTTTTTAATTGATCTGAAGATATGGGACTCGGACACGACTGAGGCTCCATAACACAATCACTCGGATTGTAAGCCCCGCGCAGATAGTGAAAAATTTGCCCAGTGTGTGGTACATAGCAACTTCGAGGATAATGAGCCCGAATAAGATGGTTGCCATATCAACGATCAATAGACGATTCGGGCTCCCAGGTTTAAAACGTGTCAACCTATGATGCACGGGTACGTCTATTTGGTAGTCGTCCCCGTACCGGGGACATGTTGGGGATGGAAACTCTACGGGGACTCTATGGGGACGCCTTAGATGCTTTAGGGGAAGATAACATCGAATTTTTTGATATTTGCATCCATTTCATTTCATTCAAAGCACTCTTATCGTAAGCATATTTTCATTTCTTCATGTTTTTCTACTTTCTAGACTCTTTTCCCCTCTCTCCTTTTCCCATTAGCTTTACTAATCCCCTCTTATTCAAGGTATGGGTATATTTTCTTATATGTTTATTGAAGTACCCATACCGTACCCGTATCTATAAAT
>NC_025685.1:16000545-16041175 GCF_000633955.1 Camelina sativa | reverse complement strand
TAAGCATATTTTCATTTCTTCATGTTTTTCTACTTTCTAGACTCTTTTCCCCTCTCTCCTTTTCCCATTAGCTTTACTAATCCCCTCTTATTCAAGGTATGGGTATATTTTCTTATATGTTTATTGAAGTACCCATACCGTACCCGTATCTATAAATTTTTACTTCACCGTTTTCCGTCCCCGTTTCCGTACCCGATTCCTGTTCCCGTACCCGGTTCAGTGCAACCTAGGTGTCAACGATATGACCCCCAATAGAATATAAACTGCAAGAGAGAACAAGTAGGGTATATGGGAGAGAAACTTGTGGTGTAGCACGAAGTACACCAAACAGTGCACTGCGCCACACTCCCGAACATTACTCCCAGCAATCGCAACCAACAGACTATGAAACAGGAAGATACAGCCGTGAACTTGTAGTCGGTATACACGCCACTTCTTCCTCTTGTCCCTGAAACGAATGAAAAAGGATATCTCAGGTTAAGGAAGAACGGTATATGATATAAAGATATGATTCAGATAGACCTAGTGGTTTTCTAGGATTACTTACTCATCACATATTGCTTTTGGACGTGGAGGTAGAATGGGAGTACGGGGTGAAGACGGTGGAGATGGGTTGACTCTGTCGACTTCTTTCTACTGTAAGAATAGACACGTTGTAGTGCAGGTGGCGAGATAGCCTGGCTTTCGAGGGAGGAGCTTTTCATCTTCTTCATACCGTCGGCGATGGGAGTGGCTGACCAGACGGTTAATTTGATGATTGCACTTACGGTCCCTAGCTCCCTATCTTTTATATACAGTACTGAAAAGGTGACAAAATCTATCCAATCAAAATTTTGATATTCTTTACCAATTAGACGTATCATAATTTCTAATTTAAACTCTGTAAAGAAATAAAAAAATTAGCTAGTATTGAAATTACTATTTAACAGAATTAATGTCAATTAAACAATTATTTTAAATAAAGTATCCATATCTAGTATTAAAAAACCAGTAAAAATCTTGACACATCAACTATTTCTATTCACTCAATTAATGAAAAAAAACTAAATACTAAAGGTAAATAATTGGGTCGGAAAAAAGAAAGAAATAATAATTTTTTTTACTATCTAATTTTCAATAATTAAAAAAAAAATACAGAATTCTTCCAAATTTTACGAATTCACAAATCACATAAAGGAAAACTCGGTGAAGTAAGAAAAAAAAATGAAAAAAAAATAAATAAATAAATAAATAAAGGAAAACTCGGTATAACCGGTTCGATAAGTATACATAAGCTTCTTCGGTAAACAAATACAAGTTTTCTCGCATACGCTCTCTCATCAAAGCTCTGAGAAAGGTTAGGGTTTTCATCTTTATCAATTCAACTCTTTTGCTATTAAATTACTTGGAAAACTTTTTAATCGAGTTTTGCGATCATCTTCTTCTTCTTCTTCTTCTTCTTCTTCTTAGGATTCTCGATCTGTTTGGTTGCTTTACACATCTGTAACTATGGCGGCAGAACCGAAGGCGGCGACTGCTGAAGTTGTCAAGGTGGATCTGTTCGAGGACGACGATGAGTTTGAGGAATTCGAAATCAACGAAGGTGAAGTTTTTTTTATAATCTCCACTCTCTTCTTCTTTGATTTTGAAATTCATGGATGTAGTTAGGAATTGATTGGTGATTAGGTTTTGGTGTATAGGTAAAGTAAAGGCTTCATATGGCTACGATTTCTTTTGATTTGAACAGATTATGGCTTTGCAAGTCCTCAGATTTAACCTAATTTGATAAAGATGGTTCGCTACTGTTATGAAGTTTAGTAGTTCTGATTGTGAAAACGGATCTGTTTGATGTCACTTTTTTGCGGTGTGAAGCTACTGGTTGGTTATTAGGTTTAGTGTTAATAGGGAATTGGGAATTATTTGGGGGCTTTGAGTAGCTTGGAGAGAGTTGGGATCCACTAGAATTTTAGCTGAGGCTACGGCTATTTTGGTTTTGGTTTCCGGATTCCTTTTGATTCTGCACTATGTCACTTGATGATCAGGTTCTGAGTTTTAATTGAGTCTTGAGATTTAACTAATAGTTGTATTGAAAGAACTGATAAAGGAAGTCTCTATTGTATTTGTTTGAGTTGCGTAATTCTAATTCTTAAGCGTCATTTTTATGGTCTTGACTCATGGGATAATTTTCTTATGTTTGGCAGATTTGCTGGAGAAAGAGGAAGTGAAGGAAGTTAGCCAACAGTGGGAAGATGACTGGGATGATGATGATGTCAGTGACGACTTCTCGCGTCAGTTAAGGAAGGAGCTTGAGAATGGTGGTGAGAAGAAATGAGGTCAGAAGTATGAATGTGAAAAGGGCAGGTCTCCACATTTTGGAAATCTCGTCTTTTTGTTATGATCCGGTACTCTGTTTGAATTGCATCCTTGGTTTATAGTGGCATGTATCAGTATTGGTTTCTCCTTTTCCTTTGCACCTTTTTTACTCTCCCTTGAATGCAAACTTCTTATCTTTGGTGATGATATACTTGAACTGGTAAGATGAAGATTCTATTTTAGTAATCGCCATCCTTTCACAAAACACCTGCCGAGTAGAGCATTTCTCATAAAATCATCTTGTCAATAGATACCGAGCATAAAAGACATTCGAAATGACAAGTTAGACCACAAAAGAATCCTTCAAACTTTGTTTTGACAGGAACCTTAAATCCTTTCTCCATCAACAGAGAGATCTATAAACATCACAAAATTAACGGTAGAGAAAAAACAATCACATAGACATAGTTGTTGTATGTCACATGAAAGAAACAATGGAGAACCACTATTGTTTCTTTCTAACACTCATTGTCTCCTTCGTCGTCATGGCATGATCTTGTGTAGGATCGATCGATCAAGGATACAATTTTTAAGAATGATCACAGAGAGTATCCCCTAGTTCCTGTCTTGCTTGAATGGTCTTTGGAAATTTTCTAGATTTCTCAGTTAAATCATTAAACACAAGGGTAGCCAGAACGGGAAGATATGTTCGTGACAAAGTTGTCGGCGATACTCTAATGTAAAATATGGTGTATGATATCTTGGGTGCTCATTGTGCTTACAGTTCCTTTATTTCTGTTACGGAGATATGTACTTGTTTTTGAAATTGAAGAGTGTCTTTTGAAAGCTTTTTTCATTGATAAGAGTAAAACCGTTTCACCTCCGTTTCCTCTCCAACCATCTTTCCAAAAGTGGTGTGGGGTTGCATTGATTCGGATTCATAAAGTGATAACAGATAAGAAGGCGTCCTATTCCCATAATTTGAGATTACCCATTGTGGTTGAAGTGGTAGCAGTTTTCAAGAGCTATATTAAGGTCTTCTTCCGTTTTGTATTGGAGTGGAACTCTGCCCTTAGTCCTTACTGTTCCAGAAAGGGAGAAACAAATGGATGACCAGATCTTCTGTTTTGGGCAAGTAAACTCCCAGCCAAAGGTAGAGCATAGTTATGATCTGGAGCTTGATGAGAATGGTGGTGAGAAGAAATGAGGTCAGAAGAATGAATGTGAAAGGGCAGGTCTCCACATTTTGGAAATCTCGTCTTTTTGTTATGATCTGGAACTTTGTTATGAATTGCATCGTTGGGCATGTATCAGTATTGGTTCTCCTTTTCCTTCGCACCTTTTACTCTTCCTTGAATGCAAATCTTCTTAGTTCTTACCATTAATGTAGTTTCTTAAGGGTTTCTATTATATTTTTCTTACGTTTTCATTTTATAAATTTTTTATCGATTAGATATATGCTCTAACAACTCCTCAATGGAAATGGTTTTAGCACTCGATGTTACAAGAGAGGATGACATATTTGTGAGTTCTGCTACTTGCTTTAGACAAACCTTATCACTATTTTCAACCCTTCAAACTATGAAATCAGAACTACCATTTAATTAATACGTTTTCATTTTCAGAATCACCATTCAAACAAAAAAGTTTGTGGATTATGGGTGTTGAGATTTTGAAGATAAAATTGTGGGAAGAATGTTGCATCTTCTTTAACGTTAGGTTGTCTACTATTTTGACCAAATTAATCTTCTGTGGTACTGGTACACTCTTTAGTCTAGGCTTTTAAAGATTTATTCCATGTTTGATTTATTCAGACTGGTTCACAATGAAATTCAGTATTGAAGAGAAGATGAAAAGGCAAGTGAGTAAGAGGTAAACTTGTATAATGGTTTGAGTACGAGGTAAATTGTGTTCCTCGTTCACTTATTTACAACAAGACAAGTAGTCTGTCATGCCAAAAAAAAAAAAAAAACTTGAGAAAATTGGCTATTCACTACTGAGCAATTTTCCTCAGACAAATGTTTATCATAATACTTAACAACAATATTTGACAACAGTAGTCATTCATCTACTGAGCAGTCTCCAAATCCTGCAAAAGTTTCATAAAATTGGGAGGAAACAACTTGTTATTACTAATGCATAGTCATGAATGTATTAGATAATTAATACAAAAAAATTGCTAAGTGAGTTACCAAGTGAACATCTTCGAACATAAGGAAATGCTTTAATCTGTAGATATTAAATGCTACTAGTGGGTCTTCCTGACAACGAATTTGGTAGTAGAAGACATTTAGTTTAATAGTTTATTTATATTGGTTTTGAACTATTGTCTAAAACTTTTTTTTGTTAATGTGTGTGACGTTGGACATATTTTCTTATTTCTATAAATCAAACTTTTACTTTTCCTAAAAGATTTTAATAATATAGAAAATATTATATTTTCAAAATATCAAATAATGAAGTGTCAAATCTCCACTGGTTGTTTAAAATTCTATCTGTACGCCTTCGACACTTATAGCTCCTACTAAAATAAAGAACCCAAAATCAATTGTAATAGAAATTGTTGGAAATTTTGTTTAAATTCTCTAAAATAAAGAACCGGAATAAACTGAATAAAACTTTTAAATGTGGATGCATGGAAAATAAAGATTCCTGCTCAGTTTTAAAATTTTGTAAAAGCTAAAAACTTTTAAAAGTTTCAATATATATAATAATATTTTAAACTTTTTGAAAATTTTAAAATTATAATATTTAGAAACGTTTTAAAAGTATTTATTTGCTCAAATAAAACATCAGATTAAACCGATTGAAACTTTTATATTTGGACGCTTGATAAATTAAGTTTTCCTGCTCATTCGTAGTTGGAAGCATATTAGTCTTATTTATAATGGTTCTGAACCATTGACTAAAACTTTTTTACCCGATGTGGTACGTTGTACATATATCTTTTATTTTTATAGATTTAACTTTTTCTTTTTTCTCATAAAACTTAATTATATAGAAAACTACTATATTTTCAAAAATGTTAATAAGTGAGATGTCCAATCTCTATTGGTTTTTTTTAAATCATATGTGGACAACTTAAGTAAAAAATGTTAATCAGTTAGATGGCTAACCCCTATTGATTATTTAAATCCTATGTGGACAGCTTAAGAAACTTATAGCTTATACTTTTATTTAGTTAAAATAATTAAACCATCACTAACTTCTATTAAATATATAAATTGATATATGATTTGTTAAGTGCATATATAAATTAGTTAATCTTAAACTTAATTATAATAAATCTTTATAAAAGTATGCATAAAGATTAATATCAAGAAATTTTAATTTAAGTTAATTTCATCAATGTATAAACCTTAAATAATATGTTATTAAATTTATTTTATATTTTTCTTGTATATACAATATTTGTTGCAATGAGCATACAATTATTTAATGTCTCAGTTTTTCATTGTATTGGATGGATTGGTTCAAACTTCAAAAGTTAATAGTATATAAAATTAACCAAAATAACCCATATAAACTAAGGCCATGAATAGTTGTTGGTTTTTTAAAGATTTTTAGATTATACCTTTTGGCTTTTAGATTTTTGGGTTTTCATCAGTTTTTGTGATAGATTTTAGTTTCTTTGTTCCTAATTTTAAATGGTGAATTTTATCTAGCAGCTTCTAGAGTTATGCAAACAATGAACTAAGTGTTGTTCTAAATTCTAGGAAGACTTGCGTTCTACAAACTTATTGTGAGTTTTGCAGAGAGAGGTCATGATCACAAAGGTTAAATGATTTCAAGGACCTAACAGACTTTAAGGCTAGGACACATTTGGCAAATTTGATGATTCCTACTTTGGATAATGGCCAGAGATCGCACATCTTAGTCAATTGTCTCAATCTATCATTGGATTCATCATTGCAAATAATGGTTGCAAGCCCGGAGTCACTCCAACGTGGGATTTCTGTGAGCTTTGCGCGTGATCCAAGCGTGGATGAAGGAGTTACTCGAGAATGGTTCCAACTTTTGTTCATAGATATTTTCGTCGATTGTTTTGCTGATGAATCACCTCCTCCATCTTCTCCCTTTTATCTTCCATCTCGTGCCCATCCTAGAAGATTTTCTCCATATCCATGTATGCCTTGTGCCATTAGAAACAATGGGTTTTGGAGTACCTGGTATTTGACTCAATAATATTTGTAACCTCGAATTATGGTTTTTTGTTTCTCTTTAAAATGGGAAGAAACCACTAGTTTTCCAAGATTTAAGGAAATCTTTTTTTTTTCAAAATTTTGAATGGTAAAAAAATAGATTTTCAAAGAACCAAAATCCAGAAACTACCTAAAAACTAGTAAACATTCAAGGCCTTAATTTTAATTTTGAGTTTATTTAATATATTTTGGTGAATATTATATATGATTGATGATAGTTATGAAATATTATTTTATAAAAACCTTTAAATTACTATTAAAACAAATTTTTTATTTGAAACACACAACTTTAAAAAATTTAAAATATATAAAGTTATACTCTTTTAAAAATTCAAATATGATAAAAATCATGAATTTATACTTAAACGTTATACTATTTTTCTTTCTCTTATTCGTCAGCTTCCTCACATTCTTCCACTAAATAATCATTCAAAATCTCTTTTGTAGACTACCACACAACTTGTTAACGAATCAAACTCCACGACCAAAATCATTGCCTCTTTTCTCGTTAAAATTGTGCAGTTCATGAAAACCAACATAGTCACCACATGCATTCAATTATTGATACTTTCACCGTATACTTACTCGATTTTAGATTCACACATATTGAAACTTCTCAAATCAAAATCCTTAATACTACAAAATTGTAAATTCTCAAACCAAAATCTTTAATACTACAAAATTATAAATTACTTGGAAAGAAAGTAATATGAACAAATGTATAGCTAATAAAACATGTGTGCTTGTCGTCGATCCTTCTTCTTTAAACTCCAACACTTGACTCAAACAACATCAAATCTAGGTCTTACGACGTCAATCCTTCTTTTTTAGACCCAAAAATACAGAAAGAATATCAACTCATCTATAAAGTCATACACAAAAACATGTATTAACGCTCATAAGATATAAAAAGCACAAACGGAGATAAATAAGATATTTTCAATATATTTGAAAATTGAATATATAATATTTAATAAAAATTAAACTTTTAAAATTTTAATAGAGTTTAAATATTTACAATATATTAAACTTTAGATGTAGTTTAAATATTTATAACATTTTTTTAGAGTTAAATATTAATGATACTTAAACTTTTGATAATATTTTAGACTTTCTATGAAATCTTTTAAAAGTTTTCAATAATTATAATATTTTATACTTTTCAACTACATCTAAAGTTTCAATATATTGTTAATACTTTAAACTTTTTAAAATATTATAATATTTTAAAAAAATTTAGAAGTTTTAATTTGCTATAATAAACTAAAGAAAACTTTTAAATTTGGATGTCTAATAAATCAAGTTTCCTGTTCATTCGTAGTTGGAAGGATATTAGTCTTATTTATAATAGTTTCCAGTTATCGTTTAAACTTTTCTAACTTATGTGGGACATTGTACATATACTTATTTATAAGTATTATAATATAGAAATTTTACATAATTTTAAAAATGTTAAATATTGAGATGGCTGATCCCGATTGGTCATTTTAAAAAAAATCTTAATATTGGCAATTCTGAATTTTGTTTAAAATGTTAATCTGTGAGATGTCGAATTCCTGTTAATTATTTTAAATCCTAGATGGACAGTTTTAGGAGCTTATAGCTTCTACTTTCATTTAGTATAGATTTATAAGCTTACACACAATTTTTTAAAATTTACAAATTTTTAGTGGCTTTTTTTGGTAAAGTTTGAAAGAGGAGATATTTTTGAACAATGATATTGCAAATGGGGTATTTTTGAAATTCCTCCAAAATTTGTTGACCCCTCTCAAATAAGTTAAATATATAAATATGTTATTAATTTAGAGATTTATTGACATTCATTTATTATTCTTATTATATATAATTAATCTTTTCTACAATTTAAGATGTTAACATTATTATTGGGCTTTTTGACAAATTGTTGCATCTTTGGGCTTTAAATAATTTTTAGAAAAAACTTAACTGATTTTATTACTTAACTTAAAGTTGATTAAAAAAATCAATCAATGAAGATAGCCTAATTTCTCTAAAGACATGAGTCTCTTCCTCTTTTTTCGTCACTTATGCATAGCTAGGTTGAACGGTTGTGATTTGTGAATGATAAGTTTATTTTTCTAATATACTAATATAAAAAAAAAATCAATTAATGACGATAGCCTAATTTTAATATATTTTTAAAAAAAATATTATGACCCTCATGAGTCATGACTAAGTTTTCTGACTTCGCCACTAGATGTGGCACGAGGTTTAGAATATATGCATGACTTGTGTGGTCTACAAACATATTTCTTGGAGATGACATGACGACAAAGATTGCTGATTTCGGTTTGGTTAGGGTTGCACCAACGCGAAATGTTGCTTTATTACAACTTGTTGGCACATATGGTTATCTAGATGTATGCATGTAAGTTTTTTTTGTCTAACTCATGTACATTTCACAATGTGCATATCCTTGATCAATGTTTTGTTCTGTTCTTTGATCAAAATCTTGAATTGGGTTGTGTTATGTTTTGTTCTTGATCAATGTTATGTTCTATTTTGCAAAATAAAATATAAAGCTTGAAATGGTTTGTGTAATGTTTTGTGATCAAAGATCAAGTTTGTGTTGTGTACTTTGATGGTTGTGTTATGTTGTTTTTAAAGCTTGAAATCGTTTGTGTAATGTTTTGTGATCAAAGATCAAGTTTGTGTTATGTACTATGATGTTTGTGTTGTGTCTTTTTGAAGCTCCAAACGGTTTGTGTATAAGGGCGGACGTATGTAGTGGTAGGGTGAGGCAGTTTCCACGGTTAAAATTTCAGAATTAATGTTATTTGGTAAGAGATTTTATTTATGCCCCTGTTGATATATGGAAAGAGATTTATTTTATTTATTTGGTAAGAGATTTTATTTTGCTTAGAACTGAATAAGTTGAGAATATTAAGTTGAATATTATTGGGTTAAATATCATTCAATCCGTTCATCTTCAAAAAAAGTGGATGAACAAATTGAACATATTTCCTGTATAAATATGGTGGAAATGGTTGCATAGAAATAAATGAGTTGTATAAAGATGAGTTGAATAAAATTGGTATAAGAGCATTCAATTGATTCATCCCAATAAATAGAAGATGAAAGAGTTTGACAAAAAAAATTCTTATTAATTCATTTCTCCAACTTTTTTTGGTTGAATGGATTAGGGTAAATGCTCATTCAACATTTTCAATTTTAATTGGATATAATTAAAAATTATGCTGGTAAAGGTCATCCATTTGCATCTTTAGTTTATTTTTTTTCAAATTTTTTTTGAATAATATTTTTTTCAAGCTCTTCACTCTCTTCAAATAGTGAAAATTGGATGAAGAAAGTTATTTGTTTTATTGTGTCTTCAATTTTTGAACTTCATTGTTATATTACATAAATTTGTTATTTTTGTTGGGCATAATTTTAATCATATAAATATGATATATTATATAAATAATAGAGAATTATGCATTCTTAAGAACATTGACTCAATACCGGCCTTAACGGTAAGCATTGACTCAATACCGCCCGTAACGGTAAACATTGAGTCAATACCGGCAATAACGGTAAACATTGAGTCAATACGGGCCGTATCGGTAAACATCGAGCCAATAGGCCTTAATGGCAAACATCAATCCGATACGGGCTGACACAACAATTAACAAGCCAATACGGGCTGTAACGACAAATAACGACTCAATACGGGCTCTGGACTTTGTGACCGACTCTGATTTGCTATGACATTATCAAGAAATTATTTGACTCAATCTCGTGGAGAGAATATTCGGAACGACCTTATCTCATGAAGAGGCGGTTACTCAAACCCAAATCCCATGAGGAATAGGGTAAAGAGACTTCCTTATAAATAAAGAGCGATTTCGTCATGATAGCGGAGGAATTCGAGAGAAAAACAAGAGAATCAAAAGGTAGCCGCATGACTTAATTCCGAAGCATTGCTAGGGTTCCTAAATTGACTCGTTGTGCCTTAAACTCTTGTATTTGAGCTCGATACTTTGATCAATAAAAACGATTATTCAACATCTATTTCTTGTTTCCGTAGTCTGTAAAGGAATCGATTACTTTTGCCCCAACAATTGGCGCTAGAGAAAGGCGCTAGAGTATACTACGTGAGATGACGGGAAACAGAGGTGATACGGCTAACATCGATGCAAATGTCGCTGCTCAGCTTGAAACCCTGACTACCAAGCTGAAGGAGGCAGTGCGGAAGCTATCACAGATCAAGGCAGATAACGCTTCGTTGGTGACAAAAAAAAAGAGTTCTTACCGAAGCAAGCTCTAGATTTCGCGGTGTGCAAGTGAATCGGATGCAAGACCTTAACTTAACGCCCATAACCAATAATCGAACACCCACAATGGAAGACAGACGGCTGGAAACTCCTCGTCATGAAGAGAACGGCGGAGGGAACCCCGATACAAGGCAGGCACGTGAAAGCCTTTTCCGAGAAGAAAATTAGGATCAACAAGGAATTGTAGCCACACTGCACATGACAGGAATCGAGCATGGAAAATTTGCCCACTTGGATGCAATGTTCAACAAACGTTTTGGAGAGATGGAAGCGATGATCGAACAACTACCAGGTGTAGCTCAGCCACTTACACTCGTATGATGACACACCGTTCTCTGATGAAATCGCACTCACTGAGATGCCGAGAAAATTTGTGCTACCAACAATGAAGATGTATGATGGAACATCCGACCCGGATAACCACATCGCACAATACAAGCAACGAATGTTCACGACGGCCATTCAAAGAGAATATCAAGAAGCTACCATGTGCAAAGGATTTGGCTCAAGCCTTACGGGGGCTGCGCTTCAGTGTTTTATTAACTTGCCAAACGGCTCAATCAATTCATTTGCATCATTGACAAACCTTTTCGTTGAACAATTCGCAAGCAACAGGAACCTCGAAAAGACAGCGGATGACCTTCACGAGGTACGACAGAAGAGAGATGAGTCGTTAGGTGCCTACGTGGGATGATTCAACAAGGAGAAGCTATCGATACCAAATTGCAACATGTCTACTGCCATATCGGCATTCAAGAGAGGTTTACTCCCAGATGACGACTTGTACAAGGAGCTAACCAAGTATCAGTGTAGCACGATGAAGGATGTGCTCTCACGGGCATGGGCACAAATAAAATGGGAAGAAAATACACCGTATCAACATCGACATTCGTCACATTTTGACTCTCACGTAGTGAGAAGCGAAAGATCGACACAAGGTGATAAACATTACCAAAGACATCGAAGCGAATACACTATCGTCATAAGTAATGGTGAGGAACCTTATCAAATTTTAAACAAAACTGAAAGTGAGAAGTGCAAATTGTCAAAATGACAAAGACGTCAACGACATCTCGATTTTTATGGCATGATATCAGGTTATTGAAAGGTTTTATAAGTTATTATTCATTTTCGTTTTTAGGTCTAGTTTTACTTCGTTTTTAACATTGATAGATTTTTGCAATAAAATGACTAAGTTTTTAGTAATTCATTACCCATTATGAGAGTATACTTTGTCAACTTGGTAGCCATGTGCTGATGACAAAATCAGTAGAAAAATGCTTACCCGTGGAGAACCAATGCTAATGAATCGACAGACTTGAAAAATATATGGATGATTACCCATTGAGGAAGCATTTTTCAGTATATTAGTCGCTGATAACCAATTGAAGAAGCAGGCGCTAGCAAAATTTATGTGACAAATCACTGGATGCAAAAACTTGACAACGAAACACTCATTAACAAGAATTTTATGGTGAGACACTTGATGCACAAATCTTCAAGACGTTCTCTACCAAAACTTAGAACTCATGTCATGAACATGGGCTATAAATCATGTTGCAAGACAATAAAATCATGTCATTCGATGTGAACCTTATCACGATACAAGAAAAACATGACTTACAACGCAAGACATGGTCATGAAGTTGTTCATCGCATTACACATTGAAGTCATTGATACACGAACACATGAACGATAGGCTCTCTGCGAAAACTGGGTAATTACCCGAAAGAGAAACATTCGCTACAACTGCCTATCAGCGAGACGTTGCTATAGGAATGTAACAAATTTGGAATCCACCTATGGTCGAGTCTTAAATGCTACACTTGACAGCAGAACACTTGCTAACAATAAATTTACTATAGGGTCACGAACCTGGATCATGTCACGAACATGGCATCAATATTTGCATTGTGGCAAACTCGAGAAATTGGTTAAGAACCACATTGACGTTTTAGAACCAATGTAGAGCCAATATGTAGCCAATTCAAGAAATTGGTTAGAAATCACATTGTCGTTTTGGAATAATATAGAGCTAATGTGTAGCCAATTCCTGAAATTGGTTAGGGCCACATTATTTATTTAAAGCCAATACAGAGTCAATGTGTAGACACTTCAAGAAATTTGTTAGGGCAACATTGTTAATCTAAGGCCAATACATAGCCAAGGTAAAACCAATTCAAGAAATTGGTCATGGCCGAATTTTCGTTTTAAAGCCAATGTAGATTCAATGTAAAGCCAAGTCAGGAAACTGGTCATGGCCGCATTGTTTTTTTAAGGCCAATTTAGAGGCAATACGTAGCCAATTCAAGAAATTGGTTAAGGCATATTGGCGTTTTAAAGCCAATCTGGGCTCGATGTACGACAATTCAATAATGTGGATATGGCCAAATATCGACTTACACCAACACTGAGTCAACTGTGTGTCCAAAGGATTGGAGCCAATGTACATTCAAGTTATAGCCGATTCAGGTAACTTTAGATATGATAACTTTATCGTTTTAGAGCCAATGTGAAACCAATTCACCAAATTGGCTAAGGCTAGACCGTCAATGCGGGATCAATGTGTAGCAAATTCAAGAAATTGGTTATGACAACTTTGTCATTGTAGAGCCAATGCACAACCAATTCACTAAATTGGCTATGACAAAATTGTCATTGTTAAGTCAATGTGGAACCAAGGCGTATCTCATTTGCCAATTCAAGTAATTTGGATACAACAGCTTTATTGTTTTAAAGCGATTCGAAGCCAAATTGGCTAAGGCTAAATCGTGAATGAAGAACCAATGTAGGAACAATGCGTACCATATTCAGTGAATTGGGTATGACTACATTGTCGTGGTAAGGCCAAGAAGGAGTCTTTACATAGCCGTCTCAAAGAATTGGCTTCAAGAACAATGTTACTTAGTCACAATGACACAAACCTCAACACGCCCCAATGGCAAGTTGAAGTCTATTCAATACGTTGACATATACTGCAGCTGTAGGAATTGAGTGTTCATTCTGCAAATCACTGCAAAAAGCAGAGTACAACAATGTTCTACTATCACTTAAGGCAAAAAGCAAAATCACATCATGTGAAGGAATCAACATGGATTGAAGTAATGGGACCACAAAAATCAAGTGCGAAAAACCGTTTAAGTCTAAAGGTATGTCATGATTTATACAAATATTTAACTTTTCTATTTATGGTTTATTAAAATGATACCGTTTGTCTATACTACTCTCTAAATTCTTACTAAGAAAATAGAGAGTCGAGCAAACTGTTGGGCATAATTTCAATCATATAAATTATAATAGATAAATTCTATTATAATTATGATATATTATATAAATAATAGAGAATTATGCATTCTTAAGAACATTGACTCAATACCGGCTGTAACGGTAAGCATTAACTCAATACCGGCCGTAAAGGTAAACATTGAGTCAATACCAGCAGTAACGGTAAACATTGAGTCAATACGGACCGTAACGGTAAAAATCGAGCCAATACGGGCCATAATGGCAAACATCAAGCCGATACGGGCCGACACAACAATTAACAAGTCAATACGGGCTGTAACGACAAACAACGACTCAATACGAGATGTAATTGGACTTTGTGACCGACTCTGATTTGCTACGACATTATCAAGACAATATTTGACTCAATCTCATGTAGAGAATATTCGGAACGACTTTATCTCATGAAGAGTCGGTTACTCAAACCCAAATCCCATGAGGATTAGGGTAAAGAGACTTCCCTATAAATAAAGAGCGATTTCGACATGATAGGGGAGGAATTCGAGAGGAAAACAAGAGACTCAAAACGTAACCACACGACTCAATTCCGAAGCATTGCTAGGGTTCCTAAATTGACTCGTTGTGCCTTAAACTCTTGTATTTGAGCTTGATACTTTGATCAATAAAAACTATTATTCAACATCTATTTCTTGTTTCCATAGTCTGTAAACGAATCAATTACTTTTGCCCAAACAATTTTTTACTAACTAATTTATATTTTATCTATAGACTATAACGTTATAATAAACTACTAGATACAACTATAAGAAACTAACTATTATACATCTAATATGATGATAGAACTTTTTTTGATTGGTTGGTAGGAGAGACAATTTTCTATTATATACAAATTTGTTTTTTTTAACATAATAGTTTTTTATTTATAAATATGTAAGATATTTTATGATAATGATTTAGTTATTTTATTTTCTTTTTCTACTTCTTTTTTGGCATGTTTTCTTCATGAATATAAGAGTTGCATGTGGAGTTACATATGGTTAAATTAATGTGAGCTTTAACAATTAGTAGAAACATTTCTCATGATATATTTTTTCAATCCATTATGTATAATTTAATAAGTCAATACATCTTTATCTTTTTGTACTATTATGTTAAATTTGATATTTATTTTCTTTACTAATGATATGATTAAATTCAATTAAAGAAAAATTTAAAAAAATGTATTTAGAATTAAAAAATAATACACATATCAACTCTACAATGCTTGTCTTTTTTTTTAAAAAAAAACATTACTTAATTATGTAAGATTTAATGGTTAAAAAGTTAACAAAATTATTCTATCTTAAAATTAACATGTGAAGTTTTGTAAGATCTCATAGCTAAACTGGTAGAACTACAGTTTACTGAGACATATTTCTTACTATCACAACACTCTTTTACATATGTCATGTCTATTGTTTTACTTTCAGATTTTTTAAAATGGAAATTCACCTTTTTTAGTAGCAAATATTTATTTCGCTTTCATGCAGCATTCTTTAAAAATAGTTGATTGGACAACAAATTAATTCAAAATTTTCACCATCATCATAAAAAAAAACAATAATTTCATTATTATTTTCGGTTTTCTCTTCATATTTTTTAAAAGTGCATATGTAGAAGACAAAATATTACTTAAATGTATACAAAATTAGGCAGAAATATTTCTATGTTCTAGAGATAATTAAAAAACAAGAGAAAAATTATGACATTAATTTAAAATTAAATAATAATAATTAATATTATTCATTAAGATTGAAAAAAATGAGACATGGGAATCATTTGGGAGAGCTTAAAAAATATAATAAAATATAAAAAAATTACAAATAGTAGGTTATAAAGATAACTAAAAGATAAGAAACAGAAATGTATTAGTTTCTTATAAAATATGATAAAATTAAAATAGATATCAAAATTTACCGCTAGACCGTATTTGAATCACTTGAACTTCTTATAAATATACTAACATGAAATCTATAAACACTAAAACCAACATTTGCTTTCAAATCTTCATAAGTGACATACATAAAATATTTGAAACACCATTAGTTATATTGAGAAATGATGTTATAGAATTTTTATTTTTATGAGGGATTTGTTATATGATGGTGATTAGTGAGGTGTTTACTATTTATAGGTAAATTGTTGATAACAAATGTGTAATCCATGTACAATTGAGTGTAAGTTACAAAACTAATTTGACTTGATTGTGATTTTTATGCATTTAGTTTTGTTTAAATGTAAAAATTTCTTAAAGGTTTTATTGTATAGTTAGTAGGTTAAATGAGTTAATTGTACAATTAAGATGTTTAAAATTAGAAAGATTAATATATAATTTATTTTTTATTATTTTTTTCTTATTTTTTTACAACAAAAGATCAGCTCATATGAGTCAATTGGAAGGAAAAGAATCTACAAACAAAGCTTGTGACGGATATGTACGCGCTTGGCGTGCCAGAGAATCCGTACTTACATTTTCGTTTCTGACATTTGTTTTGGTTCCTCATTCTGCTCTGGACTGACCAGCTCGAGAAGATAAGATAATGCCTACAATGAGGCCGTAAAGAGCAAGTGCTTCCGCAAAGATGAGGATAAGAATCATCCCAACAAAGAGCTTAGGTTGCTGAGCATTTGCCCTGAGACAAATTTCAAAATCAGTTAGACATTAATTTAAACATTCTCTACAAAAAAGAATCGATTATAGCTGAAAAAGGAACTAACCTAACGCCCGCATCTCCGACAATACCAATGGCCATACCAGCAGAGAGACCAGCAAGACCACAAGCAAGACCAGAAGAAAGGTGTGCATAGCCATCAAAGAGGTAGTAAGACTTAGCCTTGGGATTGATACCGGTACTGATGATAACAGCAATAATGAGTCCATAAATACCCAAAACACCAGCCATAACCACAGGGACAATAGACTTCATAACCAACTCAGGTCTCATCACTCCCATTGAAGCCACACCAACACCACTCTTTGCTGTCCCATAAGCAGCTCCCATACCTACAATATAAACCCAATCCAATAACATCTCAGGTTACAACAACCAAATACGATCCCTCCAAGTTTCAGGGAATGTAAACAAATCAATCCCTAAATCCAGATTATGATCTATAAAGTTAATTTCCTCAGAAATGAATCATAATTCTAATATCATGTTGATGCAGATCGAACCCCTAAGAACAGTAATCCATGATCAACGATCTCATACATATATAGGTTCTATAACTATAGAGAAACGACGTGACTCTCCAACTACACAAATCTCTAAGAAATCATCTGAATCTCATAATGGTTTCCAATTAACAAGAACAAGCTCAGATCAAACGGATTTTGATAACGAATTGAGAAAGAGAAGCAAAATGCTTACAGGAGAAGACGAGAGCGGCTGCGGCGCCAAGGAAGCCGAAGAACGGAGCAGTTTCATCGCCGCTAAACGTAGACATCTTCTCAGATCTCAAAAACTTGGATTCAAATCTGGAGGGACAGAGAGACAGAGAGATTTGGAATTTTGCAGCGACCTCTCTGTGGTTTTTTTTTGGTTTTTGGATTTTTTTCAGGTGAGTGGAAGGGAAGGACGTAGTCTGTTGGGAATAGAGTTGGACACGTTATAACTGGGCCGGGTCTTTACCGTGTGTTGAAATTAAAGCCCTCTTTGCTTTTCACAATATATAAGTTGTAACAAAACTGTAAAGAAAAGAAAGAAACAAATTTAAGCAAAATGTACATATGGCACGTGTAGAAGGATTATGTTGTTTGTGAGTAAAAACAGAGTCGCTTGTGACTTCTTAGAGAGTGAGAGCATTGCTCTAGCTGTGTCTAGAGACTCTTACGGTTACAGATTGTATCGTTACATTCTTGAAGATAATAAAAAGATTACAGTTTCTTTTTTTATCATTAATACAAAGCCCATTAGTCATTAGAGTTTATAGTGATAATTATCTCTATTTTAATGTAATATCCGCAAACCAAAAAGTGGAGTTTTGGTAGATGTGTCGATCGACACCCACAGTGTTGGTCGGGTGTTCGGTTCAGTTTTACTTTTTTGGGTTTGTGTGGCTGGTTTAGGAGAACTCTAGACCCGAGTCTAAAAGGGAAAAGTCGACTTCTTTCACTTCTTTAGCCGCTTTTGACACTTATAGAGAGAAAAAGAAAAGAGAGAGTTTTTCCAAAGAGTGTTCTTGAGTTTTTGGAGATTCTTGTCCCTCTTAGTGTGTTTTCTTCCTGGAGAGTGTGGATCCAAGTCTAAGAACATGGTGGGAAGGTCGTTGTGGTGCTATCATCGTCGTTTGGGCTTAGATCTCTTTGATTGGCAAAGGTGAGTGCATGACCATTGCTTATCTAAGCTAAGATCTCTGTTTTTTGTGATTTGTGTGATATGTGATTGTCTTCTTGTGAGTTCTATGTGTTGTTCGTAGCTCCTGATGCTTAATCTGTACATGGGATCATGTGGGACGGATAGGAGAAGCATGGAGGCGAGATTCGGAGTTTCTGATCGTGAAGAGGTGATGCTCGACAGGAGTATCGATCGACAAAAGTCTTGTGTTGGTCGACACTAATGCGAGGAAGGAGTGTTTGACCTACGAGCATCGATCGATTAGGAATTTCGTGAAATGTTGAGCATGAGCGTCGTTCAACACAAAGATTATGTCGATCGACGCAAGGTTGTATCAATCTACACATGTTGTGTGCCGGTCGACACACCCTTCGCAAGTGTCGGACGGCACCAACCTTCAGCAGCGGCTGATGACATGTTTGCTTTGTGTCTTGCCTGGTTTGTTTTATTGTTCGTTGATTGTGGCATGAGAGATCTTATTGCTTTTGTGTATAGCCCAGTAGATGGAAGGATTGTCTCACTAAGTATTTCTGGTAATACTTATGCCTCTATTTTGTGTTGTGGCGCAGGTAAAGGCAAAGTGTGATCGTGGAATCAAGGTTATGAAGAGGAGGATTTTTTAGAGTCTCGGTTGATTGCATTGTGTCTTCGTCTTCACCGTAGAACTTGACATCATAAGCAGGGCCATCGTGTGCCCTAACCACTCTCTCAGGTTCAACCACCATAACATCCTGACCTTTCGAGTAGCCAAAACTCGTTGATTGAGACACAAGCAAGTTAAGAGAATGGAAAGCTAAGGTTTCATTGCTGGAAGCAACAACAAAGGCGTCCGGATTATGGATTCTCGCCGGAACAGGAGGAGCCCAGGCGGTTATGAATACTGTATGTGTTTTTATCTCTCGCTCCTTCAGTATTGCTTCTCTATATACTCATCTCCATTCCAGTTTGTAGCGT
Source organism: Camelina sativa (assembly GCF_000633955.1). Classification (NCBI taxonomy): domain Eukaryota; kingdom Viridiplantae; phylum Streptophyta; class Magnoliopsida; order Brassicales; family Brassicaceae; genus Camelina; species Camelina sativa. The sequence continues at coordinate 16,021,812 of NC_025685.1, read as the reverse complement.
CTCCATACATTTTCCTCTGATTCTTTGCCATTTCCGGTGATACTTTTGCAGAACGCCGGCGATAACACCACTAGTGGTTTAGTGAAGGTGGAGGATTTTCTAAACTGGACGATTTAGTAATTCTATTGAATATATACTTTTAGTCCCTTAATTATTTTTGTATTTAACATTTTGTCAGCTATTTTTCTCAGGGTGCAACTAACTCCTCATGTCTTTGATGGCCAACCTTGCGACGCAATCAGAATTCCTCCTGAAAACAGCTATGTTCGGTTTCAAGTTTCAACATGTCTCATTCACTAGTTGCTAGCAGGCCTCTCTCCATAGGCCTCCTCTGGATCCTACTCTCTTTGCTTGGTCTGGTCACTTTCATGGCTCCAACCTAGGTCTCGGTGTTCGGATATGGGATTGGATTTGGTTAGGATATTTTAGATTTCGGATTTTTTGGATATTGGTATATTTGGTTCACATATTTAGAAAATTCGGATCGGTTTCAGTTCGGATAATTCGGACTTTGGATTGGTTCAGATATATTGTTGATAACCAAAATTAAACCAAAACTTATTGAATAAGGTTTTATTCGAATATTTTTTAATCCGATGTATCCAAAAAAATATACTAACCGCGTATTTGAAAAAAAATGAAGTAAATGACAAGTTCAAATTTCAAAATAACATAAAACCATACTAATACACAAAAGTGCGACGTACTAACATATAAAGTGAGACATAAGACTCTATCAATTCAAAAAACTCAAAACCAAAGTAAACAATAACGTAGATATATAAGTATTTATGATTCATATATATTGTATATAGTTATGTGTGTATATCTATATCTCCAGTTCAGTTCATGTATATCGTATATAGTTAACCGTATATCTATCCTTATCAAGTTGTTTATTATATTTTCGGTTATATATGCATATCTATTGGATATCGGTTCGGAATGGATATTATCCGATATCCAAAAGTAATGAAAACAAAAACCCATAGGTTATTCTATGGATATTTTCGGATCGGATTTTCGGATGATTTTATGCCCAAGCCTAGCTCCAACCATTAGCTAGAGCCTAGATAAGTAATTATGCTATGGGTAATCATTTAGGTCTAGTAATTAATCATGATATATACTGTTCTTTGTATAAGTCATGGTACAAATGGTAATGTGTACATAAAAATTTCATCAGTTTCTAGGGTTCGAATCTAGCTTCCCTTAACAATATGTTGTTCAAAATATCATATTTCATATTGTGAAGTTTTTCGCTAGTTGATTTGTTCAATTATTTTGTACATGGAAGATGAATTTACAAACAAACGGTATTGCAATTCAAAAAAGCTAAATATTTTCTATGGAGATATTGATCTACCACATAAAAGTTGGTAACTACGTCGATGTTTCTAGAAACGTATTAAGGGGGGATCGCTTATGCTGTGCTTGCGTGAGATACAAACACACATGAACAATAGAATGTGGAAGAGGAATCAAATCAAATCAAAAGCAAAACTATGTAAAGAAAAAAACTAGTGAGATGGCCATGATGTTCATAATTCGTTGCCCTTAGCATCTTTTCGCTTTACTTAGTATACTCCAAACCTTTAGTGATATTTGCTTTTATTTCTATTTTTATATCATTTCCTATGGCTTACGTTTCGATTTTACATTCGTTCTTACAAATATTACTTTTTATTCTTTTGTTCTCTGATTGGAGGATCAATGTGTGTTCTAGCAAGAGATCTTAATTATGGTCGGGGATCTCTCACATACATCTAAACCTATGTATAGTTTATTAATTGTTCAAGTGACCAAATAAATAGTTTCATTTCGTTTTAAGTGGGATCTCTCTCAATTCGAAAATCTGAATTGGATGTAGACTTTATAAACAAATAAAAGTTTAGGTATTCACATAAAAACATTTTATAATATTGAGGAGTGTATGTGTCCCATACGACGGTTACGATTTAGTCACTTTGTTATTAATTAATGTAGTCACTATTTTTATGTTCTGTCTTTTACAACGAATTCATTTTTGTGACTCAATGTGTTGTATTTACATTTATGTTATTCATATAACGTGTCTTATAGAACCGACCAGTCTCATTTTAGATCAATGAAGGATATTTTATTCATGTCAATAATCATGTGTTACTCCATGATATATAATATTTAATGAAAAGAGGGAATATATATAGATGCTCAAATTGACAATTAATAAACTAAGATACGGGTTTAATCCGGCGGAATATTTTTATAAATTAAACGAAACTAGTGGATGATGATGATATTTATGCATGCATCATCATATATACCCCTAGCAATCCTTATATATTAACCCAAAAACCAGACAAACTTGTTTCATATCATTAAAATTTAGGGACCGAGGCTACTATATAGATCATAGCATGCACGAAGATGAAAAGGTTCAACTGAAGGAGGTCAGTGACTACATTAACATGGTTCCTTTTTCTAAAGGAGGTTCAACTAAAGAAGGTTAGTGCATGCGTTAAATAGTAAATGTATTAGTTTGTCAATTAAGTTTAAAAAATGTACTAGTACCAAAACAAACCGTAGAAATATTGATGGGGGCTGACTATGACATATTTTGACATTACTTGATTTTTATATCAATTTTATAGGGAAAAGGCTTTTAAGGAGTCACTGTCATGGGTATAAGGAAGGCGACAGAAGAGAGTGAGCACACATGGTTCCTTTTTCTAGCATGCTCATGCTCGAAAGCTCTGGGTGCTTACTCTCTTCTTGTCTCCTGCTCTTTCTCTCTCTCTCTATGTATGTACATTTACATGTACGTATACATTATACGTGCATCATGCATGGTCGAAAAGGTCTGGACTAAATATATAAGATCATTTGCATTGATGGACTAACTTGATTCTCACCAATTAAAAAATAAAAAATTACAAAAAGTAGGAGAGAAGTTAAGTGAGAAATTTGTTCTGGGCATATGGGACATTCTAACATGTTAAATTTTATTTTTCTCATTTATCTTTAAATAAATAATATTTTTTATAAAAAGATTAAAATAAAATATTTTGTGATAGCACGGACCACGGAATAATCGATTCTTTATTCATCTTTTATTTTTTCGCTAATGTTTTACTTACGACTCATACACAACATTCTTCACTATATTCGTTGTATACTGCCAAATAGCCGTCACATAACTTGGAGTGGAGTATATATAATAACTTGGTGTAGACGATTATTCAGATCTATTAATATTCACAATTTATCTATAATACTTTAAAATTGTGAATATTAATTATATCGAGATAAATTAAAATCAGGCTACACAAAGATGATTTAATGTTTTTACACAAAAAAAAGAATCATTTATTAGATCTGAATCATCCATCAAGGCATCAAGCATCATCATACGAGGGCTTGTTGTTTCAGTTGCTTTTTTTTTTTTTGATAAAGTTTCAGTTGCTTTCTTGTATCAAAAATTTAGTGACTTTATAAATAAGATGATATGAAAAATTTGAGGGTGCTTTTCAGAAATTATATCTTGCATAATAAAGTAGAGTTACTTTCTAAAACTTTCTTTCTGAGTTTGACAAGCGGCAGGCATATCTGATATTATTGGCATCTGTTCTAGGAAAAAACTTAATTGCTTCTTTAGCAAAATCTAATTCTCAAAATTTCATAAATAGGCTATGTGTGTACTGGCAAATGGGCAAATGGGCTACATGTGAAAATAATCCACATATTTGAATTTAAAACCATATACATGTTGCTTTTTCTCGTTCCTTTGTTAGTTTTTAAAAGCATATATTGTCATATTTAAAACAATAATTTCTACCCAAAAAAAGTTAAATAATTTCATATCTATTATTGTGGTTTGTTGACGTGTTGTCTGGCATTTATAGGTTATTTGAGTAGGTCGTTAGAATGACGTTAGGTTGCTGGTTTATTTCTTTTTGGTATCATTGAATTGATGGTTATTGTTTTATTTGTTTATTGGTTATTTAGTTTATGGTATTGGTTTATGTTATCCGATATTGTTTGATTGATATCATGATGTTATTGAGTATGAGATCGCTAGTTATAATAAAAACAAAACTGCGGAAAAAATCATAATCCAAATCTACTTTCACATTTTATTGTATTTAGAAAGAGGACCAAACCGATTAAAGAGAAATGAGAAATTAACAAGATATAAGTAATTAAAAATTGCATACATTACTAAGGGCTTGTTTTGTTTATTAATCGTTGCAATATCGACTTGATATATCATGTTTTGTGATTTTTAACCATGATATAATGAGTCTTTTTAGAATCTTTTGATCTCATCGATAGACACACTCGACATTTCGCTAGACACAAACCTCTCGGCAAGGAGATGCATTAATTTCTTACAATCCCGAGTTGAGTGCCCGTTAGTTTTGTGCAGTTTGCAGTATGCGTTTTCATCTCGGATCCATTTGTTACTTGGATTATTCCGCTCTTGGAGCGTGGTCAAAATGGTGGTTTGGATGGTGATCCTCTTGGGGAGCCTTTTTGAGGAGACTTGTCTACTGCGAAGGTTCCGAGTCCGGACTTCGGTGTTGGGGGTGGTGTTTTCTTCACAAGTACCTCGAACCAGGGTTTGGACGATGCTTTACGCTTCTGGGCCGCAATCGCTTTTTCTTCCTCTGCGACTATCCAGTTCAAAGTGCGATGTACAACATCTTGGATAGTGGGGAACCGATTTACAGTCAATTCTTCTCGGAAACAAGACTCGTGCCATAGACCGTTTTTCAAGGCGGCTAAGGCAGTTGAGTCCGACAGACCCGAAATCTGAACTTGAGCCCCGAGATCTACCCAGCTGGCCGTGAGCAGAAAGGTTTTGAGGTGCGTTGTCAGATCTCCTTTTATCTCGTAGCTCGTAAATTTTATTTTCCCGGTGTCCTTAATGCGGACTCTAGCTATTTGAGCCGAGAAAGTAGTTCGCTTCGATTCCTCGATTACTCGAGAAATATTTGGTGCCGAAGTGGTTGCATGGTGCATCCTAGATCGCATGTCTCGTATCTCATCCTGCATTTGCTAGAACTCAGGATTGGAAGAGAATCCCAGAGTGAGGTTCTCTTGAAGGACAATACCTCCCACAGGGGGAGGGAGTCAAACTGGGGCTGTCGAAGTGCCGGCGATTTCGACTTGCACCAGGGTATGGTTATCGCCGATCTGTGGGGGTGCGACCTAAGAGGCGGTTGTTGCTTGAATTGAGGCTTGCTGGGGGGGGGGGGTGAATGGTGAAGTACAAAGAGAGCCGCCATGGGTTTTGCTTGGAGGAAAGGAGATCAACCTGATCGGCATACGTGCGGTGAGAGGCTGAAAGATTGGTAACAGAATTGGAGATTGCCTCTAAACGGGTAGAGACTTGTCCTTCTCAGCTACCAAAGTGCTCGGACAAGACAGCAGCTTCTGCTTGTTGACGGTCGGTTTTTTTTCTGCCAAGTCCTGCAAAAGTTTTTGAACTGATTCCAGAGTTACTTGGTTTGACGATTCGTGGGCCATAGTGTGGCGCTGTACGGCGTTGATCTAAGAGAAGCGTCAGAACTATAGAGATTATAGGCGATAACTCCCCTTCCTTTTAGCGCCAAATGTGAGTTTTAGGGGAACTTCTCTTCACGGAGTGATTTTACGATCGGAGGAGTTGATCATTGTGCTTGTTCCGAGCTAACTTGCGTAATTATTTTGTTGCAAGATGAAAACCGTATGTTGCTATTAGAATTTTTTTCCGTCCTTTACAACATTCTCTCTTTTCTTATTTATAGTACAACAAGCGTAATTAATGCGAAATCAATTTACTTCGCGAATTACGCCTTCTAATTACTGTTGACAGCTCGACGGAATCTTTGACCATAGACTGCAAACTGCGGGCTCGCATTCCGTACTCGGGTGTGGCAGCAGCTCACTCATCTTTCCTGGGTCCCTTCGACTCAGTGGGCCGGGCTGTCTTTCCACTTCGAGCCCAGCTGATTTACTTCAGGTATACTCCTCGAAGCGAGGTGATTAATCGCGGTACCAACATAAGCTAACAACAATATTTGGTTCGCTTGTATAAATCTCGTCCGGCATTACCTATGTCTCGTTGTATATTGGTTGGGAACTGTAGGTAATGCCCGAAGGGACTTGGTCCATTGGGAATTCCATCGGAAATGGCATTGTTTTGTTGTAGTGTGGGTAGCAAGCAAATAGAGAATTTCCAAGTAAATTTTAGAACCCTGAAAAAATGTGCTGAAGAGGACCCATTTATTTTAAGGAAAAAGCATTCAAACACAAGATTTGAATAATAGTACGTATAATTAAAGTTAACTAGAATAGTACCCGCGCTACGCCGCAGGATTATTATTTTATTTTATTTTAGTTATATTTTTTTAAGTTTTGTTTTTTTTCCGATTCCATAATATAATATATGTTGTTGGAAATCAAATTTCATAAGTTCTTGATAATTTTAACAGTAATTTTTTTTGTTATAATAATTTATATCATCTTAGGATACTTGAGTTTTTGATTTCATAAATTTATTTTTGGAATATATTTATAATTTTATTACCTTAAGAAATAAGTTTAGAGATTTCAAACCCTTAGTTCTTGATTTGATACAAACCCTCTTGAACAAATAGAATTCATGATGCTTTGGTACATAATTTTAGGCTATTTTTTGCTTTAAAACTAATGTGATACTATCATACAAAACATTTATTAAATATGATATTAATGATGATAGAAATATAAAAGATATTATAATGATGGGGATAATTTCTTTTTTACAACCGAACACAATGTTTTGTATTTATTTTAGATAATTTTAGTATACTTCAATATTGATGTTCAGTCCAATTAATATTACTTTTGATATCAATGATCGTCAGTCACACTTAATCAGATAAATCAAATTGAATAAATCCCTACCTCCACCAAATCCCGAATAAGAAGAAGAACGACAACGAAGAAGAAGAAATCGAGGGTCGTTTCTCTCTTTAATTTTGTCCACGTAAGAGTAAAAAAAGCTGATGTGTATTAATTATTTTAATTTAATTGGATATTCATTTTAACTGATGTATTAGTCTCTACTTCAATACAAAAACTGATGTGTCATGCTCTGCTGAAAAACATATAACTTTTATTGTATTGATTGATTAAAGCAATAATTTCATCAGTATCCTCATCCATTGTTAAAACTTAAGAACATAGCCTTTTCTATAATAGGTTTTGTTCAGTGTTGTGGTCCAATACTGTGATATGGAAATTGTGTTTCTTTTAGGTTTTGTGAACGTAAGATGATAATTATAAAACTATGATTTTAACGTCTAAAAGAAATTATGGTATGTCTAATTAACTAACTAATGGTGTTGGTTAGTGGTTTAAAAGTTCACCTCATAAGTTGAAAAGGTGGAAGTTTACATATTTCTATATTTTACGTAACTATTCACATATTCCAACTATATATATATTTTATTATTTTTTAAATGAAAGATTTGAGAAAAATTTAGAACATAATATCGAACATTTGTTTTTGAACTTCAAAAGTTTACATATGATTTAGAAGCATATATATGACTATTTTATAACAGAACATCACACACCTCTCTCTAATTGAGTTTGATTCCCTATTATAAATATGTTATCAAATTACTACTAATAATTTACTATTATGTAAAAACACTAATACTTAGTATAAAACGGTGTATTTATGTGCGCTTACTTAAACATCACGTTGGGTCCAAAAAAATCTACAGGAAAAAATAATTTTATTAAAATTGGTTTTTGTTTTAATTAGAAAAGCTGAGGTGTTAAAAATATAAGATGAAATGTATTAATAATATGTTTTAATTGGAAGGAAAAGAAACTGATGTGTCAACTCTAGAATTCACCAAAATATTGATGCGAAAAACCTGCAAGTTTTATTGTATTGATTTGTTGGACGTGATTCAGATTTGTAACGAAATCGAAAGAATAAGACCTAGTGTCTGTGGATTGTGTGATACAATCGGCAAAAAAAACAACCCTTATAAGTTAGATAACAAAGACACATTTTTATTTCTTATTTTTTTATGGTGAAACTTATTACTTGAGGGTTGAGAATTAGAGAGATGAAACTAAGACAAGGCTCCATTATATTAGAGCTACTTTTATTTAAGATAAAATTCAACTTGAACTAAACCACTGTCGAGCGCTGCTAGAACGCCGTGCTTACTCGCTTGGCTATATCTCCCTGTGATTATTGGGACTCACGTAGATACCAATCGATGTCATACGGTAATCATTTGAAGACCCAAAGAAACCTCCGAACTCACTTCGACTACGTATTTCCGGTTCAATTTCTATTTCGTCACCTAATAGATATTTATCGCTTGGACGTCCAATGGGTCCGTGGTGCCCACGGTTAGTGTGAAATGTTAAATTTCTGATTCCTCTACCACCTTTTCCTAGTACTCCACTCAATCCAGTTACATATTCATCTTCCTTCAGTTTGACCTGCGACTAAACTTCATCAGAGACTTAAGCAGACTCAAAAGCAAAGATACAAAAAGAATTATAGACACAAAACTTACAATACGAAATGATCCCTCAGATGAACCATATTTTGTAGACAGGACTTGAGCTCCATTCTCCAAATAGCCAAACTGAATAGACCTTATGAATTTGTCGAAAGCAACATATATGTGAGAGATCATCGTGCGTCCCGTCTCGTCCCATTCAGTGTCACCATCCTCCTCATAATATTCATCATCGTCAAAGTTCAATCTTCTTCCCATTGCTCTTATCATCTCCATATAAGAAGCAGGTCAAAAAGTACGTCAAAGGAGGATAGAGAGAAAGACGTCGACTAAGGACGATTATATAAGATACAGTACTGTCTTCTCCAAAATATCAAAGAAAGCAAGCAAGACAAGTTCCAAACACATTAAATATAACGCTTGAAAATTGTGTTTCTATAACAAGACTCTTCGTTTGACCAAAATATTAAAATTACACTTAATTTCAAGTCAAACTTACTTATGGGGATATGACCCAGTTATCCTTTATTGGAACATATCATAAACTATAATCACCTCCTTTACGTGTTTAATTTAGAGGACTCTACTAGTTAAATATATAGATATAGAATAATCTACATAATTGTAAGATTATGAAATATTTAGATATATTATTGTTTAGGATAAAGAGTGTAAAATATTTTGTAGTTTTGTTTCTTTCTTTTGATATTTTATAGTTTGAAAGCCTATAAATAGTTTCTCTCCCACTCGCATCTGTATTAGGTTGAACAAGTGAAATAAAGAAACTTTGAGAAAGAAGAGTATTCATTCTATATTTGTCGGATTTTTCTTTTTGGTTTATCAGTTAGGCCACCAATTATACAGATGTCTACAAGTGCAAAAGCGACAAAAGAGTGGACATTGAAAAATGTCAAATCGGAGTTCGCTTTTAAAAGATCAATTTCCTCGAAAGTATATATTTAAGCATTTCTGAAGATATACATCCGCTAGTTTGATTTGGCAGGTGACAGCGTTAGATCAATTGTTCAACAAGTATCTTCTTAGCAGTTTCCATTATTTTTGTTGAACAATTGATCTCTTAGCAGTTTCCATACTCGAATACCCACATCTATATCCATCAACTAAATAGTTAATTAGAGTATGTGATAGAGATGATGATACCTGCAATAGTTAATTAAAAGTAGAAAGAGCATTTAATAAAAAAAAGAAAAAAAAAGAAAGAAGAATACCACGTAAAATTCATTGACTAAGAAGATAACACTAAAATTGTTTAGATTTGCAAAGATTATTTAAGACACTGATTAGAGTGGACTACTGAGTACATGGCTGTTGATGTCAAAATCGGTCCAATTAAAATGTTTTAGTTCGGTATTTAGAGGGTCGAAGTTCTCTTTTATATATGAAAAATCGGGCTACAATTGATAACGATGAGCTACGAAATGACGAAAAAGAAACAATTGACAAACTTCGAGCTCATCAATTCGATACTGCGAGAACCTGTTCTCTTGTACGAATTTCCTCCCTGTTTTCTGTCTCCTTTCGCCGTACGCCGTACATTCACTATTTATAGATTATTGTGTCGGTTCGTCATCTGAAAAGACCAAAATACCTTGCTCGGCCTATTAATCCTTTTGGGCTTTTTCTGGACTAGGCCTATTGTTGAGGTGAAATCCACCCCTAACAGTATTCCCCCCATCTTCAGTTCGTAGTTATGCGGAGAACTCTGTGTCTTCCAGTGATTTCCCGGCTGTCGCATAAGCTTCGAACCTTTGTTTCTGACGACGAGCTGATCCAAAGTCGGCAAATGATGGCATTTGAAGGGTTCGCGGACAAACATTGGGAAATTGGAGAGTCGCGCATGGGCTTTTCCGTTTCCCGAAAAACGCGGTCGCATCGTCACGCGTTTATCTTGACGCGCGTGACATCCGGAAGTTGTAACATCGCGTCGATCCTCGAGTTGTAATGATGATTTCTTCGGGAATCTTCCTTTCAACCTTATAAATACTCGCCCCTTCCTTACTTTAGCTTCATTCCTCTCCATCGATCGTTTCCTCGGCTCGTCGTCCCAGGTACTCTCTTCCCTCGTCTTCTAGCTCGTCTATATATATTGTTTTTCTTGAGACTCTATGGCCTCCCCCCGGTCCACTTCGTCTGATTCTTCGGCGGCGAGCCACCTTCGTCAGAATACTTCGCCTAATTCTAGTGGTTCGACTAGATCGGATCGTCGTATGGCGAGGTCTCCGACGAGTAGCGACGTTTCTTCGGGATTGTCGTCTGATTCCGACGAAACCAATTTGGCCGAACTCCAATGGCGCATCTTCTCCGACGCGGCTGTTCCGAGCTTGTCAGCCCTTCCATGTCAAATCCGTTCTCTTGTTGACGAGGATTTTGACGAGCCGATCGTTCCGGCGAATCGCATTATCAGGCACCGATTTCCCCCGTCGGTTGCCGACCCTTCCGGAACTAGAGCGTATGCCCTCTCCTTTGTTCCCCGATCTTCTTCTAAGCGCAAATCGGCTCGTGTGTCAGTTCAGATAGGTGAAATCCCGGCCAATCCCGTTATTATTATTCCCGAGCGCGATCAGCGTCCTTGGGATGTTCCCAAAGGGTTCATCTGTCTCTCGGAGAAACTCTTCACTGAGTGTGGGGTTACTTTTCCCCTTCCCTCTTTTTTGATGTCGTATTTTGCTAAGCGCAAAATGGCGATTTCTCAGTTCGCTCCGGCTATGTTTTGAAACGCGGTCGATATCTCGATCTTGGCGAAGAGAGCGGGGATTCGGCTTTCGGTCGATCATTTTGAAGAACTTACCCGTATAACAGCGTCTGACAGAAAAAAGAAACCTGAGGTTTATTATGTCAGTTCACGACCCCCTCTGCTCGTCGAAGGGGCGAAAGGGAAGACTCACAACTGGGAAGGGTCTTATTTTTTCATAAAAGTGGTTCCGGGGGTCGTCGAGGATCTTGTGATCCCTTTATTTTCCGGGTGGAACCTTTCACCTGGTAGATCATCTTTCTTTGTCACTTGTTGACGTCCCTCATATTTTTTGTTACTTAGAAGGTTCGCTTCTTTGCAGTTGTCATACCGTGGTGCCTTCTACCTTATCCCCCTGCGTTTTGAGCTGATATCGACGCGATACGAGCAGTGGGTCCGTATATTTGGCTAGGCTCTGGACATAGGAAAGGAGGTCGTCCGAGAAAACAACAAGTTCCTCGACCGACAGGTAATAGTCACACTTTTTCTTTGGTTCATTGTCGACCTCTTCCTTATTTTTTTTTAACTTGATTTTTGTGCAGCTATGGGGAGACTTAATTTGGATGTTCCCAACGTATTGGCTCGCTACCGTCAAGCGTCTAGTCCACCTGCGCCCTCTCCACCTTCTCGCCCTGAGGTCCAACCCGAGACTCGTCTTTCCGGGGTCGACTCATCACGAAGATCTCCTCCGGCTTCTCGGGATTCACGTGCGGCTGAGATTCGAGCTGGCAAAAGACCGGCGTCGCGTTCGTCTCCCCTCCCATCAAATCCGTTAGCTCTTCCCGCTGGAGCTGATTCCCAAGGGAAAAAGCCTGCGGGTGACTTCAGTTGTCGGAGGGAGGATTCTTCGAATCCTTCGCAGAAGAGAGCAGATCGGTCTCAAGATCGATCGGACCGTCGAAGCGGAAGAAGACCGTAGACTATCGGTAGGATTTCTCTCATACTTCAGCGACCCGAGCTTTCCCGAACGACTCGGAGGCATGCACCCAGCTGTTTCGCAAGATCCATTTTGGGTCAGGTCGTCTAATGCCGATCGAGAGGATGAAGGAGGGCGATAAGATCATCGATCTGGCGAATACCGCCTTCGAGGTTCGCAGTTCGTCAATTGATTTTTTTTTTTAATTTCCATTCCTGATTCGTGGTCGTTTCAGCTCGTAGGTCGCATCAACCGTCTCGCTTTTGGCTACGAGAGGCTTGTTTACGATCTGGAGTCTGCTGCTTCTTCGACCCCTGCATGTCCCTCGGTCGAGCAATTCAAGAAGCTCGAAGCTCAGCTGGAAGAGGCCGTTTGTTCGAACCAGACGCTGAGCGTGAAGATTTCCGAGTTGGAGCTTCATCGAGATGTGGCAAATTCTGGGCAGGCTGCCCTCGTGTCGAAGCTCAACATGGCAGAAGCATCTTGTTCCCAACTTTGGACTGCTCTGGACTCCGAGACGTCGAGGATTAGGGCTCGTCGTCGTGGTTTCGATCGGTATCAGAAATTGGTTGCTTATCATAGGGTTGCCGATCGTGCCCAGAAGATTCTGGATCGCCACAAGGCTCAAGCGGAGGCTGTTGAGGCATGTCGCCCGAAGTTGCTCGAGTACAATTAGGCCTTGGGGAATGCGCAAATGCTTGAGGGTTGCTGCTGTGGCGGCTGAGCTAAAGGAGGAAATCCTCAAGATTGACATCCCGGATCTCAATCTCGGGGATTTCGACATTTCCTCCATTTTTGCTGAGTCTTTCCCTGATCCTCCTGAGTGGGTTCCTTCCTCGGGGCGCGAATAACAGGTCGGAGCGTGCGTCCAGTGAGGATGGGGAAGCCGAGGAAGAAAATACCATTCCTCCGACACTAGCTCGCTCGTTTGAAGATGATGCTCCTCCCGTGCTGAACGATTCGACAGTCGCTCTGTCGGTTGAGCCTAACGTTTTGGAGGTCGGTGATAATTCTCCTGTGGATGGTCTTGTTGCCACTTGAACTTATCTTCTCTTTTGAACTTATCCCCGTGATGTAGCGGATGCTGGGCTGCTATGGCATTGTTGTTGGAACTTAATTATGTTTTTTATTTTGAATTGATGACCTTCTTTTACTCTGGTCTCCTTGTTTTTGCTTAGCTCGTACCGTCCTTCTGTTTCTAAAATTTCTTCATTCTATATCTTTACACAAGCCGAACCTTTCTCGTGTCGCGCTTAGATGATTCAGGCTCTTCGTCGGGATCGACCGAGGTTGTTGCGTCTTTTTGCCAAAGTAAGGTCCTCGGAGAAAAGCTTGACTTCGCTTCCCCTTGGTTGGGCGCATTGCTTTTGCGGGGAGGATGTCTACTTTGGCGAGAGTAGATCCGCTGGTCATGCTTGTGACAAGCCAACCGATGGGATGCTTATGACGAGCCAACCGATGGGATGCTTGTGACGAGCCAACCAATGTGACACGCGATGGTCTTCTTGCCCGAGAAATTGCGAGTAGCGGATCGGCTTTATTATATAGGTGCGACACGCGATGGTCGGCTTGCCCATGAAATTGTGAGTCGCGACTCGGCTTGAATTATACAAATGCGACACGCTGTGGTCGGCTTGTTCTCTTATTACGAGTAGCGAACTCGGTTTTATTATATAGGTCGACACGCGACTCATCATAAGTTATCTATATATATATATATATTTTGCCTATGAAACGCGTTGGTCATTTGATGGGTGTGTTTCCCGAGGCTTGATTTATTTCTCCCCTCGGGAACACGCATTTTTGCAATCTACAAATTGCCCATCCTTCTTTCATTTTCCTCTGTATGTTTCGTGTAAACCGAGTTGCGATGCCTGTAACAACGAGGTCGGCGTGGTTGAGGAGGGCGCGGGAGCGGCTCGCTGTACGACCTGATGATGTGATTCGTTCGGAGCTGGAGTACTATCATGCTCGGATTTAACTGCTGCGGGATTATATTGTGGCAACGCGTCGACAGTTTGAGCGTCATTTCCAATTTTTCCTTATAGATGGGAATGTAGAGCATCTCGAGCTTCTGATTGACGATGAGCTGTTCTTTCCTTAATGGAGATGGGACCGACTGCTTGAGGAGCGCTCTCACTGCAAGGCGTTACTGGCCGAAGCGGGGGTTCCCGATCTTGAAGAGGTCGACCTTGGACCTATTGGTAGGAGGCCATACGAAGATCATATGGAGCTCGACACGTGCCGAACTCGGGTCGACGTGTTGCGGCGGTACATTAATTAGCTTTAGAGTACAGATCACTACTTCTGCGAGAGTAATCGCGTTGAAGGGGCTTGCTCCTACCTCGAGAGGATGGTCTCCAGGGGTGATGTCGTCCCAATGGACAGGCTGAAAGAATTGAAGGATTCGTGCCGTTTCTGGCAAACGACCATCGGTGGCCTGGAATTTGACGATCCCGATCTCTTCGTACCCCCCCCCCCTTTTTTTTTTGGTATGTGCCGTACTGGGGTCGGCTCCCCCTTTTGAACTTTTGCCAGGTTAGAGGTCGGCTCCCCTTTTTTTTGAACCAGCTAATTTTTTATACTTTTGTTGTTATTCGGGTGCAACGCACGATCACTGATAAGCATAGGAAAGATATAGTTATTGGCAGCTGTATCTCGTAAACGAGACTGCCTACGTACCCCCCGATCAAGAGGCATCAAGTCGCTCGCAGTTCACATTACATGGATAATTAAAACTGTAGAAAACGTATAGTCGAATGTCGCCCTTCTTTGTTTTTTTTATAGTAATAGTATCGCTTTAGGTGCATGATGTTCCAAGAGCGAGGTACTGGCTCGCCGCTCATTGTCAGGAGCTCGTAAACACCAGGGTGGACGACTTTTGACACCTGATACGGACCTTCCCAATTGGCTCCCATTTTTCCGGCATTGGGCTCGGTTGTGTTTTAGAAGACTTTTCGTAGTACAAGATCTCCCTCGTCGAAGTGCCGATTGTGGACTTTCTTGTTGTAATACTTGGCCGCGGCGAGTTGGTAGTTTTGTATTCGTAGAAGCGCCTTGTCACGTTCTTCTTCCAGTTTGTCTAGCCTATCCAGGATCATCTGGCTATTGAGTGCTGCGTCTTGGACGAGCATTGTTCGGCGAAGGCTCACACTGCCGACCTCAGCTGGTGCCATTGCTTCCATTCCATAGGCCAAAGAAAACGGGGTCTGGTTCGTGGCTTGTCGTGGAATCGTCCGGTAGGACCAGAGCACTCCGTCGAGCTCGTCGGCCCATGCGCCCTTCTGGGCGTCCATTCTTTTTTTCAGGCCGTCGAGTATTGTTTTATTGGTCGCTTCTGCTTGCCCGTTCCCCTGGGGGTATCGCGGTGTTGATTTCCGTAGCTTGATTCTCCCCTTAGCACATAAGTCTTCAAACTGGAGGGAAACAAACTGCGAGCCGTTATCGGTAACTATCTCGTATGGCAACCCATGTCGGCAGATAATGAATTTCCAGACGAACATCTGCACGTCCTTGGCCTTGATCATAGCGTAGGACTCGGCTTCGACCCACTTTGTGAAATAATCGGTGAGAACAAGGATGTAGCGCTTCTGTCTCGATGCAGGTAGCGGACCGATAATATCCATTGTCCAACGCATGAAGGGGTACGGGGCTATGCCAGCTCGTAGCAGTTCGGTTGGCTGGTGGATGATTGGAGCATGAAGTTGGCATTTCTCACACTTGGCGACGAACTGCTCGCAGTCGGATATCATTGTTGGCCAGTAGTGACCGTGCTTCTTGATTTGTAAGGCTAAGGGTCGTCCTCCGGAGTGGTTCTCGCTAGCGCCTCGTGAGTTTCCATCATTACTCGTTTCGTATCGTCGCCATGTAGACACAACAACAAGGCACCTGATGCGGTACATCGTAGCAGATGTTCTTTCATTAGGGAGCATGAATGTCGCGAAGTTGCCGTTCGCCAGGTGGTTCTGATTTCGTTGGGCTGGTGAAGGGCAAGACAGGTTTCTGCTCGAGTTCCTGCTATGCTTAGCGTGTCGATGCTTTCTACCGGGATAATCCCTCGAAGGTCGGGGTCTGACGTTGAAGTGAGTGCTGCTAAGGCATCGGCCGGAGCGTTGTCCCCTCTAGGGATTTTGACGAGTTCAAATTGATCAAAACGTTTGGATAAGACCCTGACGACGTCTAGGTAGGTAGCCATTGGTTCGGTTTTAGTATCGTACTCGCCACTGAATTGATTGGCGACAAGTTGAGAGTCGTAGAAGGCTCGTACCTGTTTGATTTTCATTCCGTTGGTGAGCCTGAGTCCGACAATCAACGCTTCGTACTCGGCGACATTATTCGTTGCCTGGAACCGGAGGCGAAAGGACTGTTCTAAAATCTCCCCGGTTGGAGATGTTAATCGAATTCCTACGCCGGACCCTAAGTGAGAAGATGCTCCGTCGACATGCAAAGTCCACAGTCCACCTGTCGGATCGGAGGATGTTGGCTCGGCACCTTCCAAAGGTAGTTCGATTAAGAAGTCGGCCAATACTTGAGACTTGGCGGCTGGGCGGGTGCGGAACTTGATTGCCCATTTTGTTAGTCCTCCGGATTGGTTCGGACTGTGCAATATAGACCACATCAGCTCGTTAGATAGGACGACGATAGTGTGTGACTGGAAATAGGGTTGGAGCTTCCGTGCCGAGGTGATAAGTGCCAGGGCGACCTTTTCGACTGTTGGGTAACGGGTCTCGGCGTCGTTGAGGGACTTGCTTACATAGAAAATAGGTCGTTGCTCTCCACGGTCGTCTTTGACGAGCACCCCACTGACCGCTGATGCGGAAACCACGATGTAAAGGAACAGAACTTCGCCGAGCTTTGGTTTTGCAAGCATCCGGGTGTTGACAAATAATTCTTCAGTTTACCAAACGCGTCGTGGCAGGCCTCGTTCCACTCGAATTTCCCTTTACGGCGCCATCGGGGGTGCTTGCCGTTTTGAGGAGCTGGTAGAATGGTAAGCATTTATCCGTCGACCTTGATATAAAGCGATTTATGGCGGTGATCCGTCCGGTTAGCCACTGAACCTCTCTGGCACTTTTTGGCGAAGGTAGGTCAATGATCACCTTGATCTGCTTTGGATTCGCTTCAATGCATCGCCGAGTTACTAGGTATCCCAAGAATTCCCCTGATTTCACTGCGAAGGTGTATTTGGCTGGATTTAACTTCATTCCGTACTTATTCAGAGTGTTGAAGCATTGCCGGAGATGGGTGACGTGATCGCTGGCACCCTGTGACTTGACGAGCAGGTCGTCTATGTATACCTCCATGGTTCTACCGAGCTGCTCAGCGAACATTTTATTAACTAACCGCTGGTAAGTTGCTCCCGCATTCTTTAAACCGAAGGGCATGACCTTGTAGCAATACGTTCCCTTATCAGTGATGAACGATGTCTTTTCCTGGTCATCTTTATGCATCAGGATTTGGTTATATCTTGAGAAGGCGTCCATAAAGGTTAGATGTTCATTTCCTGCGGTTTCTTCGACGAGCTGGTCGATCCATGGTAACAGGAAGCTGTCCTTCGGAGAGGCCTTGTTAAGGTCGGTAAAATCCACACAGACTCGCCATTTCCCGTTCTTCTTTTCGACGACTACCGGATTAGCTAGCCACTCGGGGCATTTGACTTCTACAATGGATCCGGCGCCGAGGAGTTTGTCAACTTTGTCGTTTACTGCTTGCGGTCTTTTGGGGCCTAGCTTGCGTCGTTTATGTTTGACCGGCTTGTGTGTTGGATCGA
Organism: Camelina sativa; assembly: GCF_000633955.1. NCBI lineage: Eukaryota > Viridiplantae > Streptophyta > Magnoliopsida > Brassicales > Brassicaceae > Camelina > Camelina sativa. Next base: position 16,003,873 of record NC_025685.1, on the reverse strand, counting down.
CATTGAGCTCGTGAGTTGTAACGGTCGGATCGATTCCTTTCATATCGGTTACTGTCCATGCGAACGTTGAGATGTTTGTCTTGAGGAAGAGGATCAGCTCGGTGCGCATGGCTTTGGTTATTTCCATTCCAATATTCACACATTGTTTTCCGTCGGCCTAGTCGAGGCTTACTTCTTCCGTTGTGGTGACACCCTGTTGGATCGGGGTCGGTCTTCCATCGGTCGGCGACGAGTCATCTTTGCCGACCTGCTGCTTTGGTTGCTATAACTTCTTTGCTGTACGAATTTTATGTTCGATCAGGAAGCAAGTTCTCGCGCTCTGCTGGTTGCCGCGCAGTGTAAACACACCCTTTGGGGTTGGGAATTTCACGCACTGATGGTACGTAGACGGGACTTCCCTCATCTTGTGGAGCCATGGTGTTCCGAGAATGACATTGTAGATGGTAGGCCTGTCAATGATGGCGAACTGGGAATACCTTGCCATTCCTCCTACAAAGATCGGCAAGTCGATAGTACCGACCAACATGAGATGATCTCCGTTGAAACCGGTTAGAGAGTTGCACTCTAGCCTGATTTCGCTCTCGCCGATCTCCATTTGTGCCAGGACATTTCTGAAGATCACATTTACCGAGCTTCCGGCATCGATCAAGATTCTCATAACTTCGAAACTTCAATTGGTGGAAGCCAGGCCATGAAGATTCTCCCTTTTCCTACGTGCACTTCCCCTCTTTTGGTAGGCATCCAATATCTCAGCAACCAGGGGATCATTATGTGGGAGATCTAAACCCTCTAGATCGCTATCGTCGAAGGCTATCGACGTGTTTTCGGAACCGATCTTTGATGGCCATGATTTCTTCATTTCGGCTTTCTTGGTAGAGTCTCTTATTGACCTGACCTAATCCTTGCACCCTGATAGCCCGCCCATGATCATGTTTATCCGTCTTACTACTAGGGGACGGTGGTCGGGCTGATGATCTGGGCGTGGCCGTTTTTCGTGATTGACGTCATCTGGGATTTCTATCTCGTCCTCACTTTGGTCAGCGAGTGTCTTTGAGTCTTTTACAAATTTGCGGGTGATATTCTCAGCTCGTTTGGTATCGCTCTTTCCGGGCCGAGGTGTCTTGCTTCTGTCAGACTTGACTACTATTGCTCCCTTTTTGTATCGATCCATCAGGATCGTTTGGAGGTAACGACACTCCTCAGTTGAATGTGTGGTACTCTGATGGAAGTCGCAATATTGAGCTGCGCTGCCCTCACCTCCTTCCTTTCTAATGTACTTATTTTCAGTGATCGCGAAGGTTCGACGAGTTCGGTCTGGGTTTCGGGAGATGTGCTGGCGCGGCTCAACGTGTTCGACCTTTGGAGCTGTGACTGTTGGTGGCTTGGTTGCGATGCTTGTTTCTGTGGCATGCTTCTTAGCGTTGACCACCTTTTCTTCTTCGACTTCTATGTGCTTCGCAGCTCATAGTAGCGCGTCGTCTATGGTTTCTACATGGGTCAAGGACAGCTCTTCTTTAAATCGAGATTCGTACCACAACGCGTTTTTGAGTGCAACGATAGCTGCGGCGTCTGGAATTGAGACGTTAACGACGACTTCTTTAAAACGTCTGATGAAAGATCGAAGTGATTCATCTCGCCCTAGAGTCAATGCGTACAGATCGGCATGGGAGTTCTTGTTTTCCATCAAAACGGAAAACAGCTTTAAAAACTTGGGTATCAGTTCCTTAATACTATCAATCGATCCGGATGGGAGCCACGAAAACCAACTCAAAGCTGCTCCGGTCAAGTGCTCGATGAAGACTTGGCATGCTCCAACATCGTATTCTGTCGGGCTGAACTGCAGGGGGCCGAGTGCTACCCCGAAAGTGAGCAGAAAGTCTCGTAGGTCGGCTGTCCTGTCGTAGTAACCCAGCCTTGGCTTGACCGCTCGCTTTACTGGTGTGGGATCAAGCCTCATCGAGAATGGGGTTCGCTGAGTTGCCTCGAGCATGAGATCTACCTGTGGTGCTCTACTCGTCGCTTTATGAAATATAGTCTCCATCTCTTGCATCTTTTCCCTAATTTGCTTCAGCTCGGCATCCTTGGCGTTGTCGCTCTGTTCAACGATACGCGGGTTAGGGTCGCGGTTGCGCTCAGGTCCGCCAGTTCCCGCAGACGGCCTTGGCATCATTCCTGCCGAGAAAAGATTCGTCGAACCTTGTCGGACGGCCTGGAGATGGTTGATTTCCTCCTGGGATCCTACCTGTGCTGCGGTTAATGTGTCCAATCGAGTATTGGTTCGCTGTTCCTGTTGGTCGAGGCGTGCTAAGATCCCACGTAATAGCTCGTCTATGCTGGAGACGGGCTGGCTATTGATCAAGGTGAGTTGCCTTGGGTTCAGAGTCGGTACTGTGATCGTCGGGCTCGCTAGATTTCTTGCGATGACGAACGCTTTTGGAATCTCCGCTGTAGCAGCCTTTGTTGGAGCATCTGGGGTTGGGAGGACCGCCTGTCCTACTTGACCCGCTGCCGGGGTTGTTGTTCCCCCTGACGATCCGGCTTCCTTGCTTCCTTCCTTTGTGGCTATGGTCATCTTGCGTATCTGTTGTAGATCCGTTCTTCAAACTTTCAAAGAGAATCTCAACTTGGTTCCCCCTACCTAGCGCGCCAAATTGTTGATGTCCAAATCGGTCCAATTAAAGTGTTTTAGTTAGGTATTTAGAGGGTCGAAATTCTCTTTTATATATGAAAAAGTCGGGCTACAATTGGTAACGACGAGCTACGAAATGACGAAAAGGAAACAATTGACGAACTTCGAGCTCATCAATTCGATACTGCGAGAACATGTTCTCTTGTACGAATTTTCTCCCCGTTTTCTGTCTCCTTTCGCCGTACGCCGTACATTCACTATTTATAGATTACTGTGTCGGTTCGTCATCTGAAAAAACCAAAATATCCTGCTCGGCCTATTAATCCTTTAGGACTTTTTCTGGACTAGACCTATTGTTGGGGTGAAATCCACCCCTAACAATGCCGAGTGATTGGGTCGGACTCATGCAACTGTAAAAGACGGCTAAGTGCCGAAGTCACCACACTGAGACACTCTTGTTTGTATGAAAATACATTCTTGAAATGGAGAAAACGAACAGCACCATAAAAGATGAAAAGCATAGCCTTGTTATATAACACAACAAAGATCTTCTGAAAATTATCATTTACAGGAACATAAAAAATTTAAACATTGTACAAACTTGGCAAAGTTGTGTTCTATCTCTCAACCATTTTAGTAGACATAAGGGAAAATAGCATGCCGATTAGCCGGATAATTCTCAAACTTCCGGAGATACCA
>NC_025685.1:15992032-16000404 GCF_000633955.1 Camelina sativa | reverse complement strand
AAAAAAAAAAAAAAAAAGAATACAACGGAAAATTCATTGACTAAGAAGATAACACTAAAAATGTTGATTAGAGTGGAGTACATGCCGAGTGATTGGGACACTTTTGTTTGTGTAAAAATACATTCTTCAAATGAAGAAAACTTACAGCACCATAAAGATGACAAGCATAGCCTTGTTATATAACACAACAAAGATCTTCAGAAAAATATCATTTACAGAAACATGGAAATTGAAACATTGTACAAACTTGGCAAAGTTGTGTTCTATCTCTCAACCATTTTAGTAGACATAAGGGAAAATAGCATGCCGATTAGCCGGATAATTCTCAAACTTCCGGAGATACCAACGGTGTGTTTCTCCAGCGGCGTATGTCAGATTAGCCGCCTACAAAAAAGAAGACGTAAATACAGTTTCTCATAATCTAAACAACCTTCAGAAACAAAGCATTCCAATTAAGAGACTGAACCGTTACCACGAAACCAAAGAGTAACCAGATGTTTATGTCTGTTCCTCCACTCGCAATCAGTAAGCCCGCATATAAAACCTGAATTTTATAGCATCATAGCATTAAGAGAAGAGCTGAGAAATATAGAAGAACGTTAAAGATATCTACTAGGGAGGGTTTATTACGATTTCTGCCAAGAAATGGGGACAAGAGACCATCCCAAACCAATCCCCATATGGAATTATATACTCTTTAGCTTGGCTTGGATTTTCCCGGAGTGATCCCTACATTAACGTTTTTGTATTTCTTAGTATCATAAACATTAAACAATGAGCAAAACACTAATTGTTAAAACTTACAAGAATGGCGTGACAGCGGCGCTGATGTATCCATCCCCATAGAAAAATAGCTCCACCAATCCACTGGAGTGATCCAAGCTTCGTCAGTGGGCTTATAGACAATAACAAATCAACTTCAGGGGATGAAGTATGGCTTTTCCCATTAGCAATGAACTCAGCCGCTTGATTTCCAGCGAATCTTGCTACCTCTGGAGCAATGTTTGAGCAGAGTGACAGAGGCGCTGTTACATAGAAACTAGAAACACAAATTAAAAGCCAAGCAAAACAACCAATCAAACAAAAAAAATGTGAAGAGTTTCTTGAGAAACTTACAACAAACCAGCAAAATAACCAAGAATGTGCATCCGAGCCGTAGGGCTATATTTGAATACATAGATTGACTCTATAAGCCGTCTCAAGACATGTAACTCCATCAGAAGAAGTAGAAACACCGCTCGCCACACTTTGAACCGATCCTCAACGGGAGTCATATGAGATTTATGAAAGGAGAAAACATGGGAACCTCCGGCTAAATGGCTTGCAATGTCGGATAACTGGAACTCATCAGAAGATAAAGGCGCCATTTCGTAAGCATACATCCAAGTTGCAGCAAGCAGTAGAGTCGTCCACACCACTCCAATAACATAAAAGTGAGCAAAGCATTTCTGAGGAATTGTAAACTTCTGCACACAGAAATTACACAACAACAACTGAGACAAGGTTTAAGCCCAAAAATCGAAAACAGAACATGTCTGAACTTCAAACTAAAAAGTGTTCTGCTTTCTCGTTTCCTCAATCAGATTTACCAACAAAAATTTCAAATCTTTTTCACACCTAAAGTTAAAAATTTCAGAGAAATTGGGTAAAGTTACAAACTTTAGACGAATATACCTGAGAGGATGGGTGAAGAATCTTGCCTCTTCCAGCGAAACTCAAAACGAGATCACGAAAAGAGTCAAGCTTTGAAGTGGGTATTGAAGCAATCAACAAAGGAAGTATAGAGACGATCCAAACGGTGATCCAAGCGACTCTAACAAACCACACAATCTCCAAATCCATACTTTTCTAAAAAGGGTTTCTTCTCTCTGAATCACAAATAGGGAATAAGTTGCAAAAAAATTGGAGAAACAGTTTTGATTTGAGAAGTAAAGATTTCTTACTATTTTCTTCAACTTTCGTGGGAGGGAAAATAAAACAAAGCAGTTGTGAAGTCAATGGGTTGAGTCCTCCTCAATTTTGTGACTTTTGGCTTTGATCACTGTCGATCTAACTGATAATCTCCAATTTAAGGTCAATGAACGCTTAATTATGTAATTAGTGGTAAAGAACAAAATCAATAATTGACTTGGTTTAGTTTTGGTTTAGCAAGTTGTGGCCCTTACCGGGCTGATTGTACTTAACCGTTGCCTAGCAATATAGTCTGCACCTATCCAAGTTTGGCTATCGTATCGACGGGCAACTCTTACCAATCTGGTTTTGCGGACTCACCGAGGAGAAAGCAACGTCGACTTGGCCTCTTCATTCTCAAACCAAAACGATGGTTTACATTGGTTTAGTTATATTTTGGGCCTGTTCTGTTAGGGGTGGATTTCACCTCATAATGGGCCCAACCCAGAAAAGGCCCAAAATAATTAATAGGCCGAGCAGAGTATTTTGATATTTTCGGATGATGAACCGACACAGTAATCTATAAATAGTGAATGTACGGCGTACGGTGAAAAGACACAAAAAACGGAGAGGAAATTCGTACAAGAGAACAGGTTCTCGCAGCATCGATTTGACGAGCTCTCAGCTCGACAATTGTTTCCTATTCGTCATTTTATAGCTCGTCGTTACTAATTGTAGCCCAACTTTTTCATATATAAAAGAGAACTTCGACCCTTTAAATACCGAATTAAAACTCTCTAATTGGACCGATTTGGACATCAACAATTTGGCGCGCCAGGTAGGGGGAGCCAATTCGAGATTCTCTTTAAAAGTTTGAAGAACGGACCTACAATAGCTACGCGAGATGACCATAACCACCAAAGAAGGAAGCAAGGAAGCCGGATCGTCAGGGGGAACAACAACCCCGGCAGCGGATCAAGTAGAACAGGCAGTCCTCCCAACCCCGCACGCTCCGAGAAAGGCTGCTACAGCGGAGAGTCCAGAAAACGTTCGTCATCGCAAGAAACCTAGCTAGCCCGACGACCACAGAACCGACTCCGAACCAAGCGCACCTCACCCTTCTCAATAGCCAGCCCGTCTCCAGCATAGACGAGCTATTCCGCGGGATCTTAGCACGCCTCGACCAACAGGAACAGCGAACCAATACTCGATTGGATGCACTAACCGCAGCACAGGTCGGATCCCATGAGGAAATCAACCATCTCCAGGCCGTCCGACAAGGTTCGACGAATCTTTTCTCAGCAGGAATGATGCCAAGGCCGTCTGCGAGAACTGGCGGACCCGAGCACGACCCCAACCCGCGCATCGATGAACAGAGCGACAACGCCAAGGATGCCGAGCTGAAGCAAATTAGGGAAAAGATGCAAGAAATGGAGACTATATTTCATAAAGCGATGAGTAGAGCACCAGAGGTAGATCTCATGCTTGAGGCGACTCAGCGAACCCCATTCTCAAGAAGGCTTGCAACCACACCAATGAAGCGAGCGGTCAAGCTAAGGCTGGGTTACTACGACGGGATAGCTGACCCGCGAGACTTTCTGCTCACTTTCGGGGTAGCTCTCGGCCCCTTGCAGTTCAGCCCGACAGAGTACGATGCTGGAGCATGCCAAGTCTTCTCCGAGCACTTGACTGGAGCAGCTTTGAGTTGGTTTTCGCGACTTTTGTCCGGATCGATTGATAGTATCATGGATCTGATAACCGAGTTTTTAAAGCAGTTCTCCGTTCTTATGGAAAGCAAGAACTCCCATGTCGATCTGTACGCACTGACTCAAGGGCGAAACGAATCGCTTCAATCTTTCATCGGACGTTTTAAAGAAGTCATCGTTAACATCTCGATTTCAGATGCCGCAGCTATCGTTGCACTCAAAAACGCGTTGTGGTACGAATCTCGGTTTAAAGAGGAGTTGTCCTTGACCCATGTAGAAACCATAGCCGTCGCGCTACTACGAGCTGTGAAGCACATAGAAGTAGAAGAAGAAAAGGTGGTTAACGCTAAGAAGCATGTCGCTGAAACAAGCGTCACGGCCAAGCCACCAACAGTCACAGCTCCAAAGGTCGAACACGTTGAGCCACGCCAGCACTTCTCCCGAAACCCGGATTGAACTCGTCGAACCTTCGCGATCGGTGAAAATAAGTACATCAGGAAGGAAGGAGGTGAGAATAGCGCAGCTCAATACTGCGCTTTCCATCAAAGTACCACACACTCAACCGAGGAGTGTCGTTACCTCCAAACGATCCTGATGGAGCGGTACAAAAAGGGGGCAATAATTGTCGAGTCTGACAGAAGCAAGACGACGCGACCCAGAGAAGCTGATTCCAAGCAAGCTGAAAGTATCGCTTGGAAGTTTGTAAAAGATGCCAAGGCACTCACCGACCAGAACGATGACGAAGTAGAGGCGCTAAATAACGACGATCATGAAAAACGACCGCGCACAGATCATCAGACCGACCACCGTCCCCCGAGAATGAGACCGATAAATATGATCATGGGCGGACTAGCAGGATGCAACAATTCGGTCAGGTCAATAAGAGATTACACCAAGAAAGCCGAAATGAAAAAATCTTGGCCGTCGAAGATCAGTTCCGAAAACACAACGATAACTTTCGACGACAGCGATCTGGAAGGCTTAGATTTCCCACATAACGACCCACTAGTCGTCGAACTTTTGATTGGTGAAAGTGAGGTTACGAGAATCTTGATCGATACCATAAGCTTGGTAAATGTGATCTTCAGGAACGTCCTGGCGCAAATGGAGATCGGCGAGAGCAAAATCAGGCCAAAGTGCAACTCTCTGACCGGTTTCGACAAAGATCATCTCATGTCGGTCGGTACTATTGACCTGCCGATCTTTGTCGGAGGAATGGCAAGTTTCTCAGTTCGCCATCATCGACAGGCCTACCATTTACAATGTCATTCTCGGAACACCATGGCTCCACAAGATGAGAGCAGTCCCGTCTACGTACCATAAGTGCGTGAAATTTCCAACCCCAAAAGATGTGTTTACACCGCACGACAACCAGCAGAGCGCGAGAACCTGCTTCCTGATCGAACACAAAATTCGTACAGCGAAGAAGTTATAGCAACCAAAGCAGCAGGTCGGCAACGATGACTTGTCGCCAACCGATGGAAGACCAACCCCGATCCAACAGGACGTCACCGCAACAGAAGATTTAAGCCTTGACGAGGCCGACGGAAAACGATGTGTGAATATCGGAACGGAAATAACCAAAGCCATGCGCACCGAGCTGATCCTTTTCCTCAAGACAAACATCTCGACGTCGCATGGACTGTAACCGATATGAAGGGAATCGATCCAACCATCACAACACACGAGCTCAACGCCGACCCAATGCACAAGCCAGTCAAGCAAAAACGACGCAAGCTAGGCCCAGAGAGGCCACAAGCAGTCAATGAAGAAGTCAACAAACTGCTCGTCGCAGGATCCATCGTAGAAGTAAAATACCCAGAGTGGTTGGCCAACCCAGTGGTCGTCAAAAACAAAAACGGAAAATGGCGAGTCTGCGTAGACTTTACCGACCTAAACAAGGCCTGCCCAAAGGACAGCTTCGCACTACCACAGATCAATCAGCTCGTCGAAGCAACCGCCGACAACGAACTTCTGACCTATATGGACGCCTTCTCGGGGTACAACCAAATTATGATGCACAAAGATGACCAGGAAAAAACATCATTTATCACAGACAGGGGCACCTACCTTACAAGGTAATGCCCTTCGGCCTAAAAAACGCCGCAGCAACTTACCAGCGACTTGTTAACAAAATGTTTGCCGAACAGCTCGGCAGAACCATGGAGGTATCTATAGACGACATGCTCGTCAAGTCGCAGCACACTGACGACCATATTACTCATCTCCGACAACGCTTCGAGATGAAGTTGAATTCGGCCAAGTGTACCTTTGCAGTCAAGTCGGGAGAGTTTTTGGGTTACATGGAAACTCGGCGAGGAATCAAAGCTAATCCGAAGCAAATCCAAAGCAAATCAAAGCGATCAACTACCTCCCCTCGCCCAAGAACGCCAAAGAAGTGCAACGACTAACCGGGCGAATCGCCGCCTTGAATCGTTTCATATTCAGATCGACGGACAAGTGCCTCCCCTTCTACCAACTCTTCAAGACCAAGGGAAAGTTCAAATGGAATGAGGCTTGCCACGACGCGTTTGGAAAATTGAAGAATTATTTGTCAACACCTCCAGTACTTGCGAAGCCAGAGCTCGACGAAGTTTTATTCCTGTATATCGCGGTTTCCGCGTCAGTAGTCAGCGGAGTGCTTGTGAAAGACGACCGAGGAGTTCAACCGTATTTCCAATCAACCGTATTTCCAATCACACACCATCGCCGTCCTATCCAATCAACCATTGCGATCTATTTTGCACAGTCCGAATCAATCTGGGTGATTAACGAAGTGGTTAATCGAACTCAGCGAGTACGACATCGAATTTCGCACCCACCCGGCCGCCAAATCCCAAGTGTTAGCTAACTTCTTAATTGAAATACCCTTGGACGGTGCCAAGACTACACCGTCCGACCCGACAGATGGACACTGGATCCTGCATGTCGATGATGCGTCCTCCTATCTAGGTTCCGGTGTGGGCGTTCGGCTAACATCTCCGACCGGGGAAATTCTGGAACAATCCTTCCGGCTTCGGTTCCAAGCAACCAATAATGTCGCTGAATACGAAGCACTAATCTCCGGACTCAAACTCGCCAGCGGGATGCAAATCAAACGAATCAGGGCTTTTTGCGATTCACAACTCGTCTTCAATCAGTTCAGTGGGGAATACGACACCAAAACCGAACCAATGGCCGCCTACCTCAACATCGTCAGACTTTTGTCCAAACATTTCGACGAGTTCGAACTCATTAAGATCCCAAGAGAGGAAAATGCTCCGGTCGATGCCCTAGCAGCACTCGCATTGACATCCGACCCTGACCTGCGACGAATCATACCAGTTGAAAGCATTGATACGCCGAACATCAAAGACACTCCAGCAGCGACCTGCCTTGACCTTCACCTCCCAAACGAAATAAGACCCACCTGGCGAGTCGCCACCTTGCAGCAGCAATTCGAACCTCCTTCGGACGATGAGAAGACAGATTGGCGAGTCGAAATACGCGCCTATCTCGCAGACGGCGACGTACCAATGGACAAATGGACTAAGCGACGATTGAAACGAAAGCTGCCCATTACACTCTGATGAAGGAGCACTTGCTTCGGTGGACTGCCTCCGGAGCCTTACTGTTGTGCCTGCACGGCGACGATACGGAACGAGTCATGATGGAAACCAATGAAGGGGCAGGAGGTAACCACTCCGGTGGACGAGCACTAGCACTACGAATCAAGAAGCACGGCCATTACTGGCCAACAATGATCTCCGACTGCGAAAGATTCGTGGCCAAATGCGAGAAATGTCAGGGTCACGCGCCCATCATCCACCAACCGACCAAGCTTCTACGAGCTGGCGTAGCTCCATACCCATTCATGCGATGGGCAATGGATATTATCGGCCCGCTACCCGCATCGAGACAGAAACGTTATATTCTTGTCCTCACCGATTACTTCACTAAGTGGGTCGAAGCCGAGTCCTACGCCAACATCAAAGCCAAAGACGTCCAGCTTTTCGTATGGAAATATATCATATGCCGCCATGGCCTACCTTATGAAATAGTCACCGATAACGGCTCGCAATTCATTTCTTTGCAATTCAAAGACTTATGTGCAAAGTGGAGAATCAAGTTAAGGAAATCAACACCGAGATACCCGCAAGGAAATGGGCAAGCCAAAGTGACAAATAAAACCATACTCGACAGCCTAAAAAAGAGGATGAATGCCAAGAAAGGTGCTTAGGCCGACGAACTCGACGGAGTGCTCTGGTCTTATCGTACAACCCCGTGACAAGCTACGTACCAGACCCCGTTTTCCTTAGCCTACGGAATGGAAGCAATGGCACCAGCTGAGGTCGGCAGTACAAGCCTTCGCCGAACAATGCTCGTCCAAGACACATCACTCAACAGCCAGATGATCCTAGATAGGCTAGACGAGCTGGAAGAAGAACGCGACAAGGCACTTCTACGAATACAAAACTACCAACTCGCCGCTGCAAAGTACTACAACAAGAAAGTCCACAATCGACACTTCGACGAGGGAGATCTTGTCTTGCGAAAAGTCTTTGAGAACACTGCCGAGCCCAATGCTGGCAAAATGGGAGCCAATTGGGAAGGTCCATACCAGGTGTCCAAAGTCGTCCACCCCGGTGTTTACGAGCTCCTGACAATGAGCGGCGAGCCAGTACCCCGCTCCTGGAACGCCATGCATTTAAAGTGCTAATATTACTATAAAAAAAACAATAGCACGTTATCTATGTAATGTGAACTACGAGCGGCTTGATCCCTCTTGATCGGGGG
>NC_025685.1:15991100-15992023 GCF_000633955.1 Camelina sativa | reverse complement strand
GGGGGGGGGGGGGATACGTAGGCAGTCTCGTTTATGAGACACAGCTACCAATAATATAGTTTTCTTATGTTTATCAGCGATCGCGGGTCGCACTAAAGTAACAACAAAAGCATAAAATAAGAGCGGTTTCAAAAATTAGAATAAAAGGGAGCCGAACCCCAACCCGGCAAAAAGTTCAAAACGGGAGCCGACCCCAATACAGCACATGCAAAAAAAAAAGGCGGTGGGAGTAATAAGAAATTGGGATCGCCGCTATCAAGCACCCCACACAAGACCCCGCTACTCAATTTCCAGGTTGGCGTTCGAGGGTTCATCAAACTCCAGGCCACCGATGGTCGTCTGCCAGAAGCGACACGAATCCTTCAATTCTTTCAGCCTGTCCATTGGGACGACAACACCCCTGGAGACCATCCTCTCGAGGTAGAAGCAAGCCCCCTCAACACGACTACTCTCGCAGAAGTAGTGATCTGTACTCTCAAGCTGATTAATGTACCGCCGCAACACGTCGACCCGAGTTCAGAACGCGTCGAGTTCCACATGATCTTCATACGGCCTTCTACCAATAGGTCCAAGGTCGTCCTTTTCAAGATCGGGAACCCCCGCTTCGGCCAGTAACGCCTCGCAGCGAGAGTGCTCCTCGAGCAATCGGTCCCATCTCCATTTTGGGACAAACAGTCATTCGTCGAACAGAAGCTTGAGATGCTCCACAGTCCCGTCTACACGGCAAAATTGGAAACGACGCTCGAACTATCGACGCGTTGCCACGATATAATCCCGCAGCCGTTGAATCCGGGCATGATAGTACTCCAGCTCCAAACGAATCACATCATCAGGTCGTACAACGAGTCGTTCCCGCACCCTCCTCAACCACGCCGACCTCGTTGTTACAGGCATCGCAACATGTTTTCTCGAAACAAACAGAG
>NC_025685.1:15986468-15990474 GCF_000633955.1 Camelina sativa | reverse complement strand
CGATGGTCGTCTGCCAGAAGCGACACGAATCCTTCAATTCTTTCAGCCTGTCCATTGGGACGACAACACCCCTGGAGACCATCCTCTCGAGGTAGAAGCAAGCCCCCTCAACACGACTACTCTCGCAGAAGTAGTGATCTGTACTCTCAAGCTGATTAATGTACCGCCGCAACACGTCGACCCGAGTTCAGAACGCGTCGAGTTCCACATGATCTTCATACGGCCTTCTACCAATAGGTCCAAGGTCGTCCTTTTCAAGATCGGGAACCCCCGCTTCGGCCAGTAACGCCTCGCAGCGAGAGTGCTCCTCGAGCAATCGGTCCCATCTCCATTTTGGGACAAACAGTCATTCGTCGAACAGAAGCTTGAGATGCTCCACAGTCCCGTCTACACGGCAAAATTGGAAACGACGCTCGAACTATCGACGCGTTGCCACGATATAATCCCGCAGCCGTTGAATCCGGGCATGATAGTACTCCAGCTCCAAACGAATCACATCATCAGGTCGTACAACGAGTCGTTCCCGCACCCTCCTCAACCACGCCGACCTCGTTGTTACAGGCATCGCAACATGTTTTCTCGAAACAAACAGAGGAAAATGAAAGAAAGTAAAGGTCGGATGGACAATTTATAGATTGCACAATGCGTATTCCCGAGGGGAGCAATAAATCAAGCCTCGGAAAACGCACCCATTGAATGAGCCCGTGCGTTTCAAAAAAAAAAAAAAGTGAGTACATGACCATGGCTTATCTAAGCTTGAGATTTCTCTAATCTGCTTGTTTATATGCTTATTTGGATTGTTAGTATGTTGTTGAGTGGCAAAAGGCTTTGGGAAGCTTTTTGTGGCTTTGTTTTTTGTGTTTTAGTGGTTTAGGGACGGAGATCCGGTGAGAAGCTTCAGAGGAAAACGATGCTCGGCATGTGCATCGGTCGATGCACTTTGTGTGTCGGTCGATGTAATGCGAGAATGACGCGGTTTGACCTAAAAGCATCGGTCGATGCATTGTGAGTGTCGGTCAATGCAAGTGAACCTTGCATCGATCGATGCAAACTTGTGTTGGTCGATGCGACCTCAATTAGTGTCAGTCGATACATGGGTTGGTGTCGGTCGATGCACTTGTATGGTTTGTTGTTTGGTTAATCATTGTTGTTTGATGGTTAGACATACCTCAATTACTTGTGTGTATAGCCCAGTAGTGGGAGGATTGCCTCATTGAATGTTTATAAAATACTCATGAATCTCATATGTGTTGTGGTGCAGGTAAAGGCAAAGTGTGATAGTGGAATCAAGGCGATGAAGAGGAGGATGTTCTAGTTTCTCGTTGTTTGTGGTATGACTTATGTTAGGGTGTTAGAGTTGGGTCATTAGAACATTATAAGGTTGCTGGTTTCCTGTTTTATGACTTTGTTGGATTGAATTATTGGTTATGGGTTTATTATATATTTGTTATTGGTTCAATGGTATTGTGTTGGTTATGTTCCGCTGTTTGGTTGTTCGTGGTTAGGTGGCTAGTGGGTATGGGACCACTAGATAATTAATTTAATATTATTATTAAAAAAAATGGCTCGGGTCATTTCAAGAATTCCACGATCTTGGGAATGGACTTCTTTTGGAGTCCTCTAACTAGTAGACACTGTTTCATACCTCACAGATATTTATGTACGGTCCTTCCCAATTTATTCTGAGTTTTCCCGTGTTCTCCTCCATGGTGTTATCGTGGACTTTCCAAAAAACCAGGTCCCCCACGGCTAACGGTCTTCCACAAACTTTCGAATTATAGTAGCAAGCTACAACGTTTTGATAATTTTGCATCTGAGATAAAGCTTGATCTCGGCGCTCGTTTATGACGTCCAATGTTTTCCATAAAAACTTGTCCTTAAAGTGGTACGAACTCCTCGAACTTCTATACCAGCTGGGACCACGACATCAACTCCGTAAACTAGCGAAAACAGTGTTTCATTAGTTGTCGGGCTGGGTGTGGTTCGAATTGCCATCTTCCCTTGTGCGTGTCTAATCTTTTTTTTTAGGTTGGACAAGAATACCTTGTTCATTGCTTCAGCCTGACCATTTCTTTGCGGGTAATACGGGGTCGATTTACTACGTATCGTTGTCCATAGCTATTTCGTATGAAACGCCGTACCGGTAAATTATGTCCTTCAACACGAACTGCTTTACTTGCACATGGGTGATGGCTGCGTAAGCAGGTTCTTCCACCCACTTAGAGAAGTAATCAGTGAGATTTAATACGTACTGGACTCCCCCTGGTCCACGATGCAAGGGGCCGATAATGTCCATTGACCATCTCATAATAGGGTACGGTGGTGATACCAAGGACAACATCTCGGTAGGCTGATGAATTGATAGAGCATGTTTCTGGCACTTCTCACAAGTTAGCGCGTATCCCTCACAATCGGCGAGCATAGTAGGCCAAAAATATCCTTGCCTTTTAATTTTAAAGGCCAGGGTAGACCTCTGGAATGATTTCCATTGGCGCCGTTATTAACAGCTCGCATTAACACCACAAATTCCTTGCCAGGCACGCATGTCAAATACGGGCCAGTTACGCTCCGACGCAAAATTGCTTCATTATATACACAATACCGCACACTAACATTCTTAATTATCCTAGCTGCCCACTTATCGGCCAGGAGATCACCCTTCTCTAAGTAAGCCCAGATCGGGTTCCGCCAAACCCCTGCCCCTTAGTGTTAGTGGGTGTGTTGCTCGGGGCTAGGACCAGGTTGTTTAGGGAGGATGTGTCTACTTCGGCCTGTTCAGTTAGTTCATTAGGTGGCTGGTCGGAATTTGGGGCTTCTGAATTGACCTCCGGTACAATATTGGGTAAGTGTTTGATTCTCGGATTTGCCACTATGGGTACCAAAGTTGTTGGGGATAAAAAGTTACGCACCGCCTCCTTGGCCGCTAGATTTTTCTTCATAGCTCGTGTTACTATGTTCGAGGTTACAAGACGTATACTTGGATATTCACTGAACTCGACTAGGATTATTAGCGTCATAGTGGGATCCAAAGTGGAGGCTAATGATGCCAACGCGTCTGCGGCAGAATTCTCTCCTTGTGGGATCTTGGTGATCACAAAATAATCAAATTTGGCTGCTAATTCCCAATCTACCGCTAGATATGCCTCCATGCACCCGTCCTTGATTTCGTACTCTCCTAAAAAATTGTTAGTGACCAGCTGCGAGTCGCAAAAACTTTTGAATTTTCTGACCTGATCCCCTCAGCGAGGCGGAGCCTTTCTAGTAAAGACTCGTACTCGGCCTCGTTGTTGGATGCGTTGAAACCCAGGCGGAAGGACTGCTCAATTACTTCGTCCGTGGACTTAATGTATTAGATTTTTTCTTTTAATTTTTTTTCTTTGTGAGGGAGGCTTAAAAGTTAGTTATTAACTTGACAAACAAAGAGAAGATAATATATATTAAAAAAAGCGTCCTTTCGAAGTCTTTTTAACTGCCTACTCCAGTTTCAAATTTGGTGATTTAATGAAAATGAGATTTTACAAATATAGGAGATAACACTTGTCAAAATGTAAACTAAAGTTAAAGACAAGCATGAAATTTGATTAGGAAGACAACATCAACATTTTTTTTATATAGATAATAATAAACTTTGAAGTAATTAAATGAATCGAGGTGTTGGTATATTTTCTTTCTTGATTTCAAATTTGTTCTGTCTATAGCTTTTTGGTTTTACATGGCTTGGATTTTTTCGTTTAAATGAAAAAGAATAAAATGTATCCATTATGCTCTACGTTTCTGCTAGCTGTTATGATTTCTAAACATAATTATATTTGTATCATTGTATGTGTGTGTCTTGTTTTTATAAACATATAGAATTAATTGAATTGTCTTCATGACTAAATTGATTTGGTGTGGAAAAAACTCTAGTGTTTCGTAAATTCAATATGAACAGATGAATAATGTTAAGAGTTCCAAGTAGGGGTGGGTGCCTGGGTGGGGCGGGCCGGGATTGGTGGGTGGGGTGTGT
>NC_025685.1:15940831-15985994 GCF_000633955.1 Camelina sativa | reverse complement strand
GGGGGGGGGGGGCCGGGATTGGTGGGTGGGGTGTGTGAGAACGCTTGTTTCTTTTTTTTTTTTAACTTACCAATATAAAAAAGGTTAGATTCTGGTGTTGACTACCATCGTGAAATTAATACTAGGGGAATTGGGTTGTATAACAAAAAAAAAAAAGGGAATTAGGTTGAATAATAAAAAAAAACTATTTTGTTATATAAATTTTGATCCTGAAAGTTAGTAACTCACCAGATCGTAACATATGTTAATTTTAACGATCAGAGATCAAAGTTTAAAATTCACCAGATCGTGACACGTATTAATTTTAACGATTAAATATCAAAGTTAGTAACTCATCATATTGTGACACATGTCAATTTTAACAATCATAAATTACTGTTTTCAAGCTTGGTAAAACAAATCATAAGATAATTGTAATCTTATTATATTAAAAAACCAACTAAAATAAATATATTATTTGTCATCCATATCAAAGTTTCACTGTTACAAAGATTTTTAACCACTACATGGTAAAATAAATATATTATGTGTCATCCATATCTGGTCGTATAATTATACTATATAACTTTTATATTATATAACCTAACACATTAACTTTTATGTCTTTGTTTGCAAAAAAAAAAATAAAAAAAATATGTCTCTATCGTTAGCCAATTTCCACTGAGTACTGCAACAAGATTTCTGAAGGCACATGCGAAGAAAACAAAGATCATGAAGAACCGAGTGGCAGTCTTTGGAAAGCTTGAATTGAACTCTGAACTAATCTTTCTATTGTATTAAAAATCTTATTATATAAAGTTTGGTTTTCAAATTAGCAATTAACATGATCATAACATGTATCAAGTATACTGATTAGATGTTGACACGTGTCAATAGTTATTATTTTTCAAAACAGCTAATTAAGAAAAAAACATTAAATCTAAATAAAATTTACATGTTTATATCTAAAAAAACATTTCTAAAGAAAAAAGGAAAATTAACAAAACTAATTATTTTTCCATTGTACGCTACTTATATTATATGTGTTTTCTTAATAAGATTTTTACATGAATAAACAAAAAAGTAATTCACTAAGCATGTACAATAACATCAAAACTCACGAGTGTAGTGGCAAATTTTTGGCGGACTACTTCAGGACAGTCTCGGGGGATGCACTGGTTAGCTTGGGATAAGCTCTGTTGTAGTAAACAGTTGGGGGGTTTGGGTTTTAGGAATGTTGATCATTTTAATTCGGCATTGTTGGCAAAGCAACTGTGGCGGCTGATTGAGGCTCCGGATACACTGTTTGCTCGGGTTTTCAAGGGCAGGTACTATCGGAATTCTAATCCAATGGAACCGATACGCTCTTATTCTCCATCTTATGGGTGGAAAAGCATTATTTCTGCTCGATCTTTGGTTAATAAAGGGCTTATTATACGGGTTGGTTCGGGGGAGTCCATTTCGATATGGACGGACCCCTGGGTACCAGCCCAATGCCCAAGACCAGCGTTCAATAAGGGTCCTTTTAAGGATCCTTCTCTTAAAATCTCTCATTTAATTGATTGTCACACCAATACTTGGTGTACGGATATGCTTATGGAGCATTTTGCCCCGGAAGATGTTGATCTGATAGGGGCTATACCTTTAGGAAGTCGACGGCCAAACGATTCCATGGGTTGGTATTTCACAAAATCTGGTAAGTATACAGTTAAGTCTGGGTATGATACGGAACGCTATGCTATTTCACGGCTTAATACGGCCTCTCGATCAGGTCCAGAGATAACTCCTCTCTTGGCCGGCGTTTGGGGGGTTCCCTGTCCACCGAAAATTAACCATTTTATGTGGCAAGTCTTGACAGGGTGTATTTCGGTTTCGGCAAATCTGCGACGCCGCGGTATTGCGTGTGATTTAGTGTGTGTACGGTGTGGGGCCGAGGAAGAAACAATTAATCATGCTATTTTCCGGTGCCCACCGGCTCGTCAGGTGTGGGCTTTAGCTCAGGTACCCGTAGGTCCGGATTCTTTTCCGACGGAGTCCGTGTACGCTAATGTGGATCATTTTTTAGGTTCTCCTAACCTGGGTTCTCAGATAAAAATTTCCCGTGGCTTATGTGGTATATTTGGAAAGCGCGTAATGCTCGTGTTTTTGAGAATGTGATGGATAATCCAGTAGAAGTTGTTCGGTTGGCGGAGGGAGAGGTGAATGCCTGGTTGCAGGCCCAGGTGGAGGTTGAGGATGAGGATCATCCCAATCCCCCCCCCCCTGTCCCTAATTCTAGGCAAAGGGGGCCCATACGTTCTCTTCCTACCTTTTTCACAGGTCATCGGTGTTTCGTTGATGGCTATTGGAAAGCGACTGACGTTTTTGCAGGAGCAGGTTGGGTTTGTTCTTCCCCTCATGATTCGGGGTCAAATATGGGAGCAATCAATTTCCGACGAAGTTTGTCCCCCCTACATGCTGAAGTAGAAGCTTTCATTTGGGCTATGCGGTGCATGACCGGACACGACTACCGGGATGTGGCTTTCTATACGGACTGTTCTGACTTGGTGAAGATGGTGTCTTCTCCTCACGACTGGCCGGCTTTCACACTCTACCTTGACGACATCAAGATAGATCAAGTGGAGTTTTCTTCCTTTTCCCTATCTCTAGTTCCCCGTAATGTGAATGTAACTGCGGACTCTCTGGCACGCTAAGCGCGACTATCTCCGCAACATGTTTTGTTTGTGAACACTTTTCCTCCAAATTGGCTCGTTTGAGCTGATTCTATTGTTGTCAAAAAAAATAAATAAATAAATAGTGAACAACAAATTTTTTAAAAATAATATAAGTTATGTTAAAAGAATTATTATTTTTGAAGTATAATTGAACAGCTAATTAAGAAAATAACCTTATATCTACATAACATTACATGTTTATATCGAAATGCCGAAAGCTTTGATCTTTGATTTTTTTTTTTCTGATATAATTTTGCCGATCTATTGCAAGGGTCTTTGATTCGTGCGGGTTTTTCAATAGAAGCTATCAGATGCAATGCAATGAAATTGAAGTATATAATGCACGCTAATTTAAACTAGGATGGAGACACTGATGGAGGTTCTAAAAGTGATTCTACAGTTAGTAGCATTATAAGTTTGGAAGATAAGTCGGTGGTTGATGTTTCTAGTCAAAATTTAGAGTTTTCTTTTCTGAATAATGTTGATGATTCTGGTACTGAAACAAAAGCTGCTTGATAGAGTATTTGAGAAGCCGTTTCAAATTTGGGAAGTTGGAACGGTGTACCATTTTAAAATTGGTTTCTAACCGGATTTATGTGGTTTTCTATTGGATTAGGTTCATAAACCGTTTAAATAAGGTATATGGAGAAATTTATGAGAATTTTTGATTCGGGTAAAAATAAGTTGAGAATTTATGATTCGAGAATATTTGAGACGAGGTCATAACTTTAAGTTGTGTAGGTACAATTGGATACTTCTCAAGAGTAAATAGGTCGTTGATCCTTAAGGTGATTATGACATATGTCATGTTTTGGATTGTATATAAAGCTTCTATTTTGTATATCTGAATTATCTAAGACTTATATATACCATCATGATTATAATTTTGAAAATTTTTATTTTATTATTATATTAAATTAATTTTCTTTCAATTTCTCAACTTTTATTAGGTTAGTGAAACGATCTGACCCGTTTTTTATAATAAATAATAATAATATAATAATAAATAACTATGACTAGTGGTCCCATATCTACTAGCCACCTAACCACAATGACAAACAACAGCGGAATAACAATACCAATTAAATAACCAATAATAATCCAATATAGAATAACCAATATCCAATCCTAACCATTTCAATGTCAAACAACAGGAAACAAGGAACCGGAAACCTAGCAAGTTCTAAAGACCCAACTCTAGCAACCTAGCAATGCCAGACAACAATCAATCGAGTCCCTAGAACATCTTCCTCTTCATTGCCTTGATTCCACGATCACACTTTGCCTTTACCTGCATCACAAACACAAATTGCAATGCATGAGTATTTTATAAACACTCAGTAAGGCAATCCTCCCATCTACTGGGCTATACACACAAGCAATAGAGATACTCTAACCATCAAACAACAATCAACAAACAAACCAGGCTTGTCATCGACCGACACAAATATTGCATCGACCGACACAAAGATTGCATCGACCTACACCATCAGGGACCAACATCGACCGACACAGAGTATGCATCGATCGACACTCTCAGGAAATAACATCGACCGACACAGGGTAAACATCGATCGACACATGCTCAACTTCACGCGGAAACCCTATTCGCATCGACCGACGCCTCCACATGGCATCGACCGATGCTCCTAGGTCAACCGCACCGTCCTCGCACTA
The DNA here is from genome assembly GCF_000633955.1 of Camelina sativa. Taxonomy (NCBI): domain Eukaryota; kingdom Viridiplantae; phylum Streptophyta; class Magnoliopsida; order Brassicales; family Brassicaceae; genus Camelina; species Camelina sativa. Next base: position 15,981,624 of record NC_025685.1, on the reverse strand, counting down.
GCATCAACCGACGCCCATAGAGCATCAATCGATGCTCATATCGAGCATCGTCTCCCCCGAAGCTTCTCGCCGGATCTCCATTCCTGCAACCACAAGAATCGATCCCAAGCCACAAGAAAGCTTCCCAACGCCTCACACGACATACTAACAGGCCTAACAACACAGAAACAAGCAGATCAGAATAATCTTCAGCTTAGATAAGCCATGATCATGCACTTACCTTTGCCACAGAAGAATCTGAACCTCAAACAAGCAATAGAACACTCCTAGCAAGCTCCTACAACGATCCCAGCTACAGATCTCTACAGGACCAGCCTCAAATCTCTCAAAACTCACCAATAACGCTTAGAACTCTTTTCTCTCTTCTCTTTTCTCTCAAAAACGGCTAAAGTCGTCTAATGAGACAAAAGGAACGACTTAAGGGTTTTCTTTTCCCTAATTCCCCAAAACGCAGCGTTTTAACTTAAGTCAAAACGCAGGAAAATAAGTCAGCATTGACCGATGCTCCTCCAGCATTGATCGATGCTCATCCCAAACCAGAATATCGGTTCGCGGATGTTACAGTTAGTCATAAAATCATTGTAATCGAGTAGATAATTTTCACCAGTTGTTCATCCAATAGCTTTGAAGTAAAAAAACTTCATGGTTAAAGAAATTATGTCACAAAATAATTTTAGTAATTATAAGAACTATAATTATGCTAAAATGAAAGTAAAGCAACATAAAATTTGTATAATTTGTTTAGAAAATATTTTATAGGTGGTGATAAAGAGCATACTTTAACAATAAAATAATTTTGGGTGTAAGAACATATTTTTAATGGTAAAACATATAGTAAAACTGTATGTGGTTACTTATTAGATGTTGTTTTGATGAATATTTTGCATGTAAAATATTTTGTGAATAAGTTGTGAAACGTTTTTGAAATTTGACAATAATAATATTTGTAATGATGAGTATTTGACAAAAGTTTTAGTGGGATATAATTTAGCTTTAAATTATTTTAATAATTGTTATAATATATTAAAAATATACTCTCTCCGATCCTAAATAAGTGTCGTTGTAGGGATGATTTTCATTTTCTTATTAAGTGTCGGTATCTCTTTTCAATTTGATAATACTATTTAAATTAGCTGTCAAAAAGAAAAAATACTATTTAAATTACTAATATAACCTTAACTAAATTAACACAAATTACTAAAAACTGAAAATAACAAATCTCATAAATACAAGGATAATCGATCATCATCCTGTTAAACAAGATCAATCCAACCCTCAAAATCATCAATAAGAAATCAACATTAGAAACAAAAAATCAAAATTGAAATTAAAAAAAAAAAAAAATTACAGTTTCATTATTTCTATTTCTCTGCGTTTGCTTGGTGAAGACATTTTTTTCTTTCCTCTTGAGTTTTCTGGGGTTTTTTTTGTCTTCATTGCAATAACCAATCATGGTTATAAGGTTATAATGATGAAGGTGGAAGATCATCATAAAATTGGTTGACCTTGCTGGAAAATTAGAAGAGGCGGAGGAGGAAAAGAAGAAGCTCACCACCTAAATGTCAATTACAAAACAAAAGAGGAAGCTTTGCAGCAGATTTTGATTTTGATTTTACGATAGGAAAAGAGAAAGTTTTGTTCCTTCATGTCTAGGGTGAAAGAAATCAATTAGAGAAGTTAATTTTTAGAAAAAGAAAAAATGGAGGAATTGAGTTTGTGAGGGAGGTGAACGGAGAAAAAAAAATTGGAGATGAAAAAAGGAGAAAAAAAATGAATGAAGCTGAAATTAATTTATTGTATAAAAGAGAAAAAAATAATAAAATTGTATCACGAGGTCAAAATACTCAAAATATACACTTTCTTAATCTAAGAGAATTTTACCAGAACGACACTTATTTAGAATCTGAGGAAGTATATTTTTCAACAATTTTTAAATCCGCACATCGTGAGGGCCCTTATATAGTAATTCATAAATTAACTATGCTAACTATCAATCGATTATATTCTTCATATTTACGTATTAATGATAGTTTTTGCCTTTTTATTTTCTTCTAATCACCACCATCTCTAGCCACATCCGACTTCCGGCGACAACCACCGCCCCACTTCCGCTCAACCTTCGACCACAACTACCTCCGGCTACCACCACCGCCCCACCTACGGCCATCACTACCTTCGGCCACCACCTTTTCTGGCCGCTGACCTCCGGCGACTTCTCCTGGCCGCCAACCTCCGCCCGCCGTCTCCACCACCTTCTCATGGCCATCTCCTCCGCCCCTGGCCACCTCCTCCGACCGCCTGCCGCCGGCCAATAACCACCACTCCCTTTTAATACCGAAAACACTAAACTGGTAATTTTGCTCTACCATTATCCTGATTTCCTAATTGTTTAAAATATAGCAATATAATTTTTAATGATTTTTTTATTTTGGTTATTGAGCTAAATTATCCTTTATACTATTACACTCTTTTAACCTTTTTTTGTTTTTTTTGTTGGTAAAAAACACTCTTTAACATCTGCGTTAGACAATGGCAAATGTACTTACGAAGGTTGACAAGTACAACGGGCTGGACAAATTCGTCTCTAAAATTGCTAAATTCCACAGGAGTAACCCTGGAGTTATCTTTCTCGAAAACGTTGTGTTTTGGGCAGTGGCTAATTTCTCGTTTTACTTTTCACGTGTCTCTATCGCTAGTGGCGGAGCTAGGAAATTAGTTTACCAGGGTCAAAATAAATTTTAAGGTGTCAATTATGTTGTTAAATTTTTTTATAAGAGTCAATTGTGCTATTTTACCAAGGTCAATTTGATTTTTTTTTAAAAAATTTAACCAGTTTTAAAAATTCACCAGAGTCATTTGACCCACGTGATCCTATATTGGCTCCGCCCATGTCTATCGCGTATCTTCCCCGCGGTTATGATCCTTATTTAAATGTTATATTTTTTGTTTTTCTTAACATTGCTTTTTTCATAATGATGATTGCAGTGGCCTACAATATGCATCGCGTCACCACGATTGCCAACGACGATGTCCTGATCACCAAGGTTGACGACAACAATGCCAACACTGAAGCCTACACCGAGCTTGACGGCGCCGATGCCAGCCTTAAAGCGGACACCAAGCTTGCCGACGCCAAAGACCCACCACCGTGCCATCGACAATTCTTGTCGGTGTTGATTCAGTGGGTAATACACCGTGCCATCGGCAATTCTTGTCGCTCAGTGGGTATCTTTTGCAACAACTCTCGGCTAAAGCAGACTGGCAACTAGTAAATTATTGACGGATACATGGTTGGTTGATCGATATGGTTGATCAATGGGCTAGTCGATATACACGCTTAATGTCACCTTTATCTTAAGAGCTACACCATTTTATTGACGGTCAGTCATATGCTTTAAGAAGATTTGTCCTTACACACAAAATGGATATAAACTAAAGTAAACTACTAGTCTTTGTCCATCCTAATTTGAGAATGAATTTGAAACGTCCGCTTGACTAAAACAAACACAAAAAACAGTAAAGGCACTAACGACTATAATATCATATTGTCAACTAGATGTTAGCCCACATAAGGTTTGGGTTGTTACATAATTGATATTCTATTCTGAAGAAATGACAGAAATTAACATGTTGTTAGTAGTATTTTGGTTTTTTTTTTCTTTTCTTATTTTTTACTTATGTTTTATTTATATTTTACATTGATTTTGCTAATTTTTTTGTTAATTAATTTTTCATATTAAACATATATGTAAAAATGTGAACTTGTCATATTGGACCATGGGTTTATATATTTGTTAAACCGTTTTAGATTTGTTATTGTTTTATCAGTAAATATAATATATTGCATTGATTATGATATCTTGCATTTTAAATGTTTAACTTTATGACAACATAACGACATAAAGTATGAGTTAAAAAAAGGAAATTCTCATAAATAACACTAAAAATTGTTTTGTTTTCAAATTTATCACAACATCTCTAAAATTCCAAAATAATACTATATTTTAATTTTAATCTTTCAAAATTAAATACTAAACCCTACCCCCCAAATTTATACCCTAATTGTGAAATTAAGAACCCAAACTTTAAAAACAAAATTCTAAAAATTAATTTAAAATACTATAATTGTGTTAAATAATGCTATTTTTAGAAATTTGTGAAGTGTATGCTATTTTTGTCTATATAACATGTTTTAGTGCTATTTTAGGGTATTTCTCTTAAAAAAAATGGCTATGTGTAAATTAGTTCTCCTTACAAAATCACTTAATAAAATGTATGAGTTTTCTTAACTGTTGTTGGTATCTCTCCTTCTGAAATTAGGAGAGAAGAAAATTAATTTGATTATAGAGGAATTCCTCAAAATATCACTAATTTTTTTTTTTTTTTTTTCCAAAATACCACAAACACAAAAAAAAATGATTTTTAAGGTGTATAATTTTTTTTTTTTTTTAGGTTTAGGTTGACAAATTTAGTTCTAGGGTATAGTTTTTAGGAGTAGGGTTTAGTATTTAGGATTTAGGAAATAGTTTTTAATATTAGCACTTTAATTCAATTTTTTGGTAATAACTTAAGTGTGTTACTTTTTGAAAAAAATCTATTTTAATGATATTTAAGAGAATTGTCCTTGATTGTGTGTGTGTATGTATGCTAGATATTCTTAAGTGTTACAATCAAGCATATAATTAAATATTATTTTCCCGATAAAATAAATAATTATAGTTTATAATCTATCCTAATAATCTACTTCATGTATTTAATCGATTTATCAGTGTTTTTAAATTTAAAATTCTAATCAAAAATTGTTGGACGATTAGCAGCAACAAAAAATATATATAATGGACGATAGGACTGGGCACAGGACGAGTACCCTTGAATTTTTTCATACCTTTTACCCGTCCCGACTCTAACGGATAATAAAAAAAAATTATTCATATTCGACCCTTAAATAACAGGTACCTGGACAAACGGGTATCCCGGAAAAAATAGTTGACCCTTTAAATACCCGACCCTTTACCCTTACTCGGAAAAATGAATATCCGATAAAAAAATTGTCAAAAATCGCAATAATAATTTCATATTCCAAAATCCGAAAAGCAAATATTCATAAATGTATGCAATATATAGGTCCAAAAATTAGAAAATTACAAACTTAAAAAATAAAAATAAAATATTAATTCAATTGGGCATCGTATATATTATTTCAGTTAGACTAAGTTGAACTTAGACTTTAACTTTAACTCTATAATATATTTATAAATTAATAATAAATAATAATAATACAAAATATTAAAAGGAATTTACGGATCGGGTAACAAAACGGGTAAAGGGACGAGTAACGGGACGGGTATTGAAAACTAAAGTAATACCCTATACTCGTCCTTTACTCACGGGTAATATAATGAAAACTAAACTAATACCCTATACTAGTCCCTTACTTACGGGTAATATAATTAGAATACCCTTTACTCGACCCTAAGCTGTGGGTACCCTTTTTTCGGGACAGGTACGAGCCGTGTAACAGGTCGAATACGGGTAATGGGTATTAGTGCCCAGGCCTAATGGACGATCATAAGCAACAAAAAAATATATATAAATTACCTTTTTTATGTTTTTTATTGTTTTCTATGTATAAAAAAAACTAAATTCTAAGTTTAAACTCTAAATACTAAATTCTAACCCCTCAAAACTATATTCTAAATGTAAAATATAAAATCCGAACCTAAAAAAAAATTCTAAAAATTAGTTTAACATATTGTAATTGTGTAAAAAAAATATGAAAATGTTTAAAAAAGGTGTATTTGCAAAGAGGTATCCCAAAAGGAATATACTAAAAGGATGAAAAAAAAAGAATAATACTAAAAGAGTATCCCAAAAGGGTATTTTTGCAAAAAGGTATCCGAAAAGGAGTATCCTAAAAGAATATCCCACAAGGGTATTTCTAGATTTGAAAACAAACACTATAAGAGATATAGTAACAGACTAACAGTATCCACATCAAATCTATCTTAACATTTTTGAAGTACATTATAGTATCATCCTATTTTATCTTTGTATCCAAACAAGTCTCAACTAAATTATTTACAATCCTTACAACCAAACACAATCATTTCCTTATTTGATAATATTAATTTCCTAAAAAATAACTACCTAATTTAAATCAATATGTTAGACTAAAATGTATATGTAATTCATCATCGACTACAAACACCACAAAACTATTACAATATATATGCAATTCATCATTTACTATAAACACCACAAAACTATTACAGCATCATATTAATAAAAAAATAGACTCGTGGTGTACCACGGGATAAAACATAGGTAAAACTATAAAACCAAAACACTAGCACATCTAAATGGACTAATCATTAGAGCGAGGATTAGACATCCCTGTACGTTGTACGTATGGGCCGGTCTCGTTCTCTCTAGTACATCACTCATAATCTAGAAGAATAATATATATAAAAAAGTATATTATGCTGTCAGAAACAGACGGTCCAACGCCGGTAGAGCCACTGGCGTCAGAAACCATGAGTTACAAGGGTTAACTTTAAAACATGTGGGCTTGAGACAGTTTACAGTGAGGAAACATATACACAGCACGATTCAGGTACTTGTACACCTAACACTAACATTATTTCATCTGTGTTTCAAAATCAGCACAATATGTACATCATCCCATCCACAAAAATATCATCAACAAGAGTAATCTATCACAAGTATTAGAACAACTTATCATCCATAAAATTATGTCAATATGATATATTTCTCAAGTGTTAAGAAATATTCTAGTAGGACTCCAACTTTGTATACCTTTGTTTATGGATCTAACTGGACAATCCGAAAACGTGCGGTTCTCTGCTTAATTTTGACTAAAAAGAATCGTCATTAAACTCGTTTTCACAAACTAAGCTAATCTCTAAACTCTAAACCAAACAAAGATTAACCCTTATTAGAGAAGAACAGGAGAATGAGAGGTGAAAAGGACCCGCCGTGAGATCAAAATCTTTCAAGATTCAAACAAAACAAATATCTAAATATGACTATAATGTCAAAACTGATAAAATAAAATAAAAAAACAAAGCATACACTTAAGAATCTACTAAAGATCCTATCACCACCATTAGTCTCTCGTTACCGAACCCAACCTGCTTCGATGTTTTCGAAGCTACCAACGAGACCGTCATCAATGAAATCCCCTCCTCCTCGTTTCACCTTAACTTCAGTGGGCTTCACGGGATAGTCACCTGTGAAGCACGCATAGCAGAAGCTCTTTGAGTCTTTCCCTAAGTGTTTCTTCAAGGTATCGAACGACAGAAACGCAAGAGAGTCACTCCCGATGAACTCGCTAATCTCCTCAACACTCAATCTGTTCGATATCAACTCCTCTGAGCTAGGTGTGTCCACTCCATAGTAACAAGAAGCCACAATAGGAGGACTAGCAATCCTCATATGAACCTCTTTCGCACCCGCTTCTCTCAGTAAACGCACAATCTTAGACGAAGTGGTGCCCCTCACAATAGAATCATCCACCACAACAACTCTCTTCCCTTCTAAAACCCCACGAACAGGAGACAGCTTAAGCTTCACACCAAAGTCTCTGATCTTCTGAGACGGCTCAATGAACGTCCTCCCTACATAATGAGACCTAATCAGTCCCTGCTGAAACGGCACACCCGATTTCGCAGCGTACCCGAGAGCAGCCACAACGCCAGAGTCAGGCACAGCAATCACAACATCGCACTCAACAGGGGACTCTGTCGCCAGAATCTCACCAAAGACATGCCTAGATTCATACACAGATCGACCAAACACAATCGAGTTAGGCAAAGAGAAGTAGATGTGTTCGAAAATACATTGCTTGATCTCAGGACGAGGCATCAAACACTGAGACTTCACACCATCCTTGTCCACAACCAAAACCTCACCAGGATAAACCTCTCTCTCATAAGTAGCTTCAATCAAATCAAGAGCACAAGTCTCGGAAGCAAAAACAACAGCTCCGTTACTTCTCCTACCCATAACTAAAGGCCTAAACCCATATGGATCACGAACAGCAACAAGCTTATCCTCAGTAACAAACACCATCGAATAAGCACCTTGAAGCTTCTCACAAGCATCAATGATTCTCATAAAAAAGGGTCTAGCTTTAGAAATTGCAATCAAATGAAGCACAACCTCAGTATCAGAGCTAGTATTGAATATGGAACCGTTCTCTTCAAGCATAGCTCTCAAAGTCTTGTAATTTACTAAATTACCATTGTGAGCAACACCGATTGAACCGAATCTGTACCCGGCGACGAAAGGCTGAACGTTCTTGAGCATTGAAGAACCAGCGGTTGAGTAACGGACATGGCCGATTGCGAATTCACCAGGTAACTGATCGAGTTTGGATTCGTTGAAAACCTCAGAGACTAAACCAACACCCGTAATGGTTTGAAGAACCTTCTCATTGCTAACAGTTACAATACCTGCACCTTCTTGGCCACGATGTTGTAGCGCGTGGAGAGCTAAGTAACAGAGCCGTGAAGCTTCTGGATCGCCGTAGATTCCGACGACGCCGCACTCTTCTCGAGGCTTTTCGTCGTCGTTGTAATCAAATGGGGTTTGAGAACGGTCTTCGGCTGGGGAGGGAGATGAGAAGTAGGAGGAGACTCCATGGATGAGAGAAGGAGAAGAAGAGGAGATGGAAGAAGGAAGGAGAGAGAGATGGGGAGGTTTAAGGAAGGGTTTGGGGAAGAGAGGGAGAGGTTTAATGGTGTTGTGAGGATTGTTTGGTTTAGGGATTAAAGAGAGGGAACAGGAGGAGAAGCTTGTGGCCGCCATGGAAGACAAAAAAGGGTTCGTAGGTTTTTTTGTTGTTGTTTGGTCTGATTTTGGGATTAAGCTGTTTGTGTCTGTGTGAAAGCGATGGTGGCTTAAGGGTTTTTGATTTTTTTGACTGTGTGTCGCCTCCTCAGAATCTTTTCTTTTGCTTTCCAAAAGGGTTTATTGGGGTTTTCAAAATTTAAAAATAAGAAATAGAGAAAACAAAAACAAAATAAAATAAGTTGTAAAAAGTTACTTTCACCTACTTTCTAGTTTTTGACGAATAGCTTTTTTTACAGTAATTAATAAGTTTGGAAAAGAAATAATTTTTAGCTGATAAATTTAAAATATTTTTGTGAAAATATATGGTGGAACACGTAAAATTTAAATTCATGATTTGTTTAATTGAGAGTGATTTTATGACTCTTTTAACTAAGATCATGAGAGGTGCGGTGGAGTAATTAGGATTTTATAGCATAAATATTATTTGTTTTGATATATTTTGGGAACTAAAAAGTAATAATTGTTTTTTATGGTAAATAAGATATCGAATTTTTTAAAAATAAATTGTGACCGTTTTCTTATTTTGTTTTTCGATTTTTTTTGTTAATTACTAAATTATGAAAATAAAATTTGATGTGGAGATAGAGAGAGGAGAGAGAGAATAGAAGGGGTTAGAAGGAGTGAGGGTTAATAGGTAATTAAACTTGAGAAAAATATATGAGTAGTAGAAAGTAGGTGTAGTTGTAAATAGTTTTAGAAAAAGTGGGTGTGGGTGCAAAATTCCCTAATAATAATAATCTTCATCTCTCCAATGGTAAGTCCTTAATTACGGCTGGGCAAAATATCCGAACCCAAAATTTTTATCTTAACTCAATTAAAAATACCCGATCTGAATCTGAATCCGAACTTTAAAAATATCCATTCGGATGCTTTTAGTAAATGAAATGGGTACCCGAATCTGATTGGTATATTCGAACACCCGAACAAATACCCGAAACTATATATATATATATATATATTTACAATAGATTGAGTTTATTTACAAGTTTCGGAAGTAATTTATAACCACATTTGCCTAATTACTTCCTGAAATTGTTAATAGCCTTACGAAAAACATTTATTGAAACGAAAAAAAATCTTTTTTCCAAGTTCTTCACATATAGAGGTGGTCAAGAGATTGAGGTTTACAGGCATGGAAAGTGCACATCCTATAATGAAAAGAATTAAAAGATCCCTTAAAAGTTCACAAAGAGTCACAATCACAAGAGTTTTACTACCATCACCATCAAAAGACCCGACATAACTACTAAGTGTGGAAGAATCTCCCACATTAGTTCCCAACAAAGAATTACCCAGCTTGTAAATAAACATGAGTTATTTAAGAAAAGAGCCCCGACATGAAACTAAACTTCGGAATTAGGCATTGTAGGTGCTCATCTTCGGCTTTAGGTACTCCCTCCTTGTAAAAAGATGTTGATGTCCCTATGCTTGACAATGAAGAAATAGAGAGGAAGCTGATTACTATTTTGAAAAAGATGGTGAGATTGCTAAGTTCTTGAAACCCATGCTTGGATTTATTATTTACTATCAATTATTAGGGTTTAGTTTTTTTTCTTTCAATTTTTTTTTAATGGATAATCTACTGTATATTAATCGGTTTGGGTTTATACGTCCTTGATTAGGATTCTCCATTACGATCTATTAAGGTTTAGTATTCCCTTTTAAAATCTTCTTTATAAATGGTTCACCTTACATTAATGGTTTGAGTTCATATGATGTAATTTTTTAATTTTATTAAAATATATTGTCATGAATTTGGTATTTGTTCAACACAAATCCAAAACCAAAAGTAAAAAAATAAACAAATTACGAATCTTTCAGTTGCAAATGTTTGATGTAGCCGTGATTACTGCTCGGCTTAGAAGAACACTCTCTCTACTCTAACGTCATGTCCAAAACTCCAATCAACCACAACTCAAAATTCTCGTCCACCAGCCAGGGGTAAAAGAGTCAGAAATAATGATGTTTGTGTGTTTATAGTGCCTTTCTATGTGCGATGCCTAAATCCGAAGATTGAAGTGGAAGAGGGCCCGGTATGAGAACCGGAACTGGATTCTCCTTCCGAAGTGTTTTCTAAACGGAGGGACTTATCACCGTAGTAATTCCGAACTGAATCTAAAGACAAAAGATTGTAAAAAAGGAAATGTATATTATTGCTCTATTAAGTTTTTCGATTCCCTTTTACAATCTTCCCTCCTCAACACTTATACTGCCTCATTACAATTAATACCATATCAATTTATCCCGCGAATCTCGCACCCTATAATAAATGAAATCTTTGACCAATCTCCCAACCTCCGAAATGACCTGTCCGCCGTTACGCTCTACTTCACTTCTCTGAACGAGCTTAATGGGCCGGACTCTTCTGCGGCCTCAGCCCATATTGCCTGTTGGTTATGGGCCGAGGCCCACGATCCGAGGTAACTGATCGTGGTACCAACAGTTGCCCCCAAGTCCTTCGAGCTGATCAGTTCGAAGGACTTTTGATCTTCTATCACTTGTTTTAGGAAACTAAATATACTCCGTATCACATGATTTGATCGTGGTAATGATGAGATTTTTCCTTCCCGAACAAGCATTGGGCCTACCACGCGCCGTGACACACTATAAGAGAGAGAGAAACATGAACCGGCTTGACTGATTAGAACTATGGAGTACCGTGCGTAGTGGTTATGTTGTTAGAATGACGATTGAATGAGACTGGAAGTACGGCCTCAACTTCCTTGCTGAAACCACTACGGCCAAGGCCAATTTCTCCATCATTGGATGCCTAGATTAAGCTCCTGTAAAAGATTTACTAATATAGAAAATGGGCCTTTGCTCCCCCTTTCCTCTCGAACTATAACTCCACTTACTGCACTTTCCGAAACGACAACATATAGGAAAAGTGTCTCACCAAATTCTGGCTTTGCCAGAACCGGCGGTTTGGAAAGATAAGTCTTTAGGTGGGAGAACGCCTCTTCGCACTTCTCGTCCCAGGTGAATTGCCTCCCCCCTTTCTTCAGCACCTGGTAGAAGGGGAGACATTTGTCCGTGGACCGTGAGATAAAACGGTTGAGCGCTTCAATACGCCCGTTGAGGCGTTGAACCTCTCTTAAGGTCCTGGGGGAACTCATGGACAAGAACACATTGATTTGCCTCGGGTTTGCCTCTATGCCTCGCTCTGTCACGATATATCCTAGGAATTCACCCGACGGAACTGCGAATGTGCATTTCGTGGGATTCAGCTTCATTCCGAACTGATTCAAGATTTCGAAACACTTTCTTAAATTGTCGAGGTGCGAGCTAGCTTCTACTGACTTCACCAGCATGTCGTCGATATAGACCTCCATGGTTTTTCCGAGCTGCTTTTCGAACATCCTATTCACCAGACGTTGGTAAGTTGCTCCAGCGTTCTTATGTCCGAACAGCATCACTTTGTAACAATAAGTTCTGCGGTCCGTGATGAACGCTGTATTCTCCTGATCGTCTAGGTGCATGAGAATTTGATTGTAACCGGAGAAGGCGTCTAGGAAGGACATTAACTCATGGCCCGAAGTTGACTCGACCAATCTATCGATGTGCAGGAGAGGAAAATTGTCCTTTGGGCATGCTTTATTCAAGTCGGTGAAGTCAACACTGACTCGCGATATCCCGTTCTTTTTCTTCACCACTACACTGTTCGCGAGCCACTCCGGATATTTCACTTCGCGGATCTGTCTAGCCTTGAGTAGCCTGTCTACTTCCAAGCTGACGACTTCAGCCCGCTCGGGGCCTTGCTTCCTTCGCTTCTGCTTCACTGGTCGGAAAGTTGAATCCACATTTAAATCGTGCGAAATGATGTCGGGATTTATTCTGGTCATCTATTCGACTAACCATGCAAAAGTCGTCATGTGTTCTTGAAGGAAAGATATTAAACTGGCCTGCAGTTCGCTCTCCAATCCTTCTCCTATCTTTATTCCTTGATCTGGAAATTTCGCGTTAATGAATATGGCTTCGATGAGATCGCTTGTGAGCTGCTTTCGAACTGGATTCTTGGCGACCTCGAGCTGTGGTTGCTATTGAACCAACAACTTGTGACTTGCAAGGTAACAGCTCCTTGCCACCTTCTGGCTTCCCGGAATCTCCCGAACTCCATGCAGGGTTAGAAATTTGACACACTGATGGTACGTCGACGGGACTGCCTTCATTTGAAACAGCCACGGTGTCCCCATTATCGCATTATAAGCCGCAGGTCGGTAAAACACCGTGAACTCCACCATTTTAGCTACACCTTGAGTGGAGACAGGGAGAGTGATTGTCCCTAAGGACATCAACGTCTCACTTGTAAACGAAACTAGAGGTGCATGAGGACCTGCGATGTGTTCCTTTCCAATTCTAATTCTAGTGAGGGTTTCCAGGAAAATCAAGTCCACCAAGCTCCCAGTATCTATTAGAATTCGGCACACCTCGTGATTCGCGATATCGAGTGATATGACCAGAACATTGTCGTGCGGGGAGTTTAACTCCTCCGTCTCCTTCTCCGAGAAGGTGACTTCGGGTAGATCGCTCGTGGCAAGTTTTATCTGCTTAGGTCCCGAGCTGATCAGTTTTCGCTGGTGGTCTTTGATCGCCGTTATCTAGTTACGAAATAAACGCGACCCGCCCATAATGACATCTATTTTTTTCTTCGGCTCTGTGTCACTATTCGCCTGCTTTGGCTTCTTTGACGGTGGAGCATCATCGTCCGACTCGGACATCGCTTTTTGGTCCAGCTCGTCAATAGATACCTTTGGCATTTCACCAGACACGAACTTCTCAGCCAGAAGGTGCATCAGTTTCTTACAATCCCGAGTTGAGTGCCCATTAGTCTTGTGAAGTTTGCAGTATGCGTTCTCATCCCAAATCCACTTGTTACTTGGCAGGAATCCGCTCTTGGAGCGTGGTGAAAAGGGTGGCTTTGACGGTGATCCTCTCGGAGAACCCTTTTGAGGAGATTTGTCCACTGCAAAAGTTCTGAATCCGGACTTCGGGGTCGAGGGAGGCGTTTTCTTAACCGGTGCTGGTGCCTCAAACCTCGGTTTGGTTGTGGCCTTATGCTTCTGGGCAGCTGCCTCTTTTTCTTCTTCCGCGATTATCCAGTTCGAGGTCCGATGCAAGGCGTCTTGAATGGTAGCGAACTGGTTCACGGTTAATTCTTCGCGGAAACGAGGTTCGTGCCAAAGACCGTTCTTTAGAGCGGCCAAGGCAGTTGAGTTCGAGAGTCCCGGGATCTGGACTTGGATTTCCTTGAACTTGGTTATATAAGAGCGAAGTGATTCCCCAGCTGCCTGGCTAAGGTTCCAGAGTTGGGCATCTGTTACCGCCGTTTCAATCAAGATAGAGTATTGCTTGATAAAGGAGGTTGATAGTTCCGTGAAGTTAGTGATGGAAGCGGCTGCTAAGGATGAGAACCAAAGCAGAGCTGGCCCGCAAAATGTTTCTGCGAACAGCTTACGGTATCCGGCGTCGGCTTCGTGAGGTTGGATATCCACTCGGCTAGCAGTAAGCAGGAAACCTTTGAGGTGGACCGTTGGGTCCCCTTTCCCTCGTAGCTCGAGAAAGTTATCTTTCATGTGTCCTTAACGCAGACCCTAGCTATCTGAGCCGAGAACAAAGTCCGCTTGGATTCCTCAATTACTCGAGAAATATCTGGTGCTGAAGTAGTTGCACTTGCACCATAGATCGCATGTCCCGGATCTCGTCCTGCATGCGATGTATCTCGGAATTGGAAACATAACTCGGAGTTAGGTTTTCCTAAGGGAGATTCCCTCCCACGGTGGAGGGATCCAAACTGGGACTTCCGAAGAACTGGCGACTTCAATTTGCATCGGGGTGCGGTTGTCTCCATGACGCGACGGTGCTACCCGAGAAGTAGTTTGAGGTGGGAAGGTGTCTCCAGGGGCGTCCTGGTGTGGAGTCAGTGATTGGTCGGTGCTAGCGAAATCCAGAGCGCGCCGCCATGGATTTGCTCGGAGGAAAGGAGGTCAATGCGGTCAGCGTAAGCGCGGTGCAAAGCTGAGAAATCGGTGATCGAAGCGGTAATTGTTTCTAACCGAATTGACACTTGCCCTTCCAGACAGTCGAAGCGATCCGACCAGGCAGCGGAAGCTACTTGCTGGCGCTCTGATTTCTCAGCTAAATCCTGCAATAGTTTTTGAATTGTTTCCAAAGTTACCTGGTTGGAGGATTCGTGAGCCATAACAGCGTTGTACGTCGTAGGTCTGGAAAAGGTCGGAACTATTAAGAGTATAGGTGATAATCCCCCTCCTTCTAGCGCCAAATGTGAGAACTGGAACTGGATTCTCCTTCCGAAGTGTTTTCTGGACGGAGGGACTTATCACCGTAGTAATTCCAAACTAAATCTAAAGACAAAGGATTGTAAAAAAGGAAATGTATATTATTGCTCTCTTAAGTTTTTCGACCCCCTTTACAATCTTCCCCCCTCAACACTTATACTGCCTCATTACAATTAATATCATATCAATTTATCCCGCGAATCTCGCACTCTATAATAAATGAAATCTTTGACCAATCTCCCAACCTCCGAAGTGACCTGTCCGCCGTTACGCTCTACTTCACTTCTCTGATCGAGCTTAATGGGTTGGATTCTTCTGCGGCCTCAGCCCATATTGCCTGGTTGTTATGGGCCGAGGCCCACGACCCGAGGTATATATTTAATAAAATTATTCACTTTCGTGCAAACATATATGGATGAGCTAGAGCTACCTAGTTCAAAATGTAGTAATATTTTGTGAGTTTATCGACAAAAATAACATCATTATAGTTGAATTTTATAAAACGTTGAGCATCCCTCCCATATTTTTGTGAGTTGAGAATTGAGAAAAGTCAAAAAATACTTCATCTATTTTTTATTTGGACGTTGAATACCTTATCTTTTAGGTTGGAAGAAAAATACCTAATCTAATTTTTATTAGTTTAAAAGTACTTAATGTTTAAATTTTTGCTAGATTCGAACTCTTGACTTAACTTTTGTTAACGGACATTACAAATCATTTAACATGCGTTAAAGTCTAACCACATGTATATATATATATATATGGATACATTCTCTTATGAATTTGCTGATATGGTCTAGTGGTATAATGTTTTTTGTTAATCCATTAGAGCATCTCCAAATCATCCCTATTTTTTTCTCTTTAATAGAGAAACTCTATAATAGAGGTGAATTTTACTTCAATACACCTGTAATCTCAGCTCTAACGTCGAGATTGCTATATTTTCCTCTATTTATAGAGAAAAAAAAATACTCTATATATAGAGGAAAAAATAGCAATCTCTATTTTAGAATTAAGAATATAGGTGTGTTGAGTAAAACTCACCTTTATTATAGAGAAAAAAATAGGAAAAACTATTGGAGATGGTCTTATAACACATATTTGAAGCCACTTCCGTACATCTTTTGATTTTTTAAAAACATTTTTTTAACAAAATGGAAAAATCGTAATTTATGTTAATTTCATCTTCTTCACTAATCACAATCCTCTAATCGACCTTAATGGTGGCCGACTAAAACTAAAGTTTTCAAATCCATCTATTGCAATGGTTTTCCTGATCTAACGACATCAATTTCTTCTTCTTCCTTAGCCAACCTTCGATGTATTCACTATAAACAACGGTAAGGATGATGATTGGGGAGAGTTTGTCTGACACTTCAGATTTCATAGAAAAAAATTAAAAATCAATAATCATATATATATAGTTACATAATTACCCAAAGTAACTAGTCGTTTACATGGCGAAGTGTGTTGTGGAATGCAGGCCCTTCGATTAGTCTATTGTGGTTGTTGTGGAATGGGGAATGGTCAAACCCATTTAAGCCATCACGAGGTTTACGCCAATGTGATCCCTTATCACCATATCTCTTTGTCCTCTGCATTGAACGTTTGTGTCAAATGACTGAAGTTTCGGTTGTGCAGAAGTAGTGGAAACCGATCAAGTTGTCAGGTTCGGGTCCCCGTCTGTCTCATATCTGTTTTGCAGATGAGTTAATCCTCTTTGTTGAGGCATTTGTGGCACAAATCAGAGTAATACAGGGTGTGTTGGAGAAATTTTGCAATGCCTCAGGTCAAAAGGTTAGTCTTGAGAATTCCAAGATTTTTTATTCATAGAATGTGTCTTGGGAGTTGGGGGAGTTGATTAGTGATGCAAGTGGGATTCAATCAATCAAGGATTTGGGGAAGTATCTTGGTATGCTTTTCCTTCATAAGAGGATTAATGAGGAGACGTTTAATGAGGTCTTGGCAAAGGTAACCTCGAGGTTAAGAGGTTCGAAAGGACATATGCTGAGCTTCGTAGGAAGGTTGAAAATGAAAAAATTAGTACTCTCTCATCGATTCTTGTGCATACTATGAGTACTATCAAACTTCCTCAGTCCACTTTAGAGAGACTAGATAGAGTGTCTAGAGATTTTCTCTAGGGGAGCACTTTAGAAAATAGAAGTGGTGGGGTGAAAACGATTATCCATGTCCGGCGTGATTGTCATGCCATGTCTGATTTATGGAGCCACATTATACCACCAAACAAGAGGGGTGAGTTCTTTATGATGTCTTTATTTGAATGGTTTTATCATAATTTAGGGCACGAGACGAGTATTCGAGAAGGGGATTAGTCTACCATTTTTGCGATGGCCATTTGGTAGGGTTGGAAATGGAGATGTTGTGATGTCATTGGGGTTTGAATGTTTTGCAGGGATAGGGTCTGTTTAGTTAAGAAGCTTGCAACATAGGTGACAGAGGCATAGTCGTTCACTGTTACTCATTCAGTTCCAGGGGCACATGTGATGAGAGAAGTTGGATGGGTTGTACTTGCTCAAGGGTGGTTTAAACTTAATATTGATGGGGCATCAAGGGGAAATTCAGGTCGCATCTGCAGGAGGGGTATTGCGTAATAACAAGAGCAAATGGTGTGGTGATTTTGCTGTACGCATTGGGCGATGTTAGGCTCCGCTTGCGGAGTTTTGGGGAGTATATTATGGTTTGACCTTTGCTTGGGAGGCAAAGGTTATGCGGTTGGAGATGGAAGTGGATTCAAAACTTGTTGTTGGTTATCTTACAACAAGGATAAGTGTGTCCTTCTTGGTATGCAAGTGTCATGGCTTTCTTACGAGGGACTGGATAGTCTGTTTTCATCACGTGTATAGGAAAGCTAACCATCTTGCTGATGGCTTAGCTACCTATGCTTTCTCTCTCCCATTAGTTTTTCATGTTTTTAACATGATTCGGGAGTTTGTTAACGGTATGCTACATGCGGATGCAGCTGGTCATTCGTGTCAAAAGACATCCATGTGTAATTTTTTTTGTTCGTTTAATAAAATCTGGGGTAATACCCGGATCCTTTACCAAAAAAAAAACGTTACTTATGATTACCTACCTAAAATTTATGTTCTCTTTATTTATTTAATAACAAACTTTATGTGGTAGTGAAAATTAATGTTGAGTTGGTATCTCATGTTTACAGCAAAATAAATAAATAAATTAAACTAATATTAATTGTAACTAATTTAGTATACATGGTAAAAAAACATAGCTGATATCATATTATTCAATATTTATACTTCAAAGAAATCTAAAATGAAATGAAATTTCTGTTATGTGAATATTTTATAAATTTTAGTTAGTTGATTTATTTGTCCATTTAATAAGTGGACACATGTAAAATTTTCTTATAAAAGAATAATGGAGAATTGATGCATAGTTTTATATTTATAACTAAAACTAATAAAAATAATATGTGTCAAGCTCTAGAGAGAGTTTTTGAAATATTTTGTATATATGCTTAAAATTTGCTTACATTCGAAATTTGATAAACTTAATCCACATTTTAATAAAGAGATAATTTTCAAATAAACGAACTTTTTCAGACTAAGAACGTATTTTATAATTTCCAATCAAATCTTTCATGTTCTTGATTTTAAAGTTACTTTGTACTATTAATTTACTCAATTCTTTTGTTACGGCTTTAATTGATTGCGACTCCAAACATGATTAAGGGTCCGAAATTTTGGATACAGCTAAATATTTTTTGAAAAAGGTTTGGACAGAAGTCCACAACCACTAATCTTCTTCATCACCATGATTCGTTTTCTTTTGCTTTATATTTACATAAATACATTATACATCCTTTACTATAGTTTCCTATCTCCTTCATATAATATTAGGTTATGTAACATAAAGGCAATATACTTTTCTATATGAAAAGATTTTGTTACAATTCACATATGGGCGAAGACAAGATAAGGAAAAAAAAAACATTAAAAGAAATGGATTAAGAACAGCTACCACACGGACTACAGAACAAACCCGTGAGTTGGCAAAACAAACAAAAGAGGTAAAATTAAAATTATTTATTCTTGTGACCGGTACTTCAAATGTTATAAGAACTCTTTTTTTTTTTTGGTATTTCCACTTCGGTATTCGTGTGTTTCAGTGATCATGAAATTATTTTTTAAGTAACTCGTAAAAAAAAATTGTTGAAGATTCCGTAAGTTGTCGAAGTACTTGACCAACCCATGTTTGAAGTATATATGCAATTCATTTTATATATATATATATATATATATATCTACTCTAGTCTCTACCCAAAGGTTTGGTAAAAAGCTTTCGGTTTCACATGACTTGGTATTACTAACGTTTTGTGTATAGAAAGAGACGACTGATGTATGAACTATTAGGAACTAATTTTTTACCATAGTCTTACTAGATGTATGAATCTTAATATTCAAATTTCAATTGTTTAACTCCCAACAAAGACTTCTGTATTCGATATAGTATTAAACAAAAAGAAAGAAACGTTCATATTTCACTTTTTTGGGGGTAAGAACTCTAACCTAAAGTTCAAGCATACTTAGAAACTAAAGATCTCTTTGCTAGAAAATAATTTGTTGGCCTTTAGTCTCTTTTCTTCCACATTGACTCTTAATGTACAATAACATTTGGGGGTAAGATCTCTATGCTCCTTGTATGAATTTTTGCACAAGAAGTACATATTTCTTTAGTGTAAATTTAATAGTAAAGGTACATTAATCATCAAAAATCATAATTAACCTCTCTCACAAGTTCAATAACAAACCAAATAGGAAAACATTACAAGCTATCTTGACAGATCTGAACCCAAAAAAATTTCATATCCGAGTCAAATTTATTGACCCGTAAAAAAGACCCAAGATGAGCTTAAAAATAGAAACGAAAAAAAAAACAGAGAGAATATAGGAAAGACATCGAAGAGTCATTAAACTAAAGGAAAGAGAGAGGATGTTTTAAAAAAAGAGAGAAGCTAATAAAAAAAAAAAAAAAAAAAACTTCATCTTTACCCATCTCGATCTCAGTCACCTTTAGCTTACTTCTTCTTCTTCTTCTTAGTTTTGTTCTATGAACTTTTGAGATCTCATCGGATCATAGAAGTCAGATCTTGAAAGAAGAGTTCGTCACAAGGAATGGTGAGACCCATGTCATGATCAAAACCAAACTCTTCCTCAGCTCTTCTAAGGAGACATTGGAAATCAAGATTGGTCAAGAAGGAGATAGGAACTATGTATCTGCTCCTGTTGTTTCCTACGTAGACAGGGAAGTGTCCCTTTGGTACATCAAGCGGGAGATCACTTTCTATATATCCTCCTCCTCCGTTCTTCTTACCCAAGCTTGAACATCTCTTCAGAATCTGCCTAAGCATTGCTGTTTGAGCGAGTTTTGTAGATTTCTTGAGGATAGCCATTTTTTTTTGTGTTTGGGTGAATTTGAGAGAAATGCTTTTGGTTGTGTTTGGAGAGAGAGAGAGAGAAAGATAGTTGGGTGGGTATTGAAGGGTGAGGTGTAAATATTTATAAAGACATGCATGTGTTGTGTAATGTCTATGAGATATGTGTGGAAGCCACAATGCCAAAAGACACTAGAGGCTATAACCATTTTGTTGTTGGTCCTCTTATGACATTATGGTCCCTTTGATCTCCATCTGGTTTGTAACAAGATAACCCATAAATGCTATGTACCTTTAGTATAATATATGGACTTGGAAGTTTAAAACATATGTACACTACTTTAGTGATGTTAAAAGTGGATTCTAGCTCTGTGACATGGAATTGATTAATTATGTTTTAGTATGGCCTAGTCTTTAATTAATACAGTTTTGGGAAGAAAAAGAAATTGAAATGAATTTAGACCGGGCGTGTCAAGCTAGCATATGGTACCTTTGTATGGCTACTTATTCATCCTCATTATCACAAAACTTATTTAAAACCGCACATTGGATATGGATAACGGTTGTTGTAGATTTACTATGAAGTCATAACCATTGGTCCATTGAGTTATGATAATATATTTGGAGTTTCAAAAAAAATGTTTCTATATAACTCCCGTTGTAGTGTTGGAAAAGACATACACAGATGTCATATAGATCGGTGATAGATTTTCACAAAAATGACCAGTCTTCTTCTCATCCCCATAAACTGCTATTTACTAGGATTACACCAATACTAGGAGTCTAGGAGTAACACACGTCAAACAATATCTATACTCTGTTTTTATAATGATGATTTTCTATGATTTTTTCTTATATGACGAACATTGATTTTTTGTATAATTTAATCAATTAATGTTAAAAAATTTTGAATTTCTAAAATCAATAAACGAAAATTTAAAAGTTTATAGATAAACAATGAAAATATTAAAAATATTTATGTGAAAATCCTAAAACATCGTCTATTGTAATACAGAAGAAATGTTAAATAATGACTATGCTCTTTTAATTGGAAAATATTAGTTACTTTAAATATTGGGATGTTTTTCAAATTGCCCTTTGATTTCACTAATTTTTTTTAAAATATATAATTTTAATTTGTTAAACAATAAAAAACAAAACGAAAAATTACTAAGTTTTGTATAATTTATCCATAAATACAAAATGAAAATAAATTATTATTGTAATATTTAGTTATTATGGACGTACTGTCTATTTTACATGTAATTTTTCATCCATCATTTTACCTTCAAACTTTTAGATTTTTAACTTTTAACCTTCCTTTATCATATACAAACATTTATCCTTATATTCTTAAAAGTTACTAATTTTTGTCCCCCAAAAAAAAAAACTTACTAATTCATATTTTAGATATTCAGTTTTTAAAAATAATAAGCAACTGTTTTTTATTATCCATTTTTTTGTTTGTTGAAAGAACATTTTAAGATGTGTCAATCAATTCGTGTCTCTCTACCTGCACAGCAGAGGCGTCGTTAAAGTGCGTAAATCACGGACTTTGGAAACAGCAATGTACTGAAGAGTACAAAGAAGGGCAGGACTTGTGGTCAGGCAGAGCTTGTGACACTTTCAAACAAAATTTTTATGTTCAGTTACTATTTTAACTTCCCTTCTGCACACACCACCCATGTGTTCTCCTCCCTTTATTTCTCTTTATTTTGTTAGGTTTCTCACAAGTCACAACTCTGAATGAATGAATTTCTGTTCATCTTTTTCCAAGGTTAGGTTTCAGTGATTCCCTAAATTTCAGCTCATTGAGGATGGGACTAATATCGGGCATCCAATCTGAAAAACTGGATATCCGGGACTGGATCCAAATAATAAATTTACAATCTAGAGACAATCAATGGGAATCATTTAATTATATTTCATTTTTTATCATATTAATTTTTGAAATATATTGACATTTATATATAGTTGAACAAAATAAATCTTATGAAAATTATTGTCTCATTATTTTAATATTATGATTATTTTACTTTTTAGTAGTTTTTTATGGATCGGATTCTAATATCTGTGGATATCTTAATGTTTGTGCGGATATTCTGAAGTGAATCTGGATACCCTACACTAAATATTTAATATAGTTACAAAAATAAGATTATACAATAAGTGACTTTTCAAAACAGATTAGTTAAGGAAAAAAAAATTAGTTATAATTCACTCAAATATTTTAGAATTTCAAATTGATTTTGATTCGCTTACTCTCAGGTTTTTTCATTTGTCCGATATTTTTGGTTCCGGTTCATTTGTCCGAACTACCTTAAAGTACATTCTAAACAACTAATGCGTGGATAAGCATGTCTTTATATTAAAGGAGTGCTTGTGCGCTTATAGTTTAGTTACAAAACTTGCTTTCAATGAAAATATGCATTTGTGCGTTTGAATAAATAATTATATCAAAGATATCGCTTTTTAGAATTGAAAGAGAAGATATCCCGAGGAATAGACCGCAAATTCCATAATCAAAGGAGCTGATTTGGTCAAAAAGGCATCTGATGAACGGTTTAAAGGTAGACGATTGTGACAATCTAAAACAAGTAAATGATTTTTCAACATTTACATCTGCATTTCTCTTGGGAGCTATGTCCCCATGTGTTAAGGAGGGCCACCTATGTCTCTTAGCTCAACTTTTGTTGATATGTTAACTATTTATTCTTTTCTTTTTCTTTCTATAATATACTATTTTTTATTATTATTGTACAATTAGGTAGATAGCATATTTGATCATTTCACTTGGTCAGGTAATGTCGTCACAAAATTTAATCTAATAATTAACAGTTTAAACTTAAATTATTTATTTCCAAAAATAGAATCACTTCACAAAATTGTAATGCTTAGATTTTGAGTAATGCAAACCAAAAATATTCACAAGCTTTTGGAATCTTTTAAAACATTTACAAACTTTACAATGTTGTTTTTAAAGCATATATTGTTTTCAGTCATTTTAAGTTGTTGATCACTTTAGAAATTTTTTGGTTACAACAAAAAAAAACTACTGTTACGGTAATAAGTAAAAATTTTAAAAAATTTCATTGTTAAATTTTTATCAAAAATAAAAAATAATATCTAATAAATAGATATTTTAACTGTCAATGGTGCAAAGTTATTGATTTACATGTTTATTTTAAAGGATTAGTATAGATATTGTAATAATTTTCTTATTTTTTAATCTTTGATAAAAATTACAAATAACATGACAGAATCAAACGAAAGAGATCACTAAAGAGAATCTGAGTAAAAGTGAATTCATCAAATGAAATCAATTGTCTTTTATAAACCAAAAGGCTTTCAAATCCCATAATGCAAACTTTGCAAAGACAGACACACGTCCGGAGTTGGTCGGAAGGCAGATCGCATACACGTTTTCGGTTGTTTTCCTCTTTCAATATTTCCTTTTTTTTGTTACTGTTTCAAACTCCAAATTTGTATCAATTATTCTTATAACACGTCTTATTCTTGGACACAGTTTAACTAATTTCGCCTTTTTTTGTTAGCTAAATTACCTAAGAAAAAACAGACTAAAATTAAAATATTTTTTTTAAGGAAACGACAACGTATTATGAAATCATCAGTCGAAACAATTTATCCAAGTACTTATGACGGATCTGAGCGACAAAGCTAGATTTACATTTCCTGAAATGTTGACATATGTTATATTAGTCCTTAACCTAAAATCCAAAAACATTTTTGTTTTCTCTATTAAAACTAATTACTAGTCATCTATTGAATCAATGCAACAAAAGAAGAACTAGATAACAACCCGCACTATGTGCGAGATAAATCGATTTAAAGAAAATTATTATAAGTAAAAATTATTATTCTAGAACCAATATTTGTATGTGCCAAACATAATATCTAACTAAAGTTTTTTATTTATTTATTCAAAACTGCATTATTTCGTGTAAAAAATATATGTTTCTATAACATCCGCGAACTAATTATTGGTTTTCTAGGATGAGTGTCGATCGACACAATGGTGGTGTCGGTCAACACCAATGTTATCTGGTTCGATCAGATTGTTTTAATCGTCGATTTTGGTCAGTTTGGTTTAGGGAAAACCACAGAACCAGACTATTAAATGGGAAAAACGACCTAGATCATGTTTTGGAGTTTGTCTCGCCGTTTGTAGAGAAAACAAAGATAGAATTTTTTTCTTGAGGTTCTAGAGAGAGATTGTGAGATTTCAAGGCTTTGTGGGTGAGATCTTGCTGTGGGAGTGAGGATTCAAGGCTAGGAACATGTGGGAAGCTTGCTGGGAGTGTGGATTCGTTCATTGTTGGTCAGAATCTTCCTGCAGAGAGGTGAGTGCATGACCATGACTAATCTAAGCCTTTGATTTCCTTGTTCTTGTTTGTTTGTGGTTCTTTTGTGTGTTTTTCTTACTGGGATTGGTTGCTACAGGTTCCTATGGACGTATATGGCTTGGGTTTTGAGTATTGGGCGATTTGGAGGAGGTTGGGAGCAAGATTCGACTCTCGGCTTCGAGTGGATCGCGGTTGCAGAAGGAGTGTCGATCGACACCAAGTGGTGTCGGTCGGCACCAGCAAAACGGCATCGATAGACACTGTGGGGTAGTGTCGGTCGACACAAAGGCCAGTGTCGGTCGACACTTGGCTGGTGTCGGTCGACACCTCCCTTCCAACGAGATGATGTTTGTTTTCCTGGTTTGTTTGTTTTGTTTGTTGTTTGTTTGGAACATTGGAATCATTGTTGCTTGTGTGTATAGTCCAGTAGATGGAAGGATTGCCTCACTGAGTGTTTATCAAATACTCATGCATCTCAATTTATGTTTGTGGTGCAGGTAAAGACAAAGTGTGATCGTGGAATCAAGGCGATAAAGAGGAGGATGTTCTAGGGACTCGATTGGTTGTTGTCTGACATTGCTAGGTTCCTAGAATTGGGTCAGTAGAAACATTGCCAGATTGATGGTTCTATGTTCCCTGTTGTTTGGTTATTGGCTATTGGTTATATTTGGAATATTGATTATTTTATTATTATTGGATATTTATTGGATATTGGTATTTGTTATTCCGATATTGACTGTGATTGTGGTTAGGTGGCTAGTGGATATGGGACCACTAGTTGTAGTTTATTTATTATTAATTTATTAAAAAAAAAACGGGTCGAGTCGTTTCAGTTTGGTATCATAGCCCTTACGGTTCTAGGTTTGGGTTCACTAGGTTTCTGTTGTGATGTTTGGGATTGCATGTCTTGATTGATTATGTGAGTTAGTCAATTGTGTGTGGCATGAAGTCCTAGAACATCCTCTTCAAGTCTACAGTGTGATTCCACAGTGAGTTTATGTTTTTGTGTTATGATAATTGTGAGCTTAGCCTTCTGTTCATGGTAGTGCAGATGGTTAGAGAGGATGCTGTTGCTGGTCGTGGTCGTGGACGCGGACATGATCGTGGTAGGGGCAGAGTCCCAGCGGTGAGTGAGACTGCGGACCAGAGTGTGACAGCAGAGGGTGTCGGCGAGTCGCAGGGTGTCCAGGGGGATTCCATGAGTGTGGCCGGAGGGGACGGTGTTGATGCTCCAGTAGCCGGTGATGTTAGGGCTCCAGATGTGGGAGTCCCAGTGGGTGGAGTCCCGGGTGTCAATCTTGCGGGTTTGCTAACACAGTTGTTAGCGCGGTTACCGATTGTGGTACCGGCTCAGGCACCAATAGTGCTGCCAGTGGCGGCAGAGGTGCAGCAGCCAGCGGCTGCGGATATAGAGGTTCATTCTCGTTATGTCAGCATGCTGAGAGAGATGAGCCGTATTGGTACCTAGCGGTTTTCGGGAGGTACTGATCCTACTATTGCTTATGCGTGGAGGACGAGTGTGGAACGTAACTTCCATACTCTGAGATGTCATGAGGAGTTTTGGGTGGATATTGGGGTCCACCATTTGACTGGTGATGCTTAGTTGTGGTGGAGTGATGTGGCTACTAGGAGAGTGCAGAGGGAGATGTCTTGGGCTGACTTCGTCTTGGAGTTCAACCGCAAGTATTTCCCTAGAGAGGCACTAGATAGGTTGGAGGTGCAGTTCCTTCAGCTAGCTCCGGGGACTCGGTCAGTGCGGGAGCTTGACTTGGAGTTCAGCCGACTTCTGAGGTATGGGGGTCGGGATATGGAGTCTTAGGAGGCTCAGATCAGGAGGTTTTTGAGGACCCT
This sequence comes from Camelina sativa, assembly GCF_000633955.1. Classification (NCBI taxonomy): domain Eukaryota; kingdom Viridiplantae; phylum Streptophyta; class Magnoliopsida; order Brassicales; family Brassicaceae; genus Camelina; species Camelina sativa. The sequence continues at coordinate 15,954,823 of NC_025685.1, read as the reverse complement.
ACGTGATGATTTGAGGGTTCACAGTAGAGGGCGGAGTTATGCTACGCGTGCAGAGCTGGTTGAGACTACGGCAGGGTTCAAGGACGATATCCGGGCACAGTCAGTGGCGACTAGCCCAACAGCTCAGCCTTGTAAGGCTCAACATCAGGGAGGTTCTAGCAAGGGCGGCAAGCCTATGCAGGGAACCAAGAGGAGATGGGAGGCTACGCAGAGACCGGGTGGTCCGAGTTGCTTTGGGTGTGGGGGCAATGGTCACAAGATTGCTAGTTGTCCCAAGAGGAGTGCTCCGACGGCAGCAGCTCGTGTATGCTATCATTGCAGGGAGCCAGGGCACATCAGGAACTTGTGTCCCAAGTTGCAGCCAGTAGCAGTGGCAACGTTGCAGCAGGTGCAGCCGACAGGGTAGCAGGTGGCACGGATTGAGCAGGCGCCATGGGTCTACACGACTGAAGAGACTGGTGGAACCACTGCCGGGGCGATCACATGTATAATTTCTGGTACTTTGTCTTTGTGAATTCTTAGTAAGTTCAGAATTTATGTTGTTCTGTGATAAAGTGTTAGGTTCTCAACACATGAGGTTTGTGTAGGGACCTTGTTGGTGGGAGGGTTTAAGTCCCATGTTATGTTTGATTCTGGAGCTACTCATAGCTTCATTACCTCGGAGTGTGCAGAGAGTGGGGGTATCGTGGGAGATCCTGGAGAGCATGCACGAGTTGTCAGAGTTGCTGGAGACAGGTTTTTGAGGGTCATTGGTCGAGCGAGGGGTATCGATATTCAGATCGCGGGAGAGTCTTGGCCTGCGGATTTGCTTATCAGCCCAGTGGAGCTTTATGATGTTATCTTGGGGATGGACTGGTTGCATCGGTATATGGTTCATCTGGATTGTCATCGGGGTAGAGTGGAGTTTAAGCGTTTAAAAGGGAAGTTGGTTTTTCAGGGGATTAGACTGACTTCAGGGAGTCTCGTGATCTCGGCCATTAAGGCTGGAAAGATGATCGAGAAGGGTCGTGAGGCTTATTTGGTTACTATATCTATGTCAGAGTCAGTGGGGACGTCTACGGTTAGCGGTATTCAGGTTGTGGAGGAGTTTGTGGATGTGTTCTAGTCATTGCAGGGATTACCACCTTCTCGTTCTGATCCTTTTACGATTGAACTGGAACCAGGGACAACACCGTTAACCAAGGCTCCTTACAGGATGGGTCCAGCAGAGATGACAGAGCGCCGGTGTTATTCGTTAAGAAGAAGGATGAGAGTTTCCGCTTGTGTATTGATTACAGGGATCTCAACCGGATCACTGTGAAGAACAAGTATCCTCTTCTGAGGATCGATGAGTTGTTGGATCAGTTGAGAGGTGCTACTTGGTTCTCCAAGATAGATCTGGTGTTGGGTCATCATCAGATCTCGATAGATGAGGCAGATATGAGGAAGACTGCTTTCAGGACGAGGTATGAGCATTTTGAGTTTGTGGTGATGCCGTTTGGGTTGACTAACACACCAGCAGCGTTTATGAGATTGATGAACAGCATGTTTCAGGAGTTTTTGGATGTGTCTGTCATCATTTTCATCGACGACATGCTGGTTTATTCTAAGAGTCATGAGGAGCATGCAGTGCATTTGAGAGCAGTTCTGGAGAAGCTGTGTGAGCAGAAGTTGTTTGCTAAGTTGAGCAAGTGTAGTTTATGGCAGCGTGAGATGGGTTTTCTGGGTTACATTGTGTCTGCATATGGGGTTTCTGTAGATCCAGAGAAGATTCAGGCTATCAAGGATTGGCCTAGACCGCAGAATGCCACGAAGATCAGGAGTTTTCTTGGGTTGGCCGGTTACTACAGGAGGTTTGTGCAGGGGTTTGCGAGCAGAGCACGTCCTATGACTAAGTTGACAGTGAAGGATGTTCTTTTTGTCTGGTCAAAGGAGTGCGAGGAGGGCATTGCAAGCCTGAAGGAGATGTTGACTACTGCTCCGGTGTTGGCTTTGCCTAAGCAGGGAGAACCCTAAGTGGTGAATACAGATGTCTCCAGAGTTGGGTTGGGGTGTGTGTTGATGCAGCATGGGAAGGTGATTGCCTATGCTTCACGGCAGTTGCGGAAGCATGAGGACAACTATCCTACTCATGATTTGGAGATGGGTGCTGTAGTTTTTGCCCTGAAGATTTGGAGATCTTATCTTTATGGTGCAAAGGTACATGTATTTACAAATCATAAGAGCCTAAAGTACATATTCACTCAGCCCAAGCTGAATTTGAGACAGAGGCAGTGGATGAAGCTGGTGGCAGATTATGATTTGGAGATAGCCTATCACCATGGTAAGGCTAACTTGGTTGCAGATGCCTTGAGTCGGTAGCGGGCGGCTTCGGCTCAGGAGCAAGATATGGAGTCTCTGGTAGGAGAGATCAGTGCATTGAGCCTGTGTGCAGTTTATCAGAAGCCGTTGGGTTTAGTTGCAGCGGATAGAGCAGATCTGTTGAGCATAGTGCGATTCGTTCAGGAGAAGGTTTTGGGGCTGGTGAATGCCTCAAAGGATGTTGGTTTAGAGTATCAGGTTTTGGCTAATGATACTATTTTGGTTCATGGGCGGATTTGTGTGCCTAAGGATGAGGAGAGGAGGTAGGAGATCTTGAGAGAGGCTCATGCTTGCATGTTCTCTATTCATCCAGGAGCGACTAAGATGTACTGTGATCTCAAGAGGTATTATCACTGGGTCGGGATGAAGAAGGACGTGACTAGTTGGGTTGTGAGGTGTGATGTGTGTCAGCTGGTGAAGGCTGAGCATCAGGTACCAGGTGGATTGCTGAAGAGTCTTCCCATTCCAGAGTGGAAGTGGGATATGATTACTATGGACTTAGTGGTGGGTTTGCCATTGTCCAGGACGTTTGATGCTATTTGGGTCATTGTGGACCGGTTGACTAAGTCAGCACATTTTCTGGCCATTAAGAAGACTGATGGAGCAGCGGTCTTGGCTAAGAAGTATGTGAAGGAGATAGTCAGGTTGCATATTGTGTCAGCGAGCATTGTGTCCGATAGGGATTCCAAGTTCACTTCGATGTTTTGGACGGCATTTCAGGCAGAGATGGGCACTAAGGTGCATATGAGTACAACTTATCATCCCCAGACAGATGGACAGTCAGAGAGGATGATCCAGACGTTTGAGGATTTGCTGAGGATGTGTGTGTTGGATTGGGGTGGCCATTGGGCAGACCACTTGAGCTTTGTAGAGTTTGCTTACAACAACAGTTACCAGGCGAGTATTGGCATGGCTCCTTATGAGGCTTTGTATGGGAGGCCGTGTTGTACACCGGTATGCTGGACTCAGGTGGGGGAGAGGAGCATGTACAGGGCAGATTTTGTTCAGGAGACCTCGGAGAAGTTTCGGGTTCTCAAACTGAACATGAAGGAAGCTCATGATCGGCAGAGGAGTTATGCCGATAGGAGGAGGAGAGATCTTGAGTTTCAGGTTGGAGATAGAGTGTACCTCAAGATGGCCATGTTGCGGGGTCCGAACAGGTCATTGACTGAGACTAAGTTGAGTCCAAGGTATATAGGTCCGTTCAGAGTGATTGAGCGAGTTGGACCAGTGGCATATAAGCTGGAGTTACCTGAGGTTATGTGTGCATTCCATAAGGTTTTCCACGTGTCTATGTTGCGGAAGTGTCTCCGTGAGGATGACCAGTTGTTGGCTAAGATCCCTGAGGATCTTCATCCCAACATGACTTTGGAGGCGAGACCAGTGAGGGTTCTCGAGAGGAGGATCAAGGAACTTCGGAAGAAGAAGATTCCTTTGATGAGAGTCTTGTGGGACTGTGATGGTATTGAGGAGCAGACTTGGGAGCCTGAGGCGAGGATGAAGGCAAGGTTTAAGAAGTGGTATGAGAAGCAAGCCACAACTTGAGCTTGTCTAGCCTGGTCCCATCTGTAGTCCGTGGCTGGAGCGGGAATGGAGTATTCCAGCCCATCTCTCTTGTTTACTTGGTCTCTTAGGGGTGGTTGGTTGTGCGACTAAGTAACAAGATCAGATGGTGCTCGGGATACAAAATTTCCGTGAGGCGGTGTTGGAAGGAAGGTTTCCTGAAAATAGAAGTTTCTATAAGTGGAAAGTTTCTAGAAGTGGAAAGTGAAAACATGAAAAGTTTTATGTGAGTTAGAATTTGTCTATTTTTTTAGTGGCGGAGAGCCTTGGAGAGGCTTGTGTGGCCTTGTGGCGGGCTGTTAAGCCATTGTGAGGCCTTTGTGGCGGGCTGTTTAGCCGTGTGTGGCCTTTGTGGCGGGCTTTTTAGCCGTGTGTGGCCTTTGTGGCGGACTGTTTAGCCAATTGTGTGGCCTTTGTGGCGGGCTGTTTAGCCAATTGTGTGGCCTTTGTGGCGGGCTGTTTAGCCAGAGTGCCTGTTTAGGCGGTCCTTTGGGACAGATGGTCTTTGTGACGGTCCTTCGAAACATATGTTCTTTATGACGGTCCTTCGGGACAGATGGTGTTTGTGACGGTCCTTCGGGACAGATGGTCTTTGTGATGGTCCTTCGGGACAGATGGTCTTTGTGACGGTCCTTCGTGACAGATGGTCTTTGTGAAGGTCCTTCGGGACAGATGGCCTTTGTGACGGTCCTTCGGGACAGATGGTCTTTGTGACGGTCCTTCGGGATGAGTGGCCTTGGTGGCGGTCCTGTTTAGGACATTTGTTTGGCCTTTGTGGCGGTCTTGTTTAAGACATTTGTTTGGCCTTTGTGGCGGTCCTGTTTAGGACATTTGTTTGGCCTTTATGGCAGTCCTGTTTAGGACATTTGTTTGGCCTTTGTGGCGGCCCTTGGGGCAGTGAGATGACCCTTGTGTGGTCATGAGGTATTCCAGTGAAGGAATATGTGGTTGGTAGGACATTATTTTGTCTTACGCGAGCCACGGGAAGGAAACCTGGTTAGGGATAGGAGTTAGACGTGTTCAGAATTGTTTGCTCACAACTCTTAGGGGACTTCGGTTCTGCTATTACCGCCATATTCTAAGACATTGTGGCTTGGGAGTGTGGTTGGTATATCGACTTCGGATGACGATCCGGGGGCACGCTGTAGGGTGGCAACCCGAGAGACAAGTATTGGACTTCCTTATATATATATTATGTCATGCGGGTTTAGGCCCGATGAGGAGCCAATATCATGGCATGCAGACCTCAATCTAATAAGTAGCCAATAAAGACTCAAGGTTTAGACATGTGAGTAAAGGAAAGTCCATAAGTCGAGAGCAAATAATGCCTGGAACGTGAGTCTATCGCCTAGAGGTGACCTTTCGTAGATCGGTCGGAGGAGTGCGGGCCGTGGAGACGGTTGCACGGGAGTCCTTGACTGATGGTTGTTCGAGATTCGAAGACGAATCTATATTGGTGGGGGAGAATTGTAACATCCGCAAACCAATTATTGGTTTTCTGGGATGGGTGTCGATCGACACCATGGTGATGTCGGTCGACACCAATGTTATCTGGTTCGATTAGATTGTTTTAATCATCGATTTTGGTCAGCTTGGTTTAGGGAAAACCACAGAACCGGACTATTAAATGGGAAAAACGACCTAGGTCGTGTTTTGGGGTTTGTCTCGCCGGTTGTAGAGAAAACAAAGAGAGAAAATTGTTCTTGAGGTTCTAGAGAGAGATTGTGAGATTTCAAGGCTTTGTGGGTGAGATCTTGCTGTGGGAGTGAGGATTCAAGGCTAGGAACGTGTGGGAAGCTTGCTGGGAGTGTGGATTTTTTCATTGTTGGTCAGAATCTTCCTGTAGAGAGGTGAGTGCATGACCATGGCTAATCTAAGCCTTTGATTTCCTTGTTCTTGCTTGTTTGTGGTTCTTTTGTGTGTTTTTCTTGCTAGGATTTGTTGCTACAGGTTCCTATGGACATATATGGCTTAGGTTTTGAGTATTGGGCGTTTTGGAGGAGGTTGGGAGCGAGATTCGATTCTCGGCTTCGAGTGGATCGCGGCTGCAGAAGGACTGTCGATCGACACCAAGTGGTGTTGGTCGACACCATCAAAACAGCATCGGTCGACACCAAGGCCAGTGTCGGTCGACACTTGGCTGGTGTCGGTCGACACCTCCCTTCCAGCGAGATGATGTTTGTTTTCCTGTTTGTATGTTTTGTTTGTTGTTTGTTTGGAACATTGGAATCATTGTTGCTTGTGTGTATAGCCCAATAGATGGGAGGATTACCTCACTTAGTGTTCATCAAATACTCATTCATCTCAATTTGTATTTGTGGTGCAGGTAAAGGCAAAGTGTGATCGTGGAATCAAGGCGATGAAGAGGAGGATGTTCTAGGGACTCGATTTGTTGTTGTCTGGTATTGCTAGGTTGCTAGAATTGGGTCATTAGAAACATTGCCAGGTTGCTGGTTCTATGTTCCCTGTTGTTTGGTTATTGGTTATTGGTTATATTTGTAATATTGATTATTTTATTATTATTGGATATTTATTGGATATTGGTATTTGTTATTCCGCTGTTGATTGTGATTGTGGTTAGGTGGCTAGTGGGTATGAGACTACTAGTTGTAGTTTATTTATTATTATTATTATTAATTATTATTTATTTATTAAAAAAAAACGGGTTGGGTCGTTTCAGTTTCACCTGTGAAATCTTTAAATGTGGAAGATAAAATATTGATAAAATGTTACTATTTATTGCAACATGTCTTTTGTATGGTTTAAAAATCAAATTTATATCTTTTATGTTTTAATTTGTAATCATAACAATTTTGCATGTATCTTATGTAACCACAACAACATATACTAAATTAATCGGTAGTTTAATTAATTAATTTTATTATATGTTAGTAACAATCATATTCTAAACTAAATTTTCTGAAGATAATCTAATTTATTGATTTAATATTTTTGATTAGGCTATTTAAATATTTTGAGTTAGTCTGTTTGTTAATATTTTTATAAATAACGGAATATTACCAAAAAAACCATTATGAAAAAATTAATGAAATTTCAAAATCAACGTATTCGTGTAAGAATACATTTCACCCGTGAATTATGTGAACATGTTAAAGAAAATATTTATAAAATGTTACAATTTATGGAAATATAAAGTTTTTGTGTGCTTGAAAAATCAAATTTTTATATTTATGGTTAATCGAGTAAATATAACAATTTTTCATAATCTAATAATCATTCATTTTAAATATATTATGATTTTTTTGGGTACTAAGTTTATTTATAATCATAAGGGTTATTGTTTCATTCTTTTTAATAGCACATTGATTAATGTACAATTAAAACGTATATTCCTATTTGGTTATCAATATTTCCATTTTTAATGAATAATCACACTAAATTTAGGAATTAATTAATTTAAATACTTAGATATTTATAAATAATCACACATCATGATATCCCCTAATTTTTTGTCATTTTTATATTTATTTATGAATATATATAAATATTTATTTACTGGGAATTAAGTTTTCTTTAATGAGTTGGAGATAATTCAGGGGTAATATATTTCTTTTTATAATCAATTATAATAACTATTGAAAGCTTGGTATTTAAATCATTATGGTAATAATACTAACATAAAAATAACATTTTTTATATGATTTTGTTAATAAGTTATAAGTTTAATAAGCTATATGTTCTTTATTTTTATTAACTTTATATATTTTTATAGCGTTTTTAGAATATTTTACTTATATTGATTTCTTAAAAATAATAAAATTTTGACTTGTATATTTGTTATTAAATTTTAGTAAAATTTTGACTTAAAATAGTATGTAATTATTTTATTAGTTTTAATATGTGATATTTAAATTTGTATGAATTGATGACATATCTAATTATTATTCAGTTAATTTTTTTTTAAAATACAGTGGCATGTTAATGTAATTAAGTAGAAAATTTAAGGGTTTTTTGCTAAATGTGTCTCGAGCTCTCTAGCGGCGACACATCAGTTTTTTCAAGAGAGTGCTTCTCTATTAATATATAGAATATTTTACTTACATTGATTTTAAGAAATCAATATTTTTATATTGATTTCTCTAAAATCATATAACTTTGACTTGTATATTTGTAAGTAAATTTTAGTGAAATTTTGACTTAAAATAGTATGTAATTATTTTATTAGTTTTAATATGTGATATTTAAATTTGTGTGAGAATTGATGACATATCTAATTATTGTTCAGTTAATTGTTTTTTAAAAAAAATATAGTGGCATGTTAATGTAATTAAGTAGAAAATTTAAGGGTTTTTTGCTAAATGTGTCTCGAACTTCTCTGGCGGCGACACATCAGCTTTTTCAAGAGAGTGCTTCTCTATTAATATATAGGGGATGTGTTGCTTTCCTGCCTCAATATTGAAGCTGGTGTTGACACCTCAATTAAAATCAATAGCCAATAGAAACATTTCAATTAATACAACTAATATTTCTAAACCAATAAAAAAACTATGTGCCACTAGGCATGTCAATTAGGCCCAAAGTACGTAGGCTGACCTGACCCGGTCCGGTCTTGAAAAACAGCAGGCTCGGACTTCAATTTATATCCAGAAAAATTGGCCTTTTTGGACTCATCCCGGTCGGGTTTTAGAGTTTTAAGAGTTTAGCCCGATCGGGCTCGGGGCGGCCGGAAAACATTATATAAATATAATTATACTTTTTTTTTAACATTTTTTTATTGCAATATTTTTTGATTATTTATTGTAAATAAAGTTTAAAACTACTCTAATTTTAGTTTTCATATTTACTTAACTACCTTACTTAATATTTTTAAAATGTTTATCTGTGATATTTTATATGAATTATTTATATTTCTTATTTGGTAAAAGTATAAAAATTTACTTGGTTTTAATTTTTTTTATTTTAGATTAAGCTGGTTTTAATGAATGTAGATGAGTTATTTAAATTTTGAATGATTTGTTTTATATTGAACCTTTAAACATGCTTTTAAAACATGTTTTAAACGAACTTATAAGTTTGAATTTTTGATCCGTAAGATAAGCCCAAAAAAGCCTGAAAAGTCTTGTAGCCCTATTAGAGCCGGGTCGGACTTTGAATATAGGTTTGAAAATATTTCGGGCCGAGCCAAGAAGGGCTCAAATATATGCGAGTTTTGCGAATTTTGGGCCAGATCAGGCAAAGCCAGCCCGATTGACACCCCTAGGTGCCAAATCACGTTGTCTTTCACTTCATAAACCCTTCCTGACATAATAATAATAAAAAAACACGAAGGCTCTAATTGTTTGTTCTTGTCCTTCACACTATCAGACTGCTCTTGAATTCAGTTAGAGAGAAACAAAAGAATCGTCACAAAGTTTGGCTTTCGATAAAACAAACATAAAGAGAAGAAAACGCATGACTCGTCTAGCACGAGACATGGAAGAAGCATAGGTCATTGTTAAAGAGGCAAAGCAATCTTACCAAATTCACCTTTGATTAATTCGAACAAGAATTTCATCAAAATTTACAGATTCTGAAATCAAATTCTCCGGTTAACGAGAACTCTTTGGAAGAAGAGGCGAGGTAAAAAATTAGGATAGGGAAGACATTTGAAAAGATAGAATAGAGAGCAAAGAAAGGAGAAAGGAGAGAGAGAGACGCATAATGATGTGAAGAAGAAGGAAGAAGAGAAGAGAGACATAAAGATATCAATTTCTCAAGTAAGCCCCTCCCTAACTACACAATTGAGGTTTGATATACAAAATATTAAAAAAATCACAAAAGAGAACTTGGACATGACAAAGTTCATTAATTTCTTTTAGAATCACAGGTCCAGTCGAGGTAAAGATGTCGTTTTTATTTAAGCTTTTTGGGTTGTGTCAAGAAGAAATATTAGTGTTTGTGTAAATTGACTCACCTCTTCTTTATTAATTTAGGTCTTGAATGAAGATGATATTGAGCAAATTGCTGCTTTGGACCAGAACATTTTTTTTACCAAGTTTTAGTACAATACAGGTTACTTACTACAACTTTTATAAACTCTCTATGTGAAAATTATCATTTTTTATTTCCTTTTCGATCTTAGTAAATTTCAAAAGCTTCATCTTTGGTTTATGTCAAATTTCTGAGACAAAGGTTGAAGTTTCTAAACCAAAAGTACTCTAAGAGATCCATCAAGAACACTTAAAATGTAGACATCAAAGAGTAATATGTCTTACTGCTCTAAAGGGTTTGTGAGTGGAAAACAAATCAAGAACTAATGGCTTGTAATCCCTAAAATTATTTGGAATAAATTTTAAAATACATTCAGAAACTAAATTTATGAAATTAAAAAAACTCAAGTATCATATAATAATGTAAATAATAATAAGCAAAAATACTATTGAAATTATCAAAAAGGTATGAATTGATTCCAAATAACATATATTAAATTATGAATCGAGAAAAACAAAACAGAAAAATATGATAAAAATAGAATAGAAAAAAACCAATCTCACGGCGTAGCGCAGGTACCAACCTAGTAATTGCAAATTTCTTGTTTAGTGACAGAAACTGGCTCAAAGGACATGATTCCATTGTGTTGTTATTTTTATTTTATGTCAACACTTCCTTGCAAATCTATTGAGCACTTCATTTTTTTCTTGACAATTTTGTTAGTATTACCTGGTTTCGGTAGCTCAACCGGCGAATCGTCATCACTTGGTCACTGAAATTGAGAAAGTTAGGAAAATCGGAATCTAAGGGCAGAAAATGCATAGGGTAGTAAAACTAACTATGGTCTCTGACTTCGAAAATTGTGGTTAATTAGGCCAAGAGTTCTTGGCTGAACAAGAAAATGTTGGTCTAATTTTGGTGGTTTTGTAGGATGATGACATTAATTGGGCTTGAGGGTAGCTAGTTGTGAGCACATGAACGCCATGTTACTCTTCACCCGATTCTCTTTACTTAAGACTTTTCTTTAATGTGTATTTATCGATTCTACACTCTTTATAGCTTCTAGAAATGTTAGATGCCTAACTCGATCGGCCTGATCTCTAATTACTAGTAGTAGCATAAGCTATTAAAGCAAAACAAGAAAAACAAAATTATTGGTGTAACTGTACGCCCATGGTTTGTGACATTTCTTATGCTGTAAGCTTGCCATGTATGTTTTTAGAACAAAAATAGTTACGGTGCACATTCATGATGTCATATACTATCAATTAGTGGTCTTTCAGTTTCATCTTTTTGACCAGATATTTTATTCAACCATGCATGTGTCTGTTATGTTTACGTTCCCTTAAACATATATTAAATTCATGGTTACGAATCAGGACCCAATTTTTTTTTTATAACTAAAATTTATAGTATTAAACTTTCAACCCATAAAAATGGGTAATGGGACAGTACATTTGAATAAATAAAGTTATGGCCCTGTTCTTTTGTTGATGGCTGAAATAGCGACTGCGACTGTGTAAAACGACAGGTAANTCTATCTTATCATGTTAGTTTTATTTATTTCTTATGCTGTAAGCTTGCCATGTATGTTTTTTAGAACAAATATAGTTACGGTGCACATTCATGATGTCATATACTATCAATTAGTGGTCTTTCAGTTTCATCTTTTTGACCAGATATTTTATTCAACCATGCATGTGTCTGTTATGTTTACGTTCCCTTAAACATATATTAAATTCATGGTTACGAATCAGGACCCAATTTTTTTTTATAACTAAAATTTATAGTATTAAACTTTCAACCCATAAAAATGGGTAATGGGACAGTACATTTGAATAAATAAAGTTATGGCCCTGTTCTTTTGTTGATGGCTGAAATAGCGACTGCGACTGTGTAAAACGACAGGTAAACGTAAAAAGTATGAAAGCAAAACGAAAATTTAAAACTCTAATAAAGGTGACACCGGAGAAAATTGAAATGGGATTAAAAAAACTGGAAGCATGATATAGCGACTGTGGAGTCATCAAAAAAACCAGTGATTAGAAACTACTTTCACTGGTTTATAATATAATTTTGCTACTATATATATAATTTTTAATATATGTAAAGATTGATTATTTTTGTTTTTTAAATTGTAGAAATTTTTAAAAATATAATTTGATGTTGATTTTTTTAATACTTCACATAACTTTTTACATTGGGGTTTGTTGGGGGCAAGCTAGATGGGGGCTAGTGGGTCTACGGGATGGGTTGTCACAACACTCGACTGCCATCTCTTTTAGTGGGCTCCACGTTTACTTTCAGTCGATGGGCCCATCTTTTTTAATGGGTCTCACGTCCTCTCACTAAGTCTGCTAGACTATCCATATCCGACGAAAAATTGCTACGCCAGAAGGTTTTAAAAGACTTGCTTACCGTTTCTACAAATCACTATATGATCTTTCTTTATGTTTTGTCCTCAATCGCACAGTTCCGACAGTCACTTCCCGGAAGGTCACCCATTATGAGATTACTTCAGCATAAGCACGTTTAACTATGTAGTTCTCTTAGGACCTTTGACCAAAAAGATAAATGCACTTTGGTGACATAGGTGGCCAAATCAATTCGTTTAAACCTCTCTATATGTCCCTGAAACGGGGTGTCACATACCCAAATTAAAACGCTTCTAAAATGTTCATTGTGGTAAATAAAATTAGGGAAGTACATAATATAACTGCAAGTAGAGAAAGATACAACAAAACATGCGTGATGAACCATGTACAAGATGTTGATGTAAAGAATACAATAATTGACAAGACTTGCATAAGTCTTATATCATAACAGAAACTACAGTGTGCATGTTTACAAGATTGTGTATTTTAGTGGTCATTTTTTGGTGTACGTGTACTCGGTAACATTATTTTGTTTATACGTACATAACTAACTTCTTTTGTTTAGTGTACGTCGTCTATAAGTCCTTTTTTGGTGAAGAGGATGATTATAAATGAGTATCTTCTTCTATAAATGTAGCTCATATTGCGGCTCTCAAACACAGTTTTTCTCATAATCCTTTTTTATGTATTTTAATTTAATGCTTTATACATAAATCTTGTACATCTAGTATATCTTATTAGGAGAACTAAAAATTATGAGGTTTCAAATCTTTTTGGTGGTTTAACTCGATTACATCGAAAATATTCTTGACAAATTAATAAAATATTTAAATATTAGATTTTATACCCATGTACATTTGATCCCATCCCGATTAAATACCCATGTAAAAAATTAAACCCGCAAATTAATCTATTTAATTTTTGCATTTCTCATTTCTCACCAAATATTATGCTTTTTTCTACCTAAATTTATTTCATCTTTTTTCTTATATGAATGTAAATTTTTTTCAACAAAAAACGTTTATACAATGAATGCAACATTGAGAGTTGAAATTAAAGTCTAATGAGCTAAATTTTATGGCTAAAATTGCAACAACATAAGTAGCTTAGGACCGTCTTATGTGAAACCAATAGCGGAGGCCGTCAGCGTAAGCACCTGTGGTGATGGTGCTGAATCGATTGCGGATGTTTTTGTCAATAAGCTTGATAATAGTAGCACTGGTGGTAGGTGGGTCACCATGCCTTCCTATTCGGTTCCTTCCACAAACTGTGGAGTGTTATTTGGAAAAATATCTTAAAGTGAAGAACTGAAGTTTAGGTAATAGATGACCAGACCAAACTGGATCTGAATCTGATCATTAGTCTCTGATCTGATGATTTATCCTTTTGGAGTGTGCTTGGTGTGGTGTTACTCTCGAAACTGTCAATCACGCCTTTTTTGAGTGTCCGTCCGCGCGTCAGTCTTGGGCTCTTTCCAATATCCCGATGAGCACAATTGGTGTTCCCACTGATTCAGTTTATGCAAACGATTTTTGTGCCTCGGTTGGTGAGGGGAGGAGTTTTTCTTCCTACTGTTTATACCGGATTCTGTTGTTTTGTTGACGGTTCTTGGAAGGACACTAACAAGTTTGTAGCTGCAGGCTGGGTGTGTGTATTGTTCTCAAATTTTCGGCGAAGTCTCTCACCACTTCACGCTGAAGTTGAAGCCTTTGTGTAGGCTTTACGATGTATGATCGGACATAATTTTATTCTCTGCCTATCTTGACAACATCAAGGTAGATAT
>NC_025685.1:15938015-15940771 GCF_000633955.1 Camelina sativa | reverse complement strand
TAACCCACTTATCATCTCCAGGATGGCAAGTGCTGATCGTGGCAGAAAAATCTGGAAACCTTATAGCTACCACCACACAGTTATCTGATGTTGGAGGACAAGAGAACGCAATCTTATCGAAATCCAGCTCACACTCTGGCAAGGTTATGACCTCCCGTGAAAACGGATTGAAGAAGAACACGTCTTTCGATCTAGTTTTATTCATAAGTAACCAGCCGTCTCTTGCGTAACCCACAGTGGAGTCAGCTAACTCTGGCAAACTCAAAGTGTACGAAGTCCAATGTAACGGATCGCGGAGTTCAACCAAGTTGCCACGTTTACGAAAGCACATAAGCCAAGGATGCTTTTCTACTATACGGACAGATACAGCAGCTTCACGCCATGACATGCAAACCCAAGATGCACGGATGTTGTCTTTTAAGACAAGATAAGACATTATTGTACCTAGGAGGTCTGATGGAAGGTCAGCGAAGCTCGGATTCAGGGCCTTCTTGCTCGGAGATTTAGATCTACAAAACAATTAATCATCAGTTTCCAAAAAAATAAACGTCAACCACACAAAAATCCCCCCCCCCCCCCNCCCCCCAGTTAATTCATTTCAGATTCGATTCAATTTTTGCCAATAAGAGAAGAAAAAAAAACACTATCTAACTTGGGAAAGTAACAAACCCTCTACATGAGCCGGTGGCAAGAGACAGCGAAGAAGGTGACGCCATTTTCGGAGACGGCGGTGGACTTTGACGGGACAAGGACACTGGCAGCATTCTTAAGACTTTAAATTAGGGTTTGTTGTCTCTCAGTTTTGGATTTGGGATGTTTAAGTGATTTTTAGGTCTTCAATTGATATTTATATCTTGGGTTTATTATGACATAAACAAATTTAAAAACCAAATAGTATTAAAAAACAAATTATATCTTGGGCTCTCGGCTCGCTTGTTGTATACGTATTCTCTTTAGGGGTGTCAATCGGACAGGCCCGTACTGGCCCAAAACCCGTAATAAACATCAACCACACAAAAATCTCCCCAATTAATTCATTTCAGATTTGATTCAATTTTTTCCAATAAGAGAAGAAAAAAACATTGTCGAACTTCGGAAACCGATAAACCACATTCAACTGGAGATTAACCGAAGCCGCAACCTTTACCATATAGTGTCAACCAATATCTTTTTGGTGTCGGTCGACACTAACCTCCAAAACCGGAATTTGGTTCACACGCGTTACATAAAAAAGGACAAAATGAAAATAGTTAAGAAAAGTTGTATTTTTGAAAGTGTGTGTCTCAAAAAAGACATTTTAAACAAATTCTCAAAAATAAAACCTAAAGTGAAACATTAAATTTTCACTTGAAAAAAAATAAAAGATTACTAAAGTCAACTTAAAATTTATACTTTAAGACGAAGATAATTTAAATGTCACACTTCATCTTGTGAAATTTATGTAAAAGATCCTAAAAATTTTAAAATATTATCATCCATCTTCTAGATCTAATTATTCATAAGTTCTACAACAATATATACAAAAGTGAAATGTATGCCGTTAAAAAAATGAGATGTATTGTGTTGCATATAAGAGAAATATTTATTCTCAAGTGAAACTACACCTTTATAACATGATCAAAATGAAAAACAAATTTGATATTCAATAAACTGAATCAAATATTTTATTTCAAAAATTGGGTATTAGAAGATAGTAATTACTTAAGGACAAAATAGTTATGATATGTCTTAAAAATCAATACACAATCCAATTAATATTATATGTGAGCCCATAGAAGATAAGAAAAAAAGGTAGATATCGAGAGACAATGAATGCATCGTAGAAGATGACTAAAGAATTGGTAACTAAAAGTGTTTGAAATTAATTAATAAAATCGGGAAACATAATGCACATGACCAATCTTTAAAATTTCATTCACTTTGTGAAAGGAATGAGCTTACAAAAAAATACATTATTAGACAAAGCATTAAATTCAAAGTCAGGCTTAATTGTTTTGACGTATAATCATGAAAAGTGAGATAAAATAAATACATTTATAAATCGATCAAAAGTTCTCATATGGCACGCTGAACTTCTTTCGGTGGCTAAATCAAGTTAGATAATGTTGTTCTAGTGACATGGTATATTTGTATTTTTTACGAAGTGGTGTGTATGTTCTCAATTATCAGCATCTAATCATAAATGATATCTATAGTGAGGTCACACTCGATCATTAACATCATCAAAACCTTTAAAAGAAATGATTTTATGATATAGGAATAAGAAAAAAACTCAATTACAGATAAAAGATCATGAGTTGTTGTTGAAAAAAATATGAAGCGATAAAAGATCATGAACTTATTCTTCTACAAAATTCTCAAATAATTTTTGTTACCAACATATATATATCAAATGGTTTATTTGTCAAGAAAACGTTATTGTCAACATCATACATATTGTATATCGCTTAGTAAAATAAGTTTTATGTTATATAGATTCATGTTCAAATATTTATTTTTCAAAATTTGAATGCTTATATTTATGTTCAAAACTTTACTTTGACGAGATTTTAATTACAATTCCGTGCGACTGGCGGATACAAAATCTAGTACTAATAATTATGCACATATTCTTGTAGAGTACATTCTATTTAATGTTAAAAGTATTATACACTTTAAATCATATATATAAAATTCCTGTTTCACTCTTTCCTTATTGGTTCATTTAGCATTTAATTGTACATTAATCTATACTTTAAATCCACACTTTTTTTTTT
>NC_025685.1:15937113-15937955 GCF_000633955.1 Camelina sativa | reverse complement strand
GACTTCTGCTTCAGCTTTTAAGGTTATTTTGTTCGGGGTCTCCCAAAAGTTATTAAATACATAATTGTTTCTTGCTTTCCAAATTCTCGAGAGTATCCAAAACGGTAATAACTGTGATGCTTGAGTTGTGGGTTGTGAGTGATAGTAGTCTAGCATGTCCTTTATATTCTCCTCTAAATCTTCCGAGGGCTGATGCCCCTGTTGAAAGACTGTTTCCGCAAGATTCCATGTTATTGTTGCAGAAGGGCAGGTAAATAGGGTGTGGTTTATTGTTTCTTGTTCCAAACGGCACCGGGGACAGATCATATCAATTCGCATTCCTCGAGTGGCTAATCTTGTTCGTGTGGCCAAAGATTGTGATAAAGTGCGCCATAAGAAGTGTTTTATCTTTGGTAGTATCGGAAGCTTCCAGATTGTATTCTTTATTTCGACAGAGCTATGAGGAATGGGTGGTCCAATGATTAAGTTCGTTGGATCATGTGTTAGGAACCAGTATCCTGAACAAACAATGTAATCTCCAGTAGTTGTATAATTCCAAATTAACTTATCCCTCTCAATATTGATCGGTAAATATATATTTTTGATAAAAGCATGATCTACTGGCTGGATATGTTCTTGGATACTGATCACATCCCAATATCTAGATTCACCATTTGAAGCCATAAGACTCGACAGTTTTACGTTCGTGTTTGTTCCAGGATGTATTACCTGCAATGGTCGGGGTGGATGAGTATCAACCACATTGACTGATTCCAGATTAATTTTTCCTTCTCCCACCAGGAAACAAGATCCTTTCTTTAAAATTTTGATACCAACTAGCATCGAGGACCAGTCGTATGATT
>NC_025685.1:15928757-15937053 GCF_000633955.1 Camelina sativa | reverse complement strand
TCTCGAGTAACTGTGTTTGTACTACTAAAGCGACAATTTTTTTTTTTGATAACTAAGCGACGATTTTTCCTTGTTAGTAATGGATTAGATAACCATTCTGCGACTTCTGCTTCAGCTTTTAAGGTTATTTTGTTCGGGGTCTCCCAAAAGTTATTAAATACATAATTGTTTCTTGCTTTCCAAATTCTCGAGAGTATCCAAAACGGTAATAACTGTGATGCTTGAGTTGTGGGTTGTGAGTGATAGTAGTCTAGCATGTCCTTTATATTCTCCTCTAAATCTTCCGAGGGCTGATGCCCCTGTTGAAAGACTGTTTCCGCAAGATTCCATGTTATTGTTGCAGAAGGGCAGGTAAATAGGGTGTGGTTTATTGTTTCTTGTTCCAAACGGCACCGGGGACAGATCATATCAATTCGCATTCCTCGAGTGGCTAATCTTGTTCGTGTGGCCAAAGATTGTGATAAAGTGCGCCATAAGAAGTGTTTTATCTTTGGTAGTATCGGAAGCTTCCAGATTGTATTCTTTATTTCGACAGAGCTATGAGGAATGGGTGGTCCAATGATTAAGTTCGTTGGATCATGTGTTAGGAACCAGTATCCTGAACAAACAATGTAATCTCCAGTAGTTGTATAATTCCAAATTAACTTATCCCTCTCAATATTAATCGGTAAATATATATTTTTGATAAAAGCATGATCTACTGGCTGGATATGTTCTTGGATACTGATCACATCCCAATATCTAGATTCACCATTTGAAGCCATAAGACTCGACATTTTTACGTTCGTGTTTGTTCCAGGATGTATTACCTGCAATGGTCGGGGTGGATGAGTATCAACCACATTGACTGATTCCAGATCAATTTTTCCTTCTCCCACCAGGAAACAAGATCCTTTCTTTAAAATTTTGATACCAACTAGCATCGAGGACCAGTCGTATGATTAGTTTTTCCTTGATTTCGCATCCATTATTGATTCATCTTTAAAGTACCTTGCTTTCTGGGTATTGTATCAATAATGGATGACTCGCTTGTTTGGCCAATAAGGCATCATTAACTTTCGCTAAATCCCTGAATCCTAAACCACCTTCATTCTTTGCATATTGTAGTCGTTTCCAAGCAATCCATGGTATTCCTTTCTTTTTATCACCTTTTTCCCACCAAAATCTCATCAACAGTGAATCTATCTCATGAATCACACCCATAGGAAATTTGAAACAGGACATTGCATATATCGGCATAGCCAGGGCCACTGATTTTAACATTATTTATTTCCCTGCTGGTGTGAGCCGCTTTGCACTCCAATTAGAAGTACGTTTTTGAACTCTTTCAAAAATGTTTTTAAACATTTCTGTTTTCTTTTGTCCAAATTGTTCAGGTAGGCCTAAGTACTTTCCTCCACCTCGGGTATGGCTAAAATGGCCTTCAAACGATCTTGAGTAGTCCCATACACCCTTGACCCAAAAGTGATCATCGACGTTGTCATATTAATTTGTTACCCAGAATAATATTCATAGACATCAAAAACATCTTGCAGTGCTTGGCAGTTCCTCACATTTGCTTGGCAGAAAAACAGGGAATCGTCCGCAAATTGAAGATGTGTTATAGCGGGGACATCATTATACATCAATGTTTACGATTGTAACCAAACCTTGAGAAATAGATATCATTCCTCATCCATGGGAGATTAGTCCTCAACTCCTAGTTACAAAAACCGATAAATATCGTCAAGCCATCAAATGTAGACCTACTCATCTCCTCCCACTTTAAAGAGACTAGTAATTTATACACCAATGGCCTCTCGTTGATGCACATAAATATTACAAAGAGCTCTCCTTCCTTCTCTGCCAAGGCAATTGCATTATTCTTTCCATGCATATTGCTCTCTATCGTAGATATACAGGCATTTGAGTTTAAGTGCACAAATATAGCTCCACGTACAGGAAAATGGATTAAATGAAGACAAAGTTCCTTGTGCGTTGAAGGAATAGAATTGATCTTGGCGGTAGACAAGGTTGCTCTGCTAATAAAAAGGTCTTATAAAATTAGGGAAGTTCTGAGTAATCCACTTACTTTCTCCAGGATAGCAAGTGCTGACAGTGACAGAACTCAAATGTGAAAATACCTTATTGCTACAACCACACAATTATCTGATAAAGGAGGACAAGAGAACGCAATCGTATCAAAATCCAGCTCACACTCTCGCAACATATCTGCTAGGTATATTCTAAATACATAGAGGTCTCCAACTATAAATGGATGGATGGCTCTTTGATTATCAGTATAGCATACAGCAATATACTTCATACACATTTATGATCTACAAAAAATGGCTGGAGTTATATAATATAACTTTCAGCTTGGCCATCATGAATAGTCAAAGAGCTCAGCATAGGAGCATCAATCACAAGACCGTATTTCTCCTCGATTGTTATATAAATGAGAAATATGGTGTTGTGTTTATGCTCCTGTGATGAGCAACTTTGACAAGTGTCTCGCCTATATATGTACCTGATTTGAAATGGTTACTAACTCTTCTTGGGAGCTGCCCAAACCTGAAATCCCTCATCTTGGTAATGATCTCCTAAACGCTATGTTATCTTTATGAATGTGTTCTGCCTATCTTCTCTTCTCATTGCCTTTTTTTTCTCCTCTGTTTTTTACCTCAGGTATGGGATTTTTACGAAGCACAGCAGTTGCATTCCGAAGAAATGAATCAAATGAGTTTTCCATTTGTTCCCGAATGTTTGATATCTTTGCTCAAGTCTGTTGAGATAAAAACCAGCATCTTGGGATATACTTCCTAGAGAATTTTGTAATCCTCAAGAAACTGACTCTACGTCTAAATGATCGCACAAATGTCAATGGCATCTTGAATAAGCTCATGAAAATCCCAAGTCGCTCCATCACATGTGAAGTCGTTGTAAAAATGATAATAGAACGATAGCTCTCTGCCACACATGAAAGCAAGTGTTAAGCTTTTTATTTATGTTTCGTTTGGAGTTAATAAAGATGAAAGGAAAACTGTTGAAATACATTAGCAAGAACTCTTTATGTTTCTCTATCCATTGTTCTAGACACGATTGCCTACAATTTATTGATTGTTGAATTGAATTTTATGAACTGCAACTAATCTGGAATTTGTTCTTGAAGACAGATCTTTTCATTCATGAATCTGTTTTGTGTCTTTTATATCATGAATCAGTTTCTGTTCATGAATCGATCGATCTTGATCTGTGTTTGTGTTTTTTTTCCTTTTTATGGACTTTTCGTTTCGTGTCCTTTGAAATGAATCAGTTTGTAAGAACTTTGATTTAACGATTCTTGTATGCATTGATTTTGGTTGTTGATGTTTTAACTTTGATTTATGTGTTGTAACCAAATTTATTATGACCATACACTAAAAATTCATCGTTATCTGTTACTTTGCAAAGCTCCTAACGGGATTGAGTCTTTAAGAGTTGTTGTTGTGGTGGATTGTTGAGTAGAGCATTGCAGGTTCTGTTGCTACTCGCTGTTCTGTGTTAACTAGGAATTTTATATATTTTGACTTCTTTCTCTGCTTCAGAATGTCGATTCAGTTGAAGTTTAACCTTAGGCTGATTGTTAAACATATGCAAGATATGTGGCTGCTCTGAGGGGAGAAACTCTTTTACCAGGAAGTCTTACCAAAGAATCCAACCAGTGCCAATGCTAGATGACACAGTGACAACCAAAGCTCAGTGAGGATGCATTTTAATCAAAAAAGAACCCTTTAAGAAAATTTAGTTCCGCCTACTTTTCAAAACAAACTAATGGTCAGGTAGTTAAATATACATCAGAGTAATGTGAGAGGTATGGAGTTCAAATACAGCTGGACGTTCACATTTTCGTTTTTAGTGTAATCTCTTTCTATATATGCTTTTTTTTCATCATTGCCAACTCAAAAATATTAATAACTGTATAACGATCATTACCTCCCTAAAACTATTACGAAGATATTAATCAAAAATCAATTATATTAATGTCCCTATAATCACGCAAATTAACTCTTGCTGAAAGATGATCATATATATTGCAAAACCAGTAAAGGAATTACGTGTAACGAAAAAAATATTATATTAAATATATAGGGACACAAACTAAGGAAATATTCTAAATTTAACAAATTTTTAAGAAAATCGTTAATACAGTTACCTAAATTACGATAGAAAATTACACGAAATCTAAGAAACTTACTATATTTATTCGTAAAATATCTGGTAGGTATATTCTAAATACATAGAGGTCTCCAACTATAAACGGATGGATGGCTCTTCGATTATCAGTAAAGCATACATCAATATACTTCATACACATTTATAATCTACAAAAAATGGGTGGATTTATATAATATAACTTTCAGCTTGGTCATCATCAATAGTCAAAGAGCTCAGCATAGGAACATCAATCACAAGACCGTATTTCTCCTTGATTGTTGTATAGATGAGAAATATGGTGTTGTGTTAATGCTCCTCTGTTGAGCATCTTTGACATGTGTCTCGCCTGTATGCTTATATATATGTACCTGATTTGAAATGGTTACTAACTCTTCTTGGGAGCTGCCCAAACATGAAATCCCTCATCTTGGTAATGAGTTACTAAACGCTATCTTATCTTTATGAATGTGTTATGCATATCTTCACTTCTCATTGCCTTTTCTTTCTCCTCTGTTATTAACCTCACATATGGGGTTTTTACGAAGCACAGCAGTTGCATTCCGAAGAAATGAATCAAATGAGTTTTCCATTTGTTCCCGAGTATTTGCTATCTTCGCTCAAGTCTATTGAGATCAAAACCAGCATCTCGGGATATACTTCCTAGAGAATTCTGTAATCCTCAAGAAACTGACTCTACGTCCGAATGATCGTGTAAATGTCAATGGCATCTTGAAGAAGCTCGTAAAAATCCCAAGCCGCTCCATCACATGTGAAGTCATTGTAAAAATGATAATAGAACGATAGCTCTCTGCCACACATGAAAGCAAGTGTTAGGCTTTTTGTTTATGTTTCCTTTGGAGTTAATAAAGATGAAATGAAAACTGTTGAAATACATTTGCAAGAACTCTTTTTGTTTCTCTATCCATGGTTCTAGTCACGATTGCCTACAATTTATTGATTGTTGAATTGATTTTTATGAACTGCAACTAATCTGGAATTTGTTCTTGGAGACTGATCTTCTCATTCATGAATCTGTTTTGTGTCTTTTTTTTTTCACGAATATGTTTTGTGTCTTTTGTATCATGAATCAGTTTCTGTTCATGAATCAATCGATCTTGATCTGTATTTGTGTTTTTTTTTCCTTTTCATGGACTTTTAGTTTTGTGTCCTTTGAAATGAATCAGTTTGTAAGAACTTTGATTTAACGATTCTTGTCTGCATTGATTTTGGTTGTTGATGTTTTAACTTTGATTTATGTGTTGTTGTTGTGGTGGATTGTTGAGTTGAGCATTTGCAGGTTCTGTTGCTACCCGCTGTTCTGTGTTAACTAGGAATTTTATGTATTTTGACTTCTTTCTCTGCTTCAGAATGTCGGTTCAGTTGAAGTTTAACCTTAGGCTGATTGTTAAACATATGCTAGATATGTGGCTGCTCTGAGGGGAGAGACTTGATATATGTATATTTTACCCTGTTTAACCACTGTTTATTTACATCTTTACATGTTTTATTAGCTTATCTTGTCACATTCATATAGTTTTAAACTGTTTGTGCATTAGAGTAGGATTTGCATTGCATTTGTATTGTTCCTTGTTTAAACAGGTGAAATGGACTCAAGAAGCATGGGAATAGCATCTGGGATGGAGAGAGTGCAATCATTGGAGTGAATAGGAGATGAATCAAGAAGAAAACCAACAAAATATGAAGCACTCGACCGTTGGGATGGAAGCACACGACCGTGTGGAACACAAGACTCGACTGGTGGGAAGCAGAAGGAAACCCACTCGACCAAGCCCACTCGACCGCTTGTGGTCGAGTACATCGAGCCGACTTCCTATTTGTAGCCAAATTAAGGCTTCCCTCTCTCTATATATATACTCTTTGTACCCCATGGCCGCAAACAGTCCTCTTTTATGCAAGATAGTCTCTATAGCCACCAAAAAACTTAGTTTTTACCCCTTAAGGGTTTTTAGGATTCATTTACTGCTTTTTCCTTTTTATTTACTGTTTCCTCTCAGATTTCCATACTTTGTAAGTTCCATAACTTTCAGTGTATTGGGAATCTGAGTTTGCTTCTTTATATTAAGTTGTTATTCATCATTTCATCTATCTTATCATGTTAGTTTTATTTATTTCTTATGCTGTAAGCTTGCCATGTATGTTTTTTAGAACAAATATAGTTACGGTGCACATTCATGATGTCATATACTATCAATTAGTGGTCTTTCAGTTTCATCTTTTTGACCAGATATTTTATTCAACCATGCATGTGTCTGTTATGTTTACGTTCCCTTAAACATATATTAAATTCATGGTTACGAATCAGGACCCAATTTTTTTTTATAACTAAAATTTATAGTATTAAACTTTCAACCCATAAAAATGGGTAATGGGACAGTACATTTGAATAAATAAAGTTATGGCCCTGTTCTTTTGTTGATGGCTGAAATAGCGACTGCGACTGTGTAAAACGACAGGTAAACGTAAAAAGTATGAAAGCAAAACGAAAATTTAAAACTCTAATAAAGGTGACACCGGAGAAAATTGAAATGGGATTAAAAAAACTGGAAGCATGATATAGCGACTGTGGAGTCATCAAAAAAACCAGTGATTAGAAACTACTTTCACTGGTTTTTAATATAATTTTGCTACTATATATAATTTTTAATATATGTAAAGATTGATTATTTTTGTTTTTTTAAATTGTAGAAATTTTTAAAAATATAATTTAATGTTGATTTTTTTAATACTTTACGTAACTTTTTTCATTGGGGTTCGTTGGGGGCAAGCTAGAGGGGGGCTAGTGGGTCCACGGGACGGGTTGTCACAGCACTCGACTGCCATCTCTTTTAGTGGGCTCCACGTTTACTTTCAGTCGATGAGCCCACCTTTTTTAATGGGTCTCACGTCCTCTCACTAAGTCTGCTAGACTATCCATATCCGACAAAAAATTGCTACGTCCAGAAGGTTTTAAAGACTTGCTTACCGTTTCTACAAATCACTATATGATCTTTCTTTGTGTTTTGTCCTCAATCGCACAGTTCCGACAGTCACTTCCCGGAAGGTCACCCATTCTGAGATTACTTCAGCATAAGCACATTTAACTATGGAGTTCTCTTAGCACCTTTGACCAAAAAGATAAATGCACTTTGGTGACATAGGTGACCAAATCAATTCATTTAAACCTCTCTATATGTCCCTGAAACGGGGTGTCACATACCCAAATTAAAACGCTTCTAAAATGTTCATTGTGGTAAATAAAATTAGGGAAGTACATAATATAACTGCAAGTAGAGAAAGATACAACAAAACATGCGTGATGAACCATGTACAAGTTGTTGATGTAAAGAATACAATAATTGACAAGACTTGCATAAGTCTTATATCATAACAGAAACTACAGTGTGCATGTTTACAAGATTGTATATTTTAGTGGTCATTTTTTGGTGTACGTGTACTCGGTAACATTATTTTGTTTATACGTACATAACTAATTTCTTTTGTTTAGTGTACGTCTATAAGTCCTTTTTTGGTGAAGAGGATGATTATAAATGAGTATCTTCTTCTATAAATGTAGCTCATATTGCGGCTCTCAAACACAGTTTTTCTCATAATCCTTTTTTATGTATTTTAATTTAATGCTTTATACATAAATCTTGTACATCTAGTATATCTTATTAGGAGAACTAAAAATTATGAGGTTTCAAATCTTTTTGGTGGTTTAACTCGATTACATCGAAAATAATCTTGACAAATTAATAAAATATTTAAATATTAGATTTTATACCCATGTACATTTGATCCCATCCCGATTAAATACCCATGTAAAAAATTACACCCGCAAATTAATCTATTTAATTAAATAATTAATTGTCTTAATTACCCGATACTATCCTTTTTTGTACTATTTCTAATGGTATTTCAATGTAATTTCTTACAGTTTTTAAGGTTAGTTTAATTTTTGCATTTCTCACTTAATTCAGTAGCATGTAAATTAATTTCTCACTTAAGGTTAGTTTAATTTTAAGGTTAGTTTAATTGACAACACCAAATATTATGCTTTTTTCTACCTAAAATTATTTCATCTTTTTTCTTATATGAATGTAAATTTTTTTCAACAAAA
>NC_025685.1:15927742-15928657 GCF_000633955.1 Camelina sativa | reverse complement strand
CTTTAAAATTTTGATACCAACTAGCATCGAGGACCAGTCGTATGATTAGTTTTTCCTTGATTTCGCATCCATTATTGATTCATCTTTAAAGTACCTTGCTTTCTGGGTATTGTATCAATAATGGATGACTCGCTTGTTTGGCCAATAAGGCATCATTAACTTTCGCTAAATCCCTGAATCCTAAACCACCTTCATTCTTTGCATATTGTAGTCGTTTCCAAGCAATCCATGGTATTCCTTTCTTTTTATCACCTTTTTCCCACCAAAATCTCATCAACAGTGAATCTATCTCATGAATCACACCCATAGGAAATTTGAAACAGGACATTGCATATATCGGCATAGCCAGGGCCACTGATTTTAACATTATTTATTTCCCTGCTGGTGTGAGCCGCTTTGCACTCCAATTAGAAGTACGTTTTTGAACTCTTTCAAAAATGTTTTTAAACATTTCTGTTTTCTTTTGTCCAAATTGTTCAGGTAGGCCTAAGTACTTTCCTCCACCTCGGGTATGGCTAAAATGGCCTTCAAACGATCTTGAGTAGTCCCATACACCCTTGACCCAAAAGTGATCATCGACGTTGTCATATTAATTTGTTACCCAGAATAATATTCATAGACATCAAAAACATCTTGCAGTGCTTGGCAGTTCCTCACATTTGCTTGGCAGAAAAACAGGGAATCGTCCGCAAATTGAAGATGTGTTATAGCGGGGACATCATTATACATCAATGTTTACGATTGTAACCAAACCTTGAGAAATAGATATCATTCCTCATCCATGGGAGATTAGTCCTCAACTCCTAGTTACAAAAACCGATAAATATCGTCAAGCCATCAAATGTAGACCTACTCATCTCCTCCCACTTTAAAGAGACTAGTAATTTATACACCAATGGCCTCTCGTTGATGCAC
>NC_025685.1:15916722-15927389 GCF_000633955.1 Camelina sativa | reverse complement strand
TTTCTTTTGTCCAAATTGTTCAGGTAGGCCTAAGTACTTTCCTCCACCTCGGGTATGGCTAAAATGGCCTTCAAACGATCTTGAGTAGTCCCATACACCCTTGACCCAAAAGTGATCATCGACGTTGTCATATTAATTTTTTACCCAGAATAATATTCATAGACATCAAAAACATCTTGCAATGCTTGGCAGTTCCTCACATTTGCTTGGCAGAAAAACAGGGAATCGTCCGCAAATTGAAGATGTGTTATAGCGGGGACATCATTATACATCAATGTTTACGATTGTAACCAAACCTTGAGAAATAGATATCATTCCTCATCCATGGGAGATTAGTCCTCAACTCCTAGTTACAAAAACCGATAAATATCGTCAAGCCATCAAATGTAGACCTACTCATCTCCTCCCACTTTAAAGAGACTAGTAATTTATACACCAATGGCCTCTCGTTGATGCACGTAAATATTACAAAGAGCTCTCCTTCCTTCTCTGCCAAGGCAACTGCATTATCCTTCCATGCATATTGCCCTCTATCGTAGATATACAGGCATTTGAGTTTAAGTGCACAAATATAGCTCCACGTACAGGAAAATGGATTCAATGAAGACAAAGTTCCTTGTGCGTTGAAGGAATAGAATTGATCTTGGCGGTAGACAAGGTTGCTCTGCTAATAAAAAGGTCTTATAAAATTAGGGAAGTTCTGAGTAATCCACTTACTTTCTCCAGGATAGCAAGTGCTGACAGTGACAGAACTCAAATGTGAAAATACCTTATTGCTACAACCACACAATTATCTGATAAAGGAGGACAAGAGAACGCAATCGTATCAAAATCCAGCTCACACTCTCGCAACATATCTGCTAGGTATATTCTAAATACATAGAGGTCTCCAACTATAAATGGATGGATGGCTCTTTGATTATCAGTATAGCATACAGCAATATACTTCATACACATTTATGATCTACAAAAAATGGCTGGAGTTATATAATATAACTTTCAGCTTGGCCATCATGAATAGTCAAAGAGCTCAGCATAGGAGCATCAATCACAAGACCGTATTTCTCCTCGATTGTTATATAAATGAGAAATATGGTGTTGTGTTTATGCTCCTGTGATGAGCAACTTTGACAAGTGTCTCGCCTATATATGTACCTGATTTGAAATGGTTACTAACTCTTCTTGGGAGCTGCCCAAACCTGAAATCCCTCATCTTGGTAATGATCTCCTAAACGCTATGTTATCTTTATGAATGTGTTCTGCCTATCTTCTCTTCTCATTGCCTTTTATTTCTCCTCTGTTTTTTACCTCAGGTATGGGATTTTTACGAAGCACAGCAGTTGCATTCCGAAGAAATGAATCAAATGAGTTTTCCATTTGTTCCCGAATGTTTGATATCTTTGCTCAAGTCTGTTGAGATAAAAACCAGCATCTTGGGATATACTTCCTAGAGAATTTTGTAATCCTCAAGAAACTGACTCTACGTCTAAATGATCGCACAAATGTCAATGGCATCTTGAATAAGCTCATGAAAATCCCAAGTCGCTCCATCACATGTGAAGTCGTTGTAAAAATGATAATAGAACGATAGCTCTCTGCCACACATGAAAGCAAGTGTTAAGCTTTTTATTTATGTTTCGTTTGGAGTTAATAAAGATGAAAGGAAAACTGTTGAAATACATTAGCAAGAACTCTTTATGTTTCTCTATCCATTGTTCTAGACACGATTGCCTACAATTTATTGATTGTTGAATTGAATTTTATGAACTGCAACTAATCTGGAATTTGTTCTTGAAGACAGATCTTTTCATTCATGAATCTGTTTTGTGTCTTTTATATCATGAATCAGTTTCTGTTCATGAATCGATCGATCTTGATCTGTGTTTGTGTTTTTTTTCCTTTTTATGGACTTTTCGTTTCGTGTCCTTTGAAATGAATCAGTTTGTAAGAACTTTGATTTAACGATTCTTGTATGCATTGATTTTGGTTGTTGATGTTTTAACTTTGATTTATGTGTTGTAACCAAATTTATTATGACCATACACTAAAAATTCATCGTTATCTGTTACTTTGCAAAGCTCCTAACGGGATTGAGTCTTTAAGAGTTGTTGTTGTGGTGGATTGTTGAGTAGAGCATTGCAGGTTCTGTTGCTACTCGCTGTTCTGTGTTAACTAGGAATTTTATATATTTTGACTTCTTTCTCTGCTTCAGAATGTCGATTCAGTTGAAGTTTAACCTTAGGCTGATTGTTAAACATATGCAAGATATGTGGCTGCTCTGAGGGGAGAAACTCTTTTACCAGGAAGTCTTACCAAAGAATCCAACCAGTGCCAATGCTAGATGACACAGTGACAACCAAAGCTCAGTGAGGATGCATTTTAATCAAAAAAGAACCCTTTAAGAAAATTTAGTTCCGCCTACTTTTCAAAACAAACTAATGGTCAGGTAGTTAAATATACATCAGAGTAATGTGAGAGGTATGGAGTTNAGGTGAAATGGACTCAAGAAGCATGGGAATAGCATCTGGGATGGAGAGAGTGCAATCATTGGAGTGAATAGGAGATGAATCAAGAAGAAAACCAACAAAATATGAAGCACTCGACCGTTGGGATGGAAGCACACTACCGTGTGGAACACAAGACTCGGCTGGTGGGAAGCAGAAGGAAACCCACTCGACCAAGCCCACTCGACCGCTTGTGGTCGAGTACATCGAGCCGACTTCCTATTTTGTCTGGTAGCCAAATTAGGGCTTCCCTCTCTCTATATATACTCTTTGTACCCCATGGCCGCAAACAGTCCTCTTTTATGCAAGATAGTCTCTATAGCCACCAAAAAACCTAGTTTTTACCCCTTACGGGTTTTTAGGATTCATTTACTGCATTTTCCCTTTTATTTACTGTTTCCTCTCAGATTTCCATACTTTGTAAGTTCCATAACTTTCAGTGTATTGAGAATCTGAGTTTGCTTCTTTATATTAAATTGTTATTCATCATTTCATCTATCTTATCATGTTAGTTTTATTTATTTCTGGGTTTATGTTTATCATCATCATGTCTAGTTCATCTGAGTAGTGAGTTAGGATTCTGGAGATGGATTATGCTGGTTTAGGGCTGTGGTAATCAGGAATGGTTAAGATAGTTGTTTAAATATCTCTTCTGGGTTGGGTGTGCTCTAAGTTGTTCTTATATCTGAGAGGGTAAGAGCAGATCTTAAGCTTCCTAGCATCACACCAATGTCTAGGTTGTTAGATAAAGCCAATACTGGAGATTATCATGCTTGTCCCAAGAGATTGGTTGCACAAGGTGGTTTTTGACAAGTAATGGTCTGGTGCTTAAAGCCTATTCAGTATGATTTCACCAATGAGAGTTGGGTTAGGATATTATTGTAACTTGATCACTTCTGTCATGAGAGTGGATTAGTGAGTCATTAAGATCATTGTCTAGAGATAGCTCATGTTAGATGAGATTTGTTGACCAGCTTAGATAGCCACAGCCTGAACACCAGCCCATGAATCCATCTCTGGAAGCCTTCTTTGTCATTTGATTGTTTTCTTATCGCATATCTGTAACACCCCCGAACCGTCCTATGACCACGCAGGCCACGGACAGCCACGGAACGCCACTATGGGAACTGCACCGAGGTGGTCCAGTCGAGGGACGGAAGCTACAGACTTCCCGACCGGTCCTCCCTAGCACAATTCCACCCGCAACCGAGACTACTTAGGCTTTGCAACCCTCGCAGCCTGGCGCGTTGTGTTGGCCCGGACAAGGCTAGTACCAGTCGAACTCACACAAAATAAATAAAACAACTTCAATACTTCCATTACTTAACGAAATAAGTTCACAAAACATTCATAACTTTTTTGGTACCAGGCCTAGAGCCAAAAAGCGATAACTTAGATTACAACAACAAAACACCTTGCAAAGGCAATACAAACTACACCGGCTGGCCTAACGTCTTGCGCTCCCCTCTAAGGCTTTTTCCCCACTAAGGTTACCTGCAAAACAAATTATGGAGTCTTGAGTGCTAAACACTCAGTGAGTTCGGAAACCTAACAAGAAACCAAACCCAACCCCAACCCCAGTCAGCAACACACAAAATGCAAGCTATAACTACATGCAACACTCAAATGCAACAAATATACTATCAAAGTATACGCATGCGGAAGCTAACAACTCTTCTTCGTTTGTTCAAGGCCCTTCACTCCTTCACTCCACCATTTCATCACTTCATCGCTTCGTTACTTCCCCCATACCCGTGAACACCTATACTCACAGCCACAAAGGCACGCGAGCATAGAACATCACATGCGAGTCCCTCTCAACAGGCGCACTCGAATACACCGTCGTGTATACTCGGCCCTAGGATGCAATCCCGTCTCTCCGAGTCTTCGTAATCCGCACCGATTACGGCCTTGGGGAAGTCTTCTCCTGCACAACCTCACACACAACCAAACAAACCTGCAAAGCACACAAGCTACATGCAAGCTACAACAACTACATGCAATGCACACAAGCAAACATGCGACCACAAACAAGCAACATGCAAGGCACACAAGCCACATGCAACCAAAAACAAGCAACAAAGAGACTAGAAATAAATCTAGAGACTAAGTGCTAAACACAACCTCACACCAACATACAAACAAGCAATAAACGAGACTTAACTTCCTAGAACTCAATCTAGAAAGAAAGAAACGAGTCTACCCAACAACCCACGAAAGCGCCTAGATTTATCACTTAAAATCCTAAGCAACTCACCTCTCATAAACGCTTAAGTCTATCCCACAAAGACTTTAAAGAAAAACACCCCAAAACCCAACCTATCATGTGCCATATCACATGCATCGAAACTCACCTGGCTTGGCTGAGAAGAACAAAATCTAATCGGACTTCTAGCAAGGACTGAATGCGAATAGCTCCTACAGCGGCACTTTGGCTAACAACTCGCGGAAGAGAACTTCTAAGGGAAGAACTCTCTCTCTCGCTCTCGCTCTAACTTCTTTTACTCTCTCTAGCTTCTCTTATTCTCGCTTTTACTCTAACTTAGTAAGAGAAACGAAAAACTCCCTCAACACACACTAAGGCCTCCTATTTATAGTGGTTTGGTGTGAGTTTTGGCTGAGACAAGTGGCTGGACATGCGGCTCTCTCACCGCATGGCGAACAAATGGCGATCTTAGAAGCTTCTCCTTAGTGCATGTCGCTTAACACTTGTGCGATTTTAACCTTAACACTTGGCCACTAAACTCCCACTAACTCACCTTCACTTGTTTAATCGCCCACTAACACCACTAACATCTTCTTGAATTGTTTAATTGCCCACTAACGCCACTAACCCTCCTTGATTAGTTTAATCGCCCACTAACTCCACTAACTTCTTCTTAATTATTTTAATCGCCCACTAACTCCACTAATTCTTTCTTGAATAAATTAATCTCCCACTACTCCATCTTGACTTAGTCGATTCTTGATAAAACAAGATTTCTCCTTCTTATTTTCGTTGGCTGGCATCACTCGTAATTCGGACAATTCGAACGGTACGCCCGTCCGTGCACTTACGTCCAGTACGGTACATGGTACATGGTACCATCGGCCATCTCTTGATCCGTCCAGAATTTCTCAGACATTACTTTCGTAATTCCTCTACCTTCCTCCGTTACCTTCCATTTGTGTCCTTTGCACGTCCTTTGGCCAGGGGTTTTTATTTTAAAATTTACCCCTTGGTGAGGATCATTACAATATCTTTATGTTTCATCGCATTTGTCCCAGTTTAAGTTTCTCAATATTGCATTTCTTTTTCGTCAAACCCACTCGACCTAGTCACACGGTCGAGTGCTTGATCGAGCACCTTCAGGTTGTTCTTTTATTTTCTGTTCATTTTCCTTTCAGCATCTTTACTGTTTTATCTACTGCTTTTATTTCTTTTAGTTATACTTCAGCATTTCTTACTTTGTTTACTTGCATTTAATTTCAAGCATTTTACTTTCTGCACTTTCTTTATTTTCATCTTACTGTTTTACCAAATCACTTTCATATTTGGCTTAACTTGGTTTACTGTTCATATTCTGATTGCATACACATCACACACTTTATGGATTGACATCTCTTATACTACAACTGCATAAGAGAATTGAAACCTCTTCCATCTTCCATACACTATCACATCTACATACCCATAAAAAGATAATGTTTCAATTGGTGTCGTTGCTATTAGTGTGTTGATTTGTTTCATTTAGAATTTACATAGATCCAAGATTAAGTTCTGTCACTATTTGTTCACCAGTCTCACTGTTTGGGTTGGTTATTTTGAGTTTCAGGTACACCACTCGAGCTTACACTCGATCGAGTGACCTTCGACTCAGTGATCGGGTACAAGTCAGTCAGCTAGCCACACGACCACTCCACTCGAGCAAGCACAAGATCAGGTGCCCATTCGAGCAGTTGGTCGAGTCAGTTGATGCAGACAAGATCCCAGGGTAATCAGAACTTGCAGAAGTATTTAGATCACATCAATCGCCTACCAAGGGATTTGCGACAGCATAAAGCCAGAATACTTCAAGAATAAGAGCAGCAAGCACTGATGGATCCACCCATGCAGAGACCAAGACAGATTGGAGCAGGAGATGCTCCAAACACCCACACACAAAGGACAGGAATAGTTCCACCTGCAATAGCAAACAATAACTTTGAGATCAAAAGTGGACTCATCACAATGATTCAGTCAAACAAGTTTCATAGTCTGCCTATGGAGGATCCTTTAGACCATCTTGATGAGTTTGATAGGCTCTGTGGCCTAACCAAGATTAATGGAGTCAGTGAAGACAGCTTCAAACTCAGACTTTTCCCATTCTCACTTGGAGACAAAGCTCATCTGTGGGAGAAGACTTTACCAATAGGAGCCATCACCACATGGGATGGATGCAAGAAAGCCTTCTTAGCTAAGTTCGTCTCCAATGCAAGGACAGCAAGGTTGAAGAATGAGATATCTGGTTTTGCTCAGAAGAACAATGAAACCTTCTGTGAAGCTTGGGAAAGGTTCAAGGGTTATCAAACTCAGTGTCCACACCATGGGTTCAGCAATGAGTCCCTGCTTAGCACATTATACAGAGGAGTTCTACCAAAGATCAGAATGTTGCTGGACACTGCATCTAATGGTAATTTTCTCAACAAACATGTTGATGAAGGATGGGAACTAGTAGAGAATTTGGCCCAGTCAGATGGAAACTATAATGAAGATTATGATAGAACTGTAAAATTTGTGGATTCAGCCCCATATGAGAAATACAAGAAAGATCTGAAGATTATGAATGATAAGCTGGACAAGATTCTGCTCAGTCAACAGAAAAACATTCATTTTCTTGCTGAGGAAGAAACAACAGTTCAAGATGGGGAGAATGATGTAGCTGAGCTATGTTACATCCAGAACCAAGGAGGATTCAAGCCCTCTAACCAATTCAAGAACAACAATCTGTCTTACATGAGTCAAAATGTGGCCAATCCACAAGACCAGGTCTATCCACCACAACAAGCACAACAGCAACACAATTATGTGCCTAAACAACAGAACCAAGGTTACCAGGGTCAAGTGTGTCCCCCACCAGGGTTTCAGACTACCCAAGCCCAGGAACCTGACTTAAGGACATTGATGCAGCAGCTGTTGCTTAACCAAGCCACTGGTCAGATGGAAACCTCCAAGAAGTTTGCTGAAATCAACCAGAGAAAAGATTCTACTTATAATGACCTGAACATCAAGTTTGAAAGCCTTAATTCCAAGGTTAAGTTCTTGGAGAGCACTATGGCTTCTACTTCAGCTCCAAAACCTAATCAACTGCCTGGAAAGGCAATCTAAAACCCAAGGGAGTTCACTGCCAAGGCTATCTATGTTACAAAGGATATTGTCACTGAGGACAGTGAGGTTAAAGATGGGGAGGGTATTCAACAAGTTTCAACTCAGAATGGAGCAGGATATCAGGAAGAGAAGAAACTCGACAGTACACTCGACTCAGTACACGATCGAGTGACTGATCGAGTACACTCCACCGAGTCTGTTACACCTGCCAAGTACATTCCCCCAACTTATAAACCACCTCTGCCATTCCCAGGACGTTTCAAGGCACAAAAGCTGAAGGAACTCATGGAGATAATTGAAAAAGAGAAGGTGTTGGCCTTGAAAGAAGAAGTTATCATTGCATACCAAGAAGAAGAGAGAGGTCCTGCTTTGGAACAATATGCTCCATATCCTCTTTACCATAATATGTTACTAGAGATCTCCAAGAAGAGGGCTCAGAATCAAGACAAGAAGGACCTTGAGGAGACTAAAGGAATAGTCATCCCAGCCAAACTTGAAGATCGAGGTCCGTTCAATTTGCCTTGCTCCCTTAGCTACCTACACTTCAACAAGTGCATGTGTGATCTAGAAGCATCTATTAGTGTAACGCCCTATTATGTAGCACAAAAGCTTGGTCACACTGAATTCAAGCCTAGTAACCTCCACATAAGTATGGCTGATGGATCAGACAGGGAAGTGGTTGGAAAATTGGAAAGCTTACCAGTCAAGATAGGCAAGGCCAGAATCCCTATTGATTTTGTGGTTATAGAGATGGATAAGGAGTGAGAAGATCCTATCATCTTAGGGAGACAATTCCTAGACACTGCTGGAGCTGTCATTGATGTTAAGGAAGAGCTGGTGACCTTGAACATAGCTGAGGGTTTAACCATGAAATTTGATATCTATAACCCAACCAACTTGCCCTCCATTCATGATCAACCTTTTGCTGTTAAGGACAGAGTTGACTATGAGATCTCAACAGAAGTGGAAACTGCAAACGCTAAGCCCTCTCCTCATGAGGAATCTGTTGACGAGCTCAGGGATTCAGTTCAAGTGTTAACTGGTCTAGTGAAGGATTTGCAAGTTCAGCTCAAGAAGAGGTCTTTGAAAAAGGTGAGACCAAGACTCAAGATCAAAAGTAAACAAGCTGCAGGTGTGGTGACTGTTTTGACCAACAACAAGGACCATGGTGACCAATTTGAACCAGGGGGAACTCATCACCTCTCTGGTCTCCTAACTAAGTTTAAGGAGGAACAAAAAGTCAAGCTCAGTGACTTTAAACAAGCTCATTGGGGAGGAAGTCCCTAAGGTATCTTTGTATATAAGTTTAATTTCCTTTGTGTTTTTGATGTTTTTCTTTTATGTTTGTTTTGGGTAGGCTTTTACATGAGGCTAGTGCATGGACTTAACTGAGTTTGGACTCATAGGAAAGGAAGTTCAAGGCCACTCGACCAGCCCACTAAGGAGCACACGATCGAGTGCTTATTCGAGCCCAAGCCCAGCCAATTCACTCGATCGGATGAATGGAGGGAGAAAGTATTTTGAAATTCAAATTTGGTGAGGCACTCGACCATGTGGGGTCGAGTGGTGGCTCGAGCATGTGCAAAATTGAGTCAAAGATTCCAATTTCAAATTTTGAATGGTATACACGCTCCACCTTGATTTCCTGTCCCCTTCTACTTCTATATAAGGACCTAAATCGATCCTACAACCCTCACACTCTCTCACTTACAGAAAAAACTTTCATTTGGTTTAAAATCTCTCTTTACTCTTCCTTAAAGCTTAAGTTCCTTTGTTTTCTGGGTACTAACCTACTAATATTAAGCTTTGAGTCTATTCCCTTTCAAGATTCTCTTTCACAATGTCTTCACAAGAATGGGAAACACCATAACAAGCTGGATTCCGCCCAAGAAATCTGCTGAAGAATTCATGGATCGTCGTGATGCACTGTTAATATCAAGGAGAGAAGCAAGCGGAAGAACTCGACCACGCACTCGAGGGGGCAAACGGTCGTGTGCCGAATCGAGCAGGGGGTCGAGTGCCCTGACAGAGAAGAGAAAGCAGCCCATTGAAGAGGACTCAGAAGAAACTGAGAGTGAGAAAGAAACAGAAAGTGAAGAAGTAATGGAGGTTGAAAATGAGGATTATAGAAGAGATAGGACAAGTGAGAGGAGGCCAGAAGGTGAATTTCAACAAGAAGAAAGTGGAGATGAAGAAGAGTCTGGCATCTTGACATCAAATCAGCTCTTTAAGGCTCTGATGACAATGAAGTTTCAAGGGACCAGGTTCCCTCACAAGAAGACTATGGAGGAGCTTGGCATTGGAAATAACCATGGAGGGATATCAAAGGGAAAGCTGTGAGTTCATATCCACTGTCCAAATGCATTACTTCACTGATTGTGTTTATCAAGAGAAAGGAGTTGGGTTCATCACTTTCACTATCAGAGGAAAACAATATGAGATGTCACTCTTGGAGGTAGCCACTATCTATGGGTTTGAAACTGGAACTGACTGCAACATGGTGATGCCAAAGGAAGAGATGTACTCTGTTTGGAACACTATTGGTGATGATAAACCATACTATTCAGCCTCAACCAAAAGCTCCAAAATTAGAAGCCCAATTCTGAGGTATTTTCACAAAGCTCTAGCTAACACAATGTTTGCTAGGAAAGAAACTGGGAACTTGAATGAAAGTAAGCTTAAGATGATAGATATGGCCCTATGGTGTTATGGATAAAACAAGAGATGGAATCACAATCTGTGGGAGTAGGGTCTCAATTGACCTAGCTGTGGTCCTCATTGATCAAATAACCTACTACAGAAGTTGGGTCAACAAG
>NC_025685.1:15825887-15916584 GCF_000633955.1 Camelina sativa | reverse complement strand
TATAAGGACCTAAATCGATCCTACAACCCTCACACTCTCTCACTTACAGAAAAAACTTTCATTTGGTTTAAAATCTCTCTTTACTCTTCCTTAAAGCTTAAGTTCCTTTGTTTTCTGGGTACTAACCTACTAATATTAAGCTTTGAGTCTATTCCCTTTCAAGATTCTCTTTCACAATGTCTTCACAAGAATGGGAAACACCATAACAAGCTGGATTCCGCCCAAGAAATCTGCTGAAGAATTCATGGATCGTCGTGATGCACTGTTAATATCAAGGAGAGAAGCAAGCGGAAGAACTCGACCACGCACTCGAGGGGGCAAACGGTCGTGTGCCGAATCGAGCAGGGGGTCGAGTGCCCTGACAGAGAAGAGAAAGCAGCCCATTGAAGAGGACTCAGAAGAAACTGAGAGTGAGAAAGAAACAGAAAGTGAAGAAGTAATGGAGGTTGAAAATGAGGATTATAGAAGAGATAGGACAAGTGAGAGGAGGCCAGAAGGTGAATTTCAACAAGAAGAAAGTGGAGATGAAGAAGAGTCTGGCATCTTGACATCAAATCAGCTCTTTAAGGCTCTGATGACAATGAAGTTTCAAGGGACCAGGTTCCCTCACAAGAAGACTATGGAGGAGCTTGGCATTGGAAATAACCATGGAGGGATATCAAAGGGAAAGCTGTGAGTTCATATCCACTGTCCAAATGCATTACTTCACTGATTGTGTTTATCAAGAGAAAGGAGTTGGGTTCATCACTTTCACTATCAGAGGAAAACAATATGAGATGTCACTCTTGGAGGTAGCCACTATCTATGGGTTTGAAACTGGAACTGACTGCAACATGGTGATGCCAAAGGAAGAGATGTACTCTGTTTGGAACACTATTGGTGATGATAAACCATACTATTCAGCCTCAACCAAAAGCTCCAAAATTAGAAGCCCAATTCTGAGGTATTTTCACAAAGCTCTAGCTAACACAATGTTTGCTAGGAAAGAAACTGGGAACTTGAATGAAAGTAAGCTTAAGATGATAGATATGGCCCTATGGTGTTATGGATAAAACAAGAGATGGAATCACAATCTGTGGGAGTAGGGTCTCAATTGACCTAGCTGTGGTCCTCATTGATCAAATAACCTACTACAGAAGTTGGGTCAACAAGCTACACAAGAGAGGCTCAACTGGAGTCATAACCATTGGAGGCATCATCACTCCAATACTTAAAGCTGCCAATGTCCCACTTAGAGGTGAGAAGACCCAGTCAAGATGGATTGACATCCCATATCTCACATCCACTCTCATTCTTGCCAAAGAAAAGCATCATGGGAAGTACTTGTTCAATTTTGATCACCCAAAAGTAGGCAAGGCTCAATTTGTGCTGCCAAACCCAGGAGCTACAACAATATGTCAAGGGCTTAACATAGATTTTTGGCCAGCAGCTGAGATACTATTTGATGGGTCAGCCCCTCATGTTGAAGAACAAGCTGGAGATGTTAATATGGCTGATGGGGAAGAACAGTTCTACTTTGAAGACTATGAGCCTCAACCAGGAGATAGTAGAGGAGTAAGGGAGACAGCCAAAAGGGTGACACTACTCCAAAAATGGAGCAAATGGCATGGTAAGACAACAAAGAAGCTGAAGAATAAATTAGCTAAAATGTCTAAGTCCATCAAGGGTATGAAAAGAGAAATTGCTGAATTGAAGAGTGGGAACACATCCCCAGCACCATCTGAGCAATTGAGAAGAAGTAGCTCAACCAGGGTACCATCTAGGGCTGGAAACACTTTGGAGACTTCCAGAGCCTCGTCATTTGAGCCACTACAGAGGGGAAGAGGCATAATCCTCACAGAACAGCCAAGTTCGAGGCACTCGACCAGTGCACTCGAACAATCACACGACCGAGTGCCTCAAATGCACTCGGCTGAGCACCCCTCTAGGCCTCAATACAGCTTCCCAGCTCCTCAGGGTTATCCACCTTACCCCTATGGCCCAGTTTACCCTCCCTTCCCACCGCAGTACTTCATGGATCCGGCTATGATGCAGCAATATTTCGAGCAGCAGAGACAATTCTTCCCAACTCAGCCAAGCACTCAACTGAGTCACTCGACCGAGCACTCGATCGAGTGCATGTCCGGCGCCATAGTCGAGTTGCCTCCATCCCCTTCAACTAGTCAGAATCAAGCCCAAGGCTCAAGCTACACATATGACAGCATGGCTGAAGATTTGGACAGCTTCTTCAACAACCATTGAGGTACCAATATCACCTTACCCACTGTTTATACCATTTAGTTGCATATTTTCTTTGTTTTAGTTCTTAAATTCTCTTACAAATTTTTATTACACAGAGGACTGTGTAATTTAAGTTTGGGGGAGAGTTTAAGACATCATTTAACATAGTTTGCTGTTTTCTTATTTTTCATTAATACTTGCACTGCATCTAAGGCATAGAAAAACAAAAAAAAAAAAAAAAAATTTCACAAAAACCTTTAAAAAACAGAGGGTTCATATAGTTTGCATTGCATATTAGGATCTTGTTGCCATATTTCATATAGGATTGCTTCACATTTGCATTAGGGATCAATGATGAGTTTAGCCTTGTTAACACTGTCTGAATTCACTAAACTAGGATCAATGCCCAAGTTAATAGTACTTTGATGCTAGTTGAGTGGTTAGAAACATAAGATTGAACCAAGTCTAGAATTCCTATACTGCATTCTGTCTGAACTGAAAGATGTTGTGATTTGAAGTCATTTCCTATTTATAAGAACCTAATTTTGACTTTTAAATATCAGTTTGTGCAATGCTTTTAAACTTATGGATACTATATACATATTTGGATCATCTTTCCCATTTTTACCACTCTTGTTGATCCAAGTAGCTGATTTCATCATTGAATCAGTTTCCCCACCCATAACCAACCTTTCTTTTAAGCCATGTTTATTCTTGAGTGTGTGAGGCCTATTTTGGGATTGAGCTTGGTAGAAAGTGTTAGGTTTGAATTGACAAGAATAAAACCTTGTGTAGTTCTAGTTTGCATTTTTCAAACTAGATAGGACTAGGGGGTTTAATTTCTGGGTTTGGGACTTGGTGTGTTCAAAAAGAAAAGAAAAGAGTGGAAAGAGAAAGAAAAGGGTAAAGTCCTTAGGAGAGAAGTCTTTAAAAGTAAATTCAAACTCTAAGTGAAAGAATGGGGAGTAGTAAAAATTTCAAATAAGGTTCTGGTCAAAGAAAAGAAAGAAAGAAAAGAAGAGTCTAGTAAAAAGCTTAATGACTTGGGATACAAGTAAGAAAGAGAACCTTAGCATTTAAGAAAGAAACTCCCATTCCACTAGAGCAATCAGTATGAAACCTCTCCTAGGACTGAAAAACAAAAGAGAAAAAAAGGGGCAAAAGAGAAAAGATGAAGCTAAAGGGTAGAGTTAGGACATCATGGGACTCGAATGCTTAGGAACAAACACTTTGGGTACTTTTGGGTAGACAAGGTTCTGTTATTGTATGTGTCTAAGTGATCTTACCTTTATCATTCTCCTAAAGCTCAATCTAATTTTTGAAAGAACCCTTATGTTTGATAAGCCCCACTCAAAACAGAGACCATTTTTGTCTCTAACCCTTCTCACCAAGCCAAATGAGTTTAAACATTGCATAATCTGATTCATGTTCTTGCTTAATGAATGTTAAAGGAAATGACTGATTT
The DNA here is from genome assembly GCF_000633955.1 of Camelina sativa. NCBI lineage: Eukaryota > Viridiplantae > Streptophyta > Magnoliopsida > Brassicales > Brassicaceae > Camelina > Camelina sativa. The sequence continues at coordinate 15,912,899 of NC_025685.1, read as the reverse complement.
GAATGCATGTGGAAGTCTAAGGCTAGAATCAGTTGAGGTTGAGAAAGGCTTGTCTAAAATCTTTAAGTATAGCTCATTCACCTTGCATCATAGTACTAGTAACTTGGACATTGATTCTAGCTGGTCTATTTGCATGTTTAAGGTTCTGAGATCCCACTTTTAAACCTCTCTTCCTTCTTATGACTTGTTTGCTTGAGGCCAAGCAAAGACTAAGTTTAGGGGAGTTGATATATGTATATTTTACCCTATTTAACCATTGTTTATTTACATCTTTTACATGTTTTATTAGCTTATCTTGTCACATTCATATAGTTTATAGATTGTTTGTGCATTAGAGTAGGATTTGCATTGCATTTGCATTGTTCCATGTTTAAATAGGTGAATTGGACTCAAGAAGCATGGGAATAGCATCTGGGATGGAGAGAGTGCAATCATTGGAGTGAATAGGAGATGAATCAAGAAGAAAACCAACAAAACATGAAGCACTCGACCACCTGACTCTGAAGCACTCAATCCTTAGGATGGAAGCACACGACCGTGTGGAACACAAGACTCGGCTGGTGGGAAGCAGAAGGAAACCCACTCGACCAAGCCCACTCGACCGCTTGTGGTCGAGTACATCGAGCTGACTTCTTATTTTGTCTGGTAGCCAAATTAGGGCTTCCCTCTCTCTATATATATACTCTTTGTACCCCATGGCCGCAAACAGTCCTCTTTTATGCAAGATAGTCTTTGTAGCCACCAAAAAACCTAGTTTTTACCCCTTAAGGATTTTTAGGATTTATTTACTGCTTTTTCCCTTTTATTTACTGTTTTCTCTCAGATTTCCATACTTTGTAAGTTCCATAACTTTCAGTGTATTGAGAATCTGAGTTTGCTTCTTTATATTAAGTTGTTATTCATCATTTCATCTATCTTATCATTTTAGTTTTATTTATTTCTTATGTTGTAAGCTTGCCATGTATGTTTTTTAGAACAAATATAGTTTGTGTTTATCATCATCATGTCTAGTTCATTTGAGTAGTGAGTTAGGATTCTGGAGATGGATTAGGCTGGTTTAGGGTTGTGGTAATCAGGAATGGTTAAGATAGTTGTTTAAATATCTCTTCTGGGTTGGGTGTGCTCTAAGTTGTTCTTATATCTAAGAGGGTAAGAGCAGGTCTTAAGCTTCCTAGCATCACAGCAATGTCTAGGTTGTTAGATAAAGCCAATACTGGAGATTGTCATGCTTGTCCCAAGAGATTGGTTGCACAAGGTGGTTTTTGACAAGTAATGGTCTGGTGCTTAAAGCTTGTTCAGTATGATTTCACCAATGAGAGTTGGGTTAGGATGTTACTGTAACTTGATCACTTCTGTCATGAGAGTGGATAAGTGAGTCATTAAGATCATTTTCTAGAGATAGCTCATGTTAGATGAGATTTGTTGACCAGCTTAGATAGCCACAGCCTGAACACCATCCCATGAATCCATCTCTGGAAGTCTTCTTTGTCATTTGATTGTTTTCTTATCGCATATCTTTCTGTTTCATCGCATTTGTCTCAGTTTAAGTTTCTCAATATTGCATTTCTTTTTCGTCAAACCCACTCGACCTAGTCACTCGACCAGTCACACGGTCGAGTGCTTGATCGAGCACCTTCGGGTTGTTCTTTTATTTTCTGTTCATTTTCCTTTCTGCATCTTTACTGTTTTATCTATTGCTTTTATTTCTTTTAGTTATATTTCAGCATTTCTTACTTTGTTTACTTGCATTTAATTTCAAGCATTTTACTTTCTGCACTTTCATTATTTTCATCTTACTGTTTTACCAAATCACTTTCATACTTGGCTTAACTTGGATTATTGTTCACATTCTGATTGCATACACATCACACACTTTATGGATTGACATCTCTTATACTACAACTGCATAAGAGAATTGAAACCTCTTCCATCTTCCACCAAAAAGATTATGTTTCAAGACTCTTTTACCAGGAAGTCTTACCAAAGAATCCAACCAGTGCCAATGCTAGATGTCACGGTGACAACCAAGGCTCAGTAAGGATGCATTTTAATCAAAAAAGAACTCTTTAAGAAAATTTAGTTCTGCCTACTTTTCAAAACAAACTAATGGTCAGGTAGTTAAATATACATAAGAGTAATGTGAGAGGTATGGAGTTCGAATACAGTTGGACGTTCACATTTTCGTTTTTAGTGTAATCTCTTTCTCTATTTGTTTGTTTCCATCATTGCCAACTCAAAATATTAATTACTGTATAACGATTATTACCTCCCTAAAACTATTATGAAGATATCAATCAAAAATCAATAATATTAATGTCCCTATAATCACGCAAATTAACTCTTTCTGAAAGATGATCATATATATTGCAAAACCAGTAAAGGAATTATGTGTAACGAAAAACATATTATATTAAATATATAGGGACACAAACTAAGGAAATATTCCAAATTTAACAAATTTTTAAGAAAATCGTTTATACTGATACCTAAATTACGATAGAAAATTACACAAAATCTAAGAAACTTACTATATGTATTCGTAAAATATTTGCTATGTATATTCTAAATAGATAGAGGTCTCCAACTATAAACGGATGGATGGCTCTTCGATTATCAGTATAGCATACATCAATATACTTCATACACATTTATAATCTACAAAAAATGGGTGGAGTTATATAATATAACTTTCAGCTTAGTCATCATCAATAGTCAAAAAGCTCAGCATAGGAGCATCAATCACAAGACCGTATTTCTCCTCGATTGTTGTAAAGATGAGAAATATGGTGTTGTGTTTATGCTCATCTCCTGAGCATCTTTGACATGTGTCTCGCCTGTATGCTTATATATATGTACCTGATTTGAAATGGTTACTAACTCTTCTTGGGAGCTGCCCAAACACGAAATCCCTCATCTTGGTTATGATCTCCTAAACGCTATGTTATCTTTATGAATGTGTTCTGCATATCTTCACTTCTCATTGCCTTTTCTTTCTCCTCTGTTTTTAACCTCAGGTATGGGGTTTTTATGAAGCACAGCAGTTGCATTCCGAAGAAATGAATCAAATGAGTTTTCCATTTGTTCCCGAGTGTTTGCTATCTTCGCTCAAGTCTATTGAGATCAAAACCAGCATCTCGGGATATACTTCCTAGAGAATTCTGTAATCCTCAAGAAACTGACTCTACGTCTGAATGATCGCGTAAATGTCAATGGCATCTTAAAGAAGCTCGTGAAAATCCCAAGCCGCTCCATCACATGTGAAGTCGTTGTAAAAATGATAATAGAACGATAGCTCTCTGCCACACATGAAAGCAAGTGTTAGGCTTTTTGTTTATGTTTCCTTTGGAGTTAATAAAGATGAAATGAAAACTGTTGAAATACATTTGCAAGAACTCTTTATGTTTCTCTATCCATGGTTCTAGTCACGATTGCCTACAATTTATTGATTGTTGAATTGATTTTTATGAACTGCAACTAATCTGGAATTTGTTCTTGAAGACTGATCTTCTCATTCATGAATTTGTTTTGTGTCTTTTTTTTTGTCACGAATCTGTTTTGTGTCTTTTGTATCATGAATCAGTTTCTGTTCATGAATCGATCGATCTTGATCTGTATTTGTGTTTTTTTTCCTTTTCATGGACTTTTAGTTTTGTGTCCTTTGAAATGAATCAGTTTGTAAGAACTTTGATTTAACGATTCTTGTCTGCATTGATTTTGGTTGTTGATGTTTTAACTTTGATTTATGTGCTGTAACCAAATTTTTTATGTTCATACACTAAAAATTCATCGTTATCTGCTACTTTGCAAAGCTCCTAACGGGATTGAGTCTTTAAGAGTTGTTGTTGTGGTGGATTGTTGAGTTGAGCATTTGCAGGTTCTGTTTCTACCTGTTGTTCTCTGTTAACTAGGAATTTTCTGTATTTTGACTTCTTTCTCTGCTTCAGAATGTCGATTCAGGTGAACTTTAACCTTAGGCTGATTGTTAACCATATACAAGATATGTGGCTGCTCTGCGGGGAGAGACTCTTTTACCAGGAAGTCTTACCAAAGAAACCAACCAATGCCAAAGCAAGATGACACGGTGACAACCAAAGCTCAGTAAGGATGCATTTTAATCAAAAAAGAACCCTTTAAGAAAATTTAGTTCCGTCTACTTTTCAAAACAAACTAATGGTGAGGTAGTTAAATATACATAAGAGTAATGTGAGAGGTATGGAGTTCGAATACAGCTGGACGTTCATATTTTCGTTGGTAGTGTAATCTCTTTCTATATTTGTTTTTTTCCATCATTGCCAACTCAAAAATATTAATTACTGTATAACAATCATTACCTCCCTAAAACTATTATGAAGATATCAGTAGAAAAAATAATAATATTAATGTCCCTATAATCACGCAAATTAACTCTTTCTGAAAGATGATCATATATATTGCAAAACCAGTAAAGGAATTACGTGTAACGAAAAACATATTATATTAAATATATAGGGACACAAACTAAGGAAATATTTCAAATTTAGCAAATTTTTAAGAAAATCGTTTATAGTGTTACCTAAAATACGATAGCAAAATACACAAAATCTAAGAAACTTACTATATTTATTCGTAAAATATCTGCTATGTATATTCTAAATAGAAAGAGGTCTCCAACTATAAACGGATGGATGGCTCTTCGATTATCAGTATAGCATATATCAATATACTTCATACACATTTATAATCTACAAAAAATGGCTGGAGTTATATAATATAACTTTCAGCTTGGTCATCATCAATAGTCAAAGAGCTCAACATAGGAGCATCAATCACAAGACCGTATTTCTCCTTGATTGTTGTATAGATGAGAAATATGGTGTTGTGTTTATGCTCCTCTGTTGAGCAGCTTTGACATGTGTCTCGCCTGTATGCTTATATATATGTACCTGATTTGAAATGGTTACTAACTCTTCTTGGGAGCTGCCCAAACATGAAATCCCTCATCTTGGTAATGATCTACTAAACGATATGTTATCTTTATGAATGTGTTCTGCATATCTTCACTTCTCATTGCCTTTTCTTTCTCCTCTGTTTTTAACCTCAAGTATGGGGTTTTTACGAAGCACAACAGTTGCATTCCGAAGAAATGAATCAAATGAGTTTTCCATTTGTTCCCGAGTGTTTGCTATCTTCGCTTAAGTCTGTTGAGATCAAAACCAGCATCTCGGGATATACTTCCTAGATAATTCTGTAATCCTCAAGAAACTGACTCTACGTCTGAATGATCGCGTAAATGTCAATGGCATCTTGAAGAAGCTCGTGAAAATCCCAAGCCGCTCCATCACATGTGAATTCGTTGTAAAAATGATAATAGAACGATAGTTCTCTGCCACATATGAAAGCAAGTGTTAGGCTTTTGTTTATGTTTCCTTTGGAGTTAATAAAGATGAAATGAAAACTGTTGAAATACATTTGCAAGAACTCTTTCTGTTGCTCTATCCATGGTTCTAGTCACGATTGCCTACAATTTATTGATTGTTGAATTGATTTTTGTGAATTGCAACTAATCTGGAATTTGTTCTTGAAGACTGATCTTCTCATTCATGAATCTGTTTTGTGTATTTTTTTTTGTCACGAATCTGTTTTGTGTCTTTTGTATCATGAATCAGTTTCGGTTCATGAATCGATCGATCTTGATCTATATTTGTGTATTTTTTCCTTTTCATGGACTTTTAATTTTGTGTCCTTTGAAAATGTGACAACCCGTCCCGTTGACCCCACTAGCCCACTGCTAGCTTGCCCCCATAGGCCCGAAGCTGGCCCTGCAGGGCATCGATCCTAACCCCTCACCGTGGCAAATGGAACTACTCATCCAAATCCACAATAGGTTATTGGTGCGTCAGGCTTTCCTCGAACCCTTGTCCCCACCCTTTAACAACCTTCCCACAGGACAAGTTGTCACCAATTGATCTGCAGGTCAATTGGTGACAGCTTGTCCTGTGGGAAGGTTGTTAAAGGGTGGGCATGTGGGAAAGTTGTTAAAGGGTGGGGACCAGGGTTCGAGGAACGCCTGGCGCACCAATAACCTACTGGTGGATTTGGATGAATAGTTCCATTTCACGGTGAGGGGTTAGGATCGATGCCCTGCAGGGCCAGCTTCGGACCTATGGGGGCAAGCTAGCGGTGCCCTAGTGGGGTCAACGGGACGGGTTGTCACAGAANGATCCTAACCCCTCACCGTGGCAAATGGAACTACTCATCCAAATCCACAATAGGTTATTGGTGCGTCAGGCTTTCCTCGAACCCTTGTCCCCACCCTTTAACAACCTTCCCACAGGACAAGTTGTCACCAATTGATCTGCAGGTCAATTGGTGACAGCTTGTCCTGTGGGAAGGTTGTTAAAGGGTGGGCATGTGGGAAAGTTGTTAAAGGGTGGGGACCAGGGTTCGAGGAACGCCTGGCGCACCAATAACCTACTGGTGGATTTGGATGAATAGTTCCATTTCACGGTGAGGGGTTAGGATCGATGCCCTGCAGGGCCAGCTTCGGACCTATGGGGGCAAGCTAGCGGTGCCCTAGTGGGGTCAACGGGACGGGTTGTCACAGAATTGAATCAGTTTGTAAGAACTTTGATTTAACGATTCTTGTCTGCATTGATTTTGGTTGTTGATGTTTTAACTTTGATTTATGTGTTGTAACCAAATTTTTTATGTTCATACAGTAAATATTCATCGTTATCTGTTACTTTGCAAAGCTCCTAACGAGATTGAGTCTTTAAGAGTTGTTGTTGTGGTGGATTGTTGAGTTGAGCATTTCCAGGTTCTGTTTCTACCTGTTGTTCTCTGTTAACTAGGAATTTTCTGTATTTTGACTTCTTTCTCTGCTTCAGAATGTCGATTCAGGTGAACTTTAACCTTAGGCTGATTGTTAAACATATACAAGATATGTGGCTGCTCTGCGGGGAGAGACTCTTTTACCAGGAAGTCTTACCAAAGAAACCAACCAGTGTCAATGCAAGATGACACGGTGACAACCAAAGCTCAGTAAGGATGCATTTTAATCAATAACGAACCCTTTAAGAAAATTTAGTTCCGCCTACTTTTCAAAACAAACTAATGGTCAGGTAGTTAAATATACATAAGAGTAATGTGAGAAGTATGGATTTCGAATACAGCTGGACGTTCACATTTTCGTTTTTAGTGTAATCTCTTTCTCTATTTGTTTTTTTCCATCATTGCCAACTCAAAAATATTAATTATTGTATAATGATCATTACCTCCCTAAACTATTATGAAGATATCAATCAAAAATCAATAATATTAATGTCTCTATAATCACGCAAATTAAACTCTTTCTAAAAGATGATCATATATATTGCAAAACCAGTAAAGGAATTACTTGTAACGAAAAACATATCATATTAAATATATAGGGACACAAAGTAAGGAAATATTCCAAATTTAACAAATTTTTAAGAAAATCGTTTATACTGTTACCTAAATTATGATAGAAAATTACACGAAATCTAAGAAACTTACTATATTTATTCGTAAAATATCTACTAGATATATTTTAAATACATAGAGGTCTCCAACTATAAATGGATGGATGGCTCTTCGATTATCAGTATAGCATACAGCAACATACTTCATACACATTTATAATCTACAAAAAATGGCTGGAGTTATATAATATAACTTTCAGCTTGGTCATCATCAATAGTCAAAGAGCTCAGCATAGGAGCATCAATCACAAGACCATATTTCTCCTCGATTGTTGTATAGATGAGAAATATGGTGTTGTGTTTATGCTCCTCTGTTGAGCATCTTTGACATGTGTCTCGCCTGTATGCTTATATATATGTACCTGATTTGAAATGGTTACTAACTCTTCTTGGGAGCTGCTCAAACCTGAAATCCCTCATCTTGGTAATGATCTCCTAAATGCTATGTTATCTTTATGAATGTGTTTTGCCTATCTTCTCTTCTCATTGCCTTTTCTTTCTCCTCTGTTTTTTAACCTCAGGTATGGGATTTTTACGAAGCACAGCAGTTGCATTCCGAAGAAATGAATTAAATGAGTTTTCCATTTGTTCCCGAGTGTTTGCTATCTTCGCTCAAGTCTTTTGAGCTCAAAACCAGCATCTCGGGATATACTTCCTAGAGAATTCTGTAATCCTCAAGAAACTGACTCTACGTCAGAATGATCGCGCAAATGTCAATGGGATCTTGAAGAAGCTCGTGAAAATCCCAAGACGCTCCATCACATGTGAAGTCGTTGTAAAAATGATAATAGAACGATAGCTCTCTGTGGAGTCAGCTAACTCTGGCAAACTCAAAGTTTACAACTTCCACTGTAATGGATCGCGGAGTTCAACCAAGTTTCCACGTTTAGGAAAGCACATAAGCCAAGGATGCGTTTCCATTACACGGACATATACAGCAGCTTCACACCATGACTTGCAAGCAGCCGATGCACGGATGTTATCTTCTAAGTCATGATGTGACATTATTATCCCAAGGACGTCTAAAGGAAGGTCAACGAAACTCGGGTTTGAGATTAGGGCCTTCTTTCTTGAAGATTGTGTCCTACAAAGCAATCTATTAGCTTAAAATTAGGCACGGTCGTGACTTTTAAATTATTCTCAAAGTGAAACTTCTTTTAGTTCGAGAAGACAAGAACTGATACAACCAACACAATGAATAAAACATCAACAACTAAACCAAAAAAACAAAAAACAAATCTCTTAACTTGGGAATTGTTTTGGATTCTACAAAATCTATTAGTATCCATCATACACTAGATTTATTTCTTATTCAATTCAGTTTTCCCCAATTTGTAATAAAATGTTTTGAGAGTAACAAACCCTCTACGCGATGCGGTGGCTAGAGAAAGGGAAGAAGGTGACACCATATTGGAAGACGGCGGTAGACTTTGACGAGACGACGAGTCAACGACACCTTAAGACCTTAGGGTTTGTTGTGTTTCAGTATTTGGGGCCTTTTCATTTAAGTGATTAATTCTTTCAATTTTTAGTCTTATAAAAGCACAAACTCACTTGTACAATCATATGCTGACATATATGGCAAGTGCATCCTTTATCTTATGCAGTTCAAACTACTCGTGCAATCTTTAAGGTATTTGTATTGGGATAACTGATTTGGGTGTTCTTTTAGTAAAAATATTAGTAACATAATGTAAGATCATTAGTTTCGATCTTTTGTTTAAGGAGTTGGTTATTGGGAGAACATGTTTAAGATCATAAGATTTAATATTATAATAATCTAAAACATATTACAATTTTAAAAACTTTAAAAAATAACATTTAAATTGCAAACTTAAAAAATTTATACTAAAATTCAAGATACAATACCAATTTTTTTAAGAAACAAAAAAAACATTAAAGATATAAATAAAAAAAACAAACAAACAGATTACAATTTTAAAAACTTTCAAAAATAACATTTAAATTGCAAACTTAAAAATCTTATATTAAAATTCAAAATACAATACCAAATTTTATGAAACAAACAAAACTTCCTCCAAACAAATAAATGTTTTCTCCGTTGCAAAAAATTGTGTTCATTCACAAGTTGCCACGTCACCCAAGAACTGGCCCAAAATCAGTTCTACATCAAGATCCAACAACATATTCTTACCCACTATTCTCTATATTTTTGATTTTAAAAAGACTTAGAACACCCAAGATGTTGGCCCAATGGCCTTATGGTGACATGTGGCACGTGTATCACAATTAGTTAAAATTTGTAAAGCAAAAAATACAAAAAGATATAGTAATCATGTACGACATTATATGTAAAACTCACAAACATCCTCTCTTGGTTATCAAATTCTTTTAGGTAACTCGATTTCTTATGCTTCTGCTGCAAAAATATGGAGATAACACGTTTCTTCTAAGTCAAGGTATTCAAAGTCACTGACGAAATCATAAAAGACGAATATGTTTTTGAAACATGATGACTTAGAATCTAAAACATCTCTCATATTGGAACTTGGAAGGGTAGGATAATTAAATTTTCTACTTTCTACAGCCTCTATATTTGTTTTAGCATTTTTTTCTCAGTTTTTCTGAAGTCACGTCATCATAAGTATAACTGTATGATTTTTTTTGTTATTTTTTGGTAAAAGCTAATTAAATTCTCTGGTTTCATCTTTTTATAATAAAAAGAGAAGTACAAATTGGAGAATGTCCAAAATCTAATCTATTTACTCAAATTGCCACTCAATTATTAATAAAGGAGACACTTTATTGAAATTAAGAAGACAAAATTGACTTATAAATAAATCAGAAATCGATTATATCTGTAGGATCTCTTTATCCGAACCCGACAATCTCTTCCTGTCCAGCGACTTGGGTAATGATTTTGATATTGGGCTTCATTTTGTTTTGAAAAAATTGTATCCATATTGGGCATTGCTTATATTTTTTAAAGTATGACAAAAACTCCAGTTTCCTATTCTAATACGTCGACCAATATATCTTCTTAAATGTGAAAATCGATTCATATCAATTAACGCAAATCATTGAAATGTGAGAAATTAATTCTCCAATCAACTTACAATCAGCTTCTCAATTAACAAATTTCATAATAGCATAATTACTAAAAACACGCAATTAAACATCAAACATATTAATTCTCCAATCAACTTATAATCAGCTTCTCAATTAACAAATTTCATAATAGCCTAATAACTACAAAAACGCAATTAAACATCATACATACCTAATTATATTTCCAAGAATCAAAACAAATGAGAGTAAAAAGATTTCGTCCTTTCCATGATCTTCAAGATTAGCATAACTCAAACTCTATGAAGCCCTATGTTAGGTATTTATGTATAAATAGGTCTATGCAATAGTCATTCTACTCTCATCACATCAATCAATTTCGTACACTCAATAGCAAAACTCAAAGTCATATTTGTACTTTTTAATGGCGCAAGGAATTGCTTACCTCAACGATGTCAAGCCCTACAAGACATCCTGGAAAGTGAAAGTCTGATTCCTTCATGCTTGGAAAACTTACACCACCGCTTTTGGGGAGACATTTGACATGGTCCTCGCAGATTTACATGTAAGTTAATCTTCAATATTTTCCTCATCAAGCTGTCAAATATCAAATTCAGTGAATGTCACCTCATAACTAAACATTAATTCAGGGAACAAAGATTCATGTTTCTGTTAAAAAGGATTGTATGAATCGTTTTGAAAAGTATATGGTGTCAGGTGAATGGAAAACATTCAACACTTTGGTTTGGTTTATGCAGCAGGTCAGTTTAGACCAACAAGCCACCATTACAAAATGAATTTCCTGACTCAAACCATTGTCACAAGGATTGATCCACTGTCTGATGACCACTATCTGTCTCTGACTACTTACAAAGATGTGGAGACTGTGGTCTAAATGCAAACATTTTAATCGGTAATATATACATTCATTCTCATGTTAAGTCTTATTATTAAAACTGGATTATGATTCTATTTTTTAAATTGTAGACATTGTTGGACAAATTTTCAATGTGGGTGAAATGGAGACCATTGATGTCAATAGTAAGCCGACCAAGAAGATTGATTTCCAACTAAGAAATGAGCTGTAAACTACAAACTTCTAAATTATTTTCCAAACAAACTGTGTGTGTTATTGATCCGAATATCTGTTACTAACATCACATACCTTTTAATATCGTCATAGGGATGACAGACTACCTTGTACTCTTTGGGGATCCTTTGCAGAGCAGTTTCTTGAGGCTTGTGCAAATGCAGATGGTGAGATGGTGATCTGTTTGATAAAATTTGCAAAAATCAAGACATACAAAGGTAACATGATTTGATTCTCTATTAGCAACTAATAATATTTCAACTAAAATATTGAGAAATCATATATGTATCCCAACTTTGCAGATGTTCGAAGCATTGCAAACTCTTTCAAATACTTCACAACTTATCATCAATCCAGACTACCATGAGATTGTGGATTTTAAGAACAAGTTTTAGAAAGGAAGGCTAATGTAGATTTTATGTTCATGGCCTATCTAAAACTCAACCAGGTAGATCAGTTTGTAAGAAATCACACTTATGGAGAAATTCCTAAGTTTTTTACTTGCTTTCTCGCTTAATTTCATCAAAAATAAAACTTTCATGTTCTGTTTATTTCTGTCAAACAAAATCCAGAGGTTTACTAACTCCTTCTCAGCCAAAAATACTTAAAATTAGTGGCCAAATAAATTATTTGAAACAAAACTAGCATAAACAAAAATAGTGTCGAATTAAATCTTCAATAACTTACAAGGAGAATAAATTAGTGGCCATATTCGATCTAATTCGTTTGGAATCCACACCTAATCCATCCATACATAATAGATTTAGTAATTGAGGAATCTACATCGAATCTATGACGAAGAAGGAGAAAATTGAATTAAAAGATCAATCTATTACTATTGATGTCAAAATCTAAGAATTACAAAAAGACAGATTATCGGATAAATCCGATCAGCTTTGTGTAATCGGAGAATTAAAAAAAAAGACAGATTATCGGATAAATCTGCTGATGGAGCTTTTACTGGGATTCCGAACTGAAAATAACATTGCCTCAGAGATTATCCGATCAATGTTTTTGAATCGATTTTTTCTGGATCAAGAAAACTTTCTCTGTAAATCGTTTCGACTTTTCTTGATTTTTTTTCTTTCTCCCGATAACAAAATTCAAAGATAAGAGTGTTAATGGGCCAATTTCGGATTCACAATAAAACCCCATCTATTCTACTAATCAACACTTCCAAAATTATGGCCCATTAATTCATTGTTTATGTTTCATCTATACTAATATTACAATACATTATCTTTATGCTCATAATAATACAAAGTAAATGAAATTTTAATTTATTTCAGATTATAGATATAAATAAATAAAGAAAAAAAATTAAAAACCCCCGCACGTATTTTATTTAGTTACAATCATATTAAAAATATAAAACCAAAAACTTTTCTATTTGGCAGATAATTTATTTTCAAAGAAAAAGGAATATAATCATTAGCAAATGGAGTTCAGCTTAAGGTTCCTGAAAAAAAACAACCAAATATCTACTTCAGGGTTGTATCACCGTCTAAAGCCCGTCAAAACACCATGTACACACAACTTCATTACTAAATAAATAAATAAGCCAATCTTTATTACTAATAATAAAAATATTCAAAAGATAAAATTTTACCATTCACACTACTAAGTCATATATATTAGAAAGCCACTTTTACTTACACTTTATTTTAAAACTACATAAAAACAACTATAACTTGATATTATTAAAAAAATATATTACTACACATTTCCGAAATAAACATTTTTAAAAAATTTGGTACTTACAACTTAAAAAAATATATATTTAAAAACTTATGTAATCTATATACGAATAACTTTAGCATAATTTAGTTAATATATATTAAATAATATCAAAAATATTCTGCGGTATACCGCAGGTTAAAACCTAGTACTATATTAATTGGGAAGTACAAATATGAAACTAATCTTATAGAACTTAAAAAATTACAATGTTGTGCCATTAGATTTAAATAATTATTAGTTTTTTTTTAATTGTTTTTTCTCTTTAATTAATTATTGAAAAAAATACTATATAATTTTTAAAAAATATAAACCAATCAGAATTTCAAAAACTAAGATTTTATATCCAATTATACAATATGATTATTTTTGATAACTAGATTTCGAAGATTTTGTACAAATTTTAAATTATGATTCTCCTGTCATATTTCTTTTATTTTATTTATAAACTGTTTTGAATTATCATATAATACTTATGATTAATAAATAAGTAAAAAGAAATTCTGCAAAAAATGTATTTTGAACTTGTAAAAACGAAGATATATTACTCAATCTATGAAGAAAAAATGTGTGTTTTTATTTAACAAATTGACGGGTTGGTAAAACTAAATTTATGAAGTTGATAAATTAATAAATTTTATTTGCTCACAACTATAATATTGTAATTACCACTTCAAAATAATGATGCAAATACAAATAAATAAATAATATAAAAATATAATATACATCAAATAAATACTATAATATTCTAAATAATTAGTATTAAAAATACTTCAGGATAGATATAGATTTACAGAAGAATTGCAATATTAAAAATAAATATTATCTCAAACATTATAATTTTTAAAAGAATAATAAAAAATTTATTATATTATAATTTTTAGAAAAAATATTGACATGTGCTATAGAGATATCTTCTATTATTATTCTGCTCTCCATTAGGAAGCTAAGACTGAATCTTAAAGACAAGCAAGAGAAGAAGAAATTGCAGAAGCAAACAAGAACCAAAGGTGGCATTGTTCAAGTATTGGAAAGCTTCTCAAAGAATCAGAGGGTTACATCTATTGTGTTAGCTCAGTGTCACGTGCAGTCACACGTGAGGTGTGCTTTAGCTCATTACACGGAGCTTCATGTCTGTTTCACGGTGAGAGTATAAAACAAGAGCAGCCACGCCATTGGGTTTTTTTCGGTTCAGTCCATTTCTTCTTCGGCTATGCTAAGGGTTTAGAGAGTGAGAGACCTAGAGAGAGTACGGGTGTTAGATGTGTTCTCGGGGTTCTAGGATTCCTCTGAAACTCTCTTCTCTTCTTCTCATCTTCTTCATGTAATCTCATGGTGTAATGAGGTGTGAGAGCTAATCTTCATGTAAACCACATCGGAGTTGTTTTCCGATTCATTAGTGGAGGTTGAAAGCACTGTCTCTCCCCAGACGTAGCGACTGCGGTCGTGAACTGGGTTACCAAAGTTGTTGTGTTGTTCTTGTTGCGTGAATCGATCGAGAGGTCAAGTGAGGATTGAGGTTGCGATTCTCTAACGCTAACGTCTCTGATCTCACCTAAAACACATATCTCACCGTACGTACATTATGAATACAACGAACTAACTTGAACTATACGTAGATTAGTAAACTCCGTATACGTCTATGATCTCATATAACAAAACAATTCATAATCAGTTTTTAAAAAAGCAAAATTTAATAACAAACACACAAAAATTAAACACATTTAGTAATAATTAATAACAACACACACACAAACTCAAACCCAACAGTCGAAACGGTTCTGGTACACACAAACACAAGAGTGAAACTCCCAAATCCCCAGTTACACATGAACACAATAAAAAACATAACAACAAAAACCCTTCTTAATTAGTTGTTATGCGAAGAGCTTAACATGAGGTCCAACAAGTTCTTGGGAGGCGGATCGATCCATAGGATTTGACTACGACACAGTTCTATCCAAATCCGCGATTCCTCGCCCGGACGGCACATGCTTTCATCGCATGAGTAGGATGCACGACGTTTGCGATTGCACATGCTTTTATCGAATGAGTAGGATAAACAACGTTTGCGATTGTGTCCCAACCTTGAGAAATAGACTTTGCTCCTCATCCATGGGAGATTAGTTCTCAACTCAGAGTTATGAAAACTGAAAAAGATGGTCAAGCTATCAAGTGTTGTCTTGCTCACCTCCTCCCACTTCTTAGAGACTAACTTATAAACCATTGGCTTCTCGTTCATGCATGCATACATTACAAAGAGCTCTCCTTCTTTCTCTGCCAAGGCAACTGCTTTCGCCTTCCTTCCATATTACTTTCTATCGTACATATACGGGCATCAGAGTCTATGTACACAGTAAGGAGTCCACGTACCGGAAGATGGGTGAAAGTTAGACATCCTGCTGCGTATTCAGATTCAATAAAATAAACATTAACCACACAAAAATCTTACTTTAGATTCATTTCAGATTCGATTCAATTTCATATTCAACAAAATCTACTAATGTCATTAAAAGGTTACACTAGATTCATTTCAGATTCGATTCAATATTCGCCAATAAGAGGGAAAAAAAAAAAACACTATCGAACTTGTCAAAATCCAATACAATTGAATATTATAATTTGATTTGAGCCTTTGAGAGTAGCAAACCCTCTACGTGAGACGGTGGCAAGAGACAGCGAAGAAGGTGACGCCATTTTCGGAGACGGCGGTGGACTTTGACGGGACAACGACACTGGCAGCATCCTCAAATTAGGGTTTGATGTCTCTCAGTTTCAACACTCAACAATGTCGTTTTGGATTTGGGCTGTTTAAGTGATTAGTAGGTTTTAAATATAAATATTTTGGGTTTATTATTACGTCAATTATGACATAAATAAACAAACTTAAAAAATAAATAGTATTAAAAAAATTCAGCATTGTATCTTAATACTATTAAAAGAGGAGTACAAAATTAAGAATGTCCAAAATTATGGTTTTATTTATAGCAATTGCCATTCAATTTATGCATTTAGAAAACAATAATTAAAATTAAAAAGGACAATTAGGGAATAAATAAGAAATTTAATTTAATTTGATTCAAATAGTATATGATCCGCGTGTTTTATTTGGGTAAATGGGTTAAATAGTTGAACCCAACTGTCTAAACGTGTGATTACGAGTTAGTTAGTATATGGTAACTATAATATATTGTCAAATCTTATCACTTTCACAAAGCTAAATAATCCAAATAATAGTCAGTATTTAATGTTGTAATCCACAAAGCTAAATGTAATGCTACGTACTATATATTTTCAAAAAAAAAAAAAAATGCTACGTACTATATGCTGCAATAATTTCGGATTTTATTTTGAGTTCTATTAGAGACTTTAGGGATATGAAGAATTCAAATTTAACATACTAAATCTTAATTACTTAACATCAGTAGAAATCATAAACCTGGAACAAATTATATATATTAAGATTTAAGTGATTGTATAGTTGCATTTATAAATAAAATATTTTAACACTACATCCGTTAAACTATAAAACTATGATTCCCATTTAAAATTTGAACGGGTTAGAGTTTACATAATTTCATAATATTATAGGCCATGTGATGGAGCAGTTAGATTTTACATCAATATGATTATAAGATAAATTTACATATATCTTATATAATAAAGTAACGTTTTCCTAAAACTTTACATGAGAATGTGACATTTGGCATTCTACATAATTGACATGTGTCCACTCATCATTATTTTTACAATTTTAAATATAATCCAATTTCATTAAACAAAAATTAATAATTTAAAATTATATATTCAATCTCCAATAATTTGCATTAAATTTTGTGTATAGGTTACAAATATATATCAAATATTACTTTTTAACAAATTTTAAATTGTATTTAAGGTTAACAAACAAAACATTTCAAAATTATTGTCATGCATTAATATGTTGACTTCATATTTGTTCATATTCATTTTTCAGTTTTTTTTAATAAAAAAAATATATTTCCAATTGAACAATAAATAAAACACATTTTGTCATATACATTTAACTCAGAATTTAATATAAACTGACAAAAAATAATTAAATCACAACTAAAACACACTCAATCATATAAATTTAACTCACACTTTAATATAAAACTGAAAAAATATTTCCTATTAAACCACAAATAAAATCCATTTAATCATATAAATTTAACTCACACTTTAATATAAAGCTAAGATAAAAAAATATTATCTATTGTCCCTATTGTCCCTAAAACAAATGTTCTCAAGATCAATCTATTCTAAAAAATATAATGATGGCACTGGCCCATGCATTTCAAATATTGAAACCTTAAAAACCAAAATGAAGAAGAAGAAGAATAAGCCAACCTTGTGTTTTCTAAAAAAACTTTCTCGCTCTTTCCTATTACATCTATAGTTTAATTATCATCGATCTCTAATTTTTGACATGTGTTATAATAAAATAAATTATTTCTTACAATCGATCTCTAATTTTACGAGATTCTGAACTTTGCTCCGGTATGTTGTCAAAGTTGGTTAAGGTGATGATTGTGAATCGGAATTTACAACCTCTTAAAATAACAGATATCTTTTATACCACATAACATAACACAAATGCTTTCTTTTAGCATGACTAGAAAATCATATATAATAGATATCTTGATACCACATAGCATAACACCAATGTTACAATGTCAAATTTATACACCTACATGTGAATTACCTACATAAATAACATATACTGTATGTATTTTGTTATCAACAAGCAAACACCTCTAAATATGTAACACGACATTATATTATTAAACTATTTTGCAATGTCATTTTAGTAACTGTATAGTTCTCCTATGTTGAGTTTCGTCTCTCACTTTATTGGTGCATTAGAAACAAGTTTTTAATTTTGATCAATATATATATATATATATATAATAATCTTTCTAATTTTAATAATCTTCATTGTACAATTAACTCATTTAACCTACTAACGATGACCTACACATTTGTTATTAAAAATTTCTCTATAAATAGCAAACACCTCACTAAAGACCATCATAAATCAAATCCCTCATAAAACATATATTTTAATTTTATCATATTTTATAAGAAACTAATAAATTTTCTGTTTCTTATCTTTAGTTATCTTCATAACCTACTATTTTATTTTTGTATATTTGATTATATTGTTTTATGCTCTTAGAAGCTCCCTAATGATTCCCAAAATTTATTCATGTGCAATTTTTTCAATTTTAATGAATAATATATATTAATATTATTAAATTTATATTTAATGACATAATTTCTGACTTGTGTTTTAATTACCTGTTGAACATAGAAATATTCCTGTATATTTTTCTCTATATTGAGGTAATCTTTTGTCTTCTACATATGCACCTTTTGATAAAGATGAAGAGGAAACCAAGAATAAAAATGAACATATTGATTTTTTTACGATGATGGTGAAAATTTTAAATTATTTTAATTGTCTAAGCACTTATATTCAAAGAATGTTGCATGAAAGCGAAGAAAAATTTTGAATCTCCATTTTCAAAAATCTGAAAGTAAAACAATAGTCATGACATGTGTACAAGAGTGTTATGATAAGAGAATATGTCTCAATAAACAATAGTTCTACGAATGTGGTTGTGAGATCTTACAAAAACTTCATATGTTCATTTCATATATTAAAGCAAATTTGTATATAATAAAAAATGGTCTCTCCTACTAACAATCAAAAAGTGCTCTCTCATATAAAACAATGTATATGTCTAATAGTTAGTTTTTTATAGGTGTATTTAATAGTTTGTTATAAGGCTATAGTTTAGACATATTATAAATTAGTTAATAAAATAACAACTTTATGTAATAAGATAAAGAAGTTCATAAATTGAAAATATAACAAAACAAATAATTTTACGTAAATTCAGATTTATTAAAAACACGATTAAACAACTAAATAACTAAACAATTAAAATAATCAAACAAAAACAAAAAAAAAAAAAACCCGCCCGTCGGGCGGGCCTTTACCTTGTATGTATATATAATTTATAAAATATTATCCGCAGGATTTAATCCTAGTATTTAAGTGATTAGATCTTCCATGTAAATTTTATACTCTACCAATACACAATGATTCAAATGTAAGAGGACAACTGAATGCAATCTCTTGAAAAGAAAGCTCATCCTTGTGCAATCTTATAAAAAAAAATCTCTTTATCAAATGGTATGTGAACTCGAAAAAAACTCTTTAATCAAAATAAAAAATAAAAATTTCAAAGAGTAGAATGAAACAGAAATTAAGCTTCAATTATAAGCAGAGGGTTAAGTCCTAAGATAAGTGAGATGATCCTACTCTTACACCCAAAACGAGAAGAAAAGCTTTCCCATTACTTTTTTTCTGTCTTCACATGTAATCTTGCCACTGCTTAATCTATCTAAGTTAGGGACATGGTCATGCTTTTATAGTTAACAACCATGTGAAGACTACACGTGGAAGGACACGACCCATTTAAACTAACGAGGTGAATCCAAACATGAAATAAAGTCCATTTTTGGGACAACTAATTAGGGCTAACCCACAAAGCTGATACAAGTCTCTATATTGTTTGCAATGTTACTTTGAAGGTTGTGCCGAGAATGTAAACATTTGTCAACGAAGGCAAGGGAGAATCATAAATGGTTCAATGTCAACTTTAAAAAAAGAAGACATTTACAAAGGCCGAAACTGTTCTGGCAAACAACAACACAACAATGAGAATTCCGAATCAAACATGACTACTTATCTATTTCACTCAAAAGGTCTAACACATTCTTAGGAGGCGCATTGATCCATGGGATTTGACGAGGACATAGTTCTCTCCACCTCTGCCATTCCTTGGGCCGACTAAACCTGCTTCCATCAAAGGAATACAATACACAACGTTTGCGCTTCTGACTGAACCTTGAGAAATATATATTGTTTTTCATCCTTGGGAAATTAGTTCTCAGCTCACTGTTATAATAACTGACAAAGATGTTCAAGCCATCATGTGCAGTCGTATTCATCTCCTCCCACCTCACAGAGACTAGCTTGTACAGTAGTGGCCTCTCGTTGCTGCTTGTAAACATGACGAAGAGTTCTCCTTCCTTCTCTATCAAGGAAACTCCTTTCTCACTCCATCCATATTTCTCTCTATCATATTGATACGGGCATTCCAGTTTATCTGCACACATATAACTCCATGTACGGGAAGATGGGTGAAAGCTAAACAAAGTTCCTCGTGCGTTGAAGCAATAGAATCGATCTTTGCAATAGACAATGTTAGTCTGATTATAAAACGGTCTTATGCGAAAAGGGATATCTTCATTGGTCCAGTCAGTTGCTCCAGGGTGGCAAGTGCTGATCAGAACAAACTCGTCTATGAACCTTATCCCTAAAACCACACAATTATCTGATGTAGGAGGACAAGAGAACGCAATCTCATCAAAAGCCTTCTGACAATCCGGCAATGTTATGAGCTCCCGAGAATACGGATTGAAGAAGAACATCTTTCCCAATCCTCGTTGATCCATAAGTAACCAGCCATCTTTTGCGTACCACACAGTGGATCTAGATAACTCTGGCAGATTCAAAGTGTACACCTTCCGTTTTAATGGATCACGGAGTTCAAACAAGCTGCCATATTTAGGAAAGGACATAAGCCAAGGATGCATGGATGTTATCTTTTAAGACAAGATGAGACATTATTATAGGTAGGACGTCTGATGGACGGTCAGCGAAACTCGGATTCAGGGCCTTCTCGCTAGGAGTTTTGGATCTACAAAGCAATTATAATCAAATTTAAATCAGGCCGGTCGTGACTTTTAAATTCGGATCTCAATGTGAAAGAACCCTGAAATGATCAAACTAACACAATAATAAACAAAAACAAAAACAAAAACAAAATCTATGAATATCATAGAAACCTCTTTACATTAGATTCACTTTAGATTCGAATCAGTTTATTTTTTCCCAATAAGAGAAAAACACTATCGAACTTATCAAATCCAATATATTATTGAATATTATAATTTGTAATAAAATGTTGAAAGAGTAACAAACCCCCTACGTGAGACGGTGGCAGGAGACAGCAAAGAAGGTGACGCCATTTTCAGAGACGGCGGTGGACTTTGACGAGACGACGACACTGGCAGCATCCTCAAGACCTTCAAGTTTGTTGAGTTTTACTTTGTTTCAACACTCAACACAATAAGTTCTCCTTTATATAAAAGCACAACTCACCTCTGTGATGGTGATAGTAAGTGTATCATTTATCTTAAGTCCAGTCATAAGTTGACATCTGTATATAAATATCTTATATAATAAAATAAGGTTTTCTTCTTTAATTTCTGGAAGACTATACCACCAATGCTAAATTGGTACATGAATGTTCTTGCTTATCCTGCTTCGGTGGAGTCAAGATATGAGAACTAAACATCCACCAATGAAGTAAAGTAAACGACTTTGTATATATTATGTGGGTACTATGGGCAACGATATCTTGAATAGTTGAATACCAACGTCTATGATCTCACCTAAAACACATATCTCACCGTATCGTACGTACATGATAAATACTACGATCTAACTTGAAACACAAATCACATTTTATACAAAATTAGTAAACTAAGCCAATGACCTCAATACCAAACCTATTCGTAATCAGTTTTAAAAAATCAAAATTAAATAACAAACACACAAAAATTAAACACAGTTACTAATAGTAATTAATAACAACACACACACAAATTTAAAGCCAACAGTCGAAACGGTTCTGGTACACACTGACACACAAACACAACAGTGAAACTCCTAAATCCCCAGTTACACATTAACATAATAAAAAACAAAACAAAAAAAACCTTCTCAGTTGTTATGCGAAGAGCTTAACATGAGGTCCAACAAGTTCTTGGGAGGCGGATCGATCCATAGGATTTGACGACGACACAGTTCTATCCAACTCCGCGATTCCTCGCCCGGACGGCACATGCTTTCATCGCATGAGTAGGATGCCCGACGTTTGCGATTGCACATGCTTTTATCGAATGAGTAGGATAAACAACGTTTGCGATCTCCGAACCTTGAGAAATAGACTTTGCTCCTCATCCATGGGAGATTAGTTCTCAACTCGGAGTTATGAAAACTGAAAAAGATGGTCAAGCTATCAAGTGTTGTCTTGCTCACCTCCTCCCACTTCTTAGAGACTAACTTATAAACCATTGGCTTCTCGTTCATGCATGCATACATTACAAAGAGCTCTCCTTCTTTCTCTGCCAAGGCAACTGCTTTCGCCTTCCTTCCATATTGCTTTCTATCGTACATATACGGGCATCGGAGTCTATGTACACCGTAAGGAGTCCACGTACCGGAAGATGGGTGAAAGTTAGACAAAAATCCTGCTGCGTTGATGCAATAGAATCGATCATTCAGGTAGACAAGGTTGCTCCGCTTATGAACCCCTATTCCATGACTAGCGAATGTAGCAGTAACCCACTTATCATCTCCAGGATGGCAAGTGCTGATCGTGGCGGCATAATAAGTAAACCTTATCGCTACCACCACACAGTTATCTGATGTAGGAGAACAAGAGAAGGCAATCGTATCAAACTCCAGCTCACACTCTGGCAAGGTTATGAGCTCCCGAGAAAACGGATTGAAGAAGAACACGTCTTTCGATCCAGTTTTATCCATAAGTAACCAGCCGTCTCTAGAGTAACACACAGTGGATTCAGCTAACTCTGGCAGACTCAAAGTGTACAAATTCCACTGTAACGGATCGCGGAGTTCAACCAAGTCACCACCTTTACGAAAGCACATAAGCCAAGGATGCTTTTCTACTATACGGACAGATACACCAGCTTCACACCATGACTTACAAGCCGCAGATGCACGGATGTTGTCTTCTAAGATAAGAGGAGACAGTATCATACGTAAGATGTCTGATGGAAGGTCAGCAAAACTCGGATTCATCAGGGCCTTTTTGCTCGGAGATCTCGATCTACAAAACAATTAATCATCAGTTTCAATAAAATAAGCACACACAAAAATCTTACACTATATTCATTTCAGATTCGATTCAATTTCGTATTCAACAAAATCTACTAATGTCATTAAAACGTTACACTAGATTCATTTCAGATTCGATTCAATATTCCCTGATAAGGTCAAAAAAAAAAATTAAGAGAAAAAAAAACACTATCGAACTTGTCAAAATCCAATACAATTGAATACTATAACTTTCTTTGAGCCTTTGAGAGTAACAAACCCTCTACGTGAGACGGTGGCAGGAGACATAGAAGATGGTGACGCCATTTTCGGAGACGGCGGTGGACTTTGACGAGACAACGACACTGGCAGCATCCTTAAGACCTTAGAATTTGTTGAGTTTTACTTTCAGTTTCAACACCCAACACAATATATTAGTTCTCCTTGATATAAAAGCACAACTCACCTGTGTGATGGTGATGGTAAGTGTATCCTTTATTTTATAAAGTTCAATCATAAGTTGACATGTGTATAAAAATCTTACATAATAAGGTAAAGTTTTCCTAATCACATGTTATCCCAAACTGACATATATATGATGTCAAAGAATTAGACATATATCTTTTTTTAATATTTCTTCCCATTTAAAATTTATTAAAATTTATATATTTTTCCTTTTTTATCATTACTCTAAATAGAACTTATCAAATAAGTTTAAAGATATATAGAATGTTTGCATATTTTTAAAGTAAAAATCAAATTAAATTATTTTAGGATAGAGTAATTAAAAGGAAAAGATATATACTTTTATCATTATGCCAAGTAAAACTTAAGATCAAATTAATTTAAAGATATACACTATTTTCATATTTTTGAAAAGTTATAATCAAAAATCTTATATGATAAAGTACACTTTTCCTAAATACTTGCTACCATGGCATCAAAGTATTTGACACATGTTCTTTTTTTTTGCTCTCACTTAAATATTTTTATACTTAAAAAAAGTAAAAATTAAAATCAAATTATTTTATAATAAAGTATTTAAAATTTTAAAACTAAATATTTTTATCATTATGCTAAGTAAAAAGTTAAGATCAAATTAATTTATAGATATATAAAATATTTTCAAATTTTTCAAAGTAAAAATTATAATAAAATAGGATATGTTTTTAACCAAATAGTTACCGCACCACTTATGTGACTGATTCCACTAAGTTCTCGATTCAATTAAGTTGCGTTACTCTCTAGTAGGAATTCTTAAAAAAAAAAAGAAAAAAAAAATCAAATTATCGTATGATACACTAACAAAAAATATTATATATGAAAGCACATAAATATTCGATAACGTAATATGATACCACTCCACCGCCAATTTTTATAATGGATCCACCGCCGGTTTATTACATTGTTTGCAAATCCGATCATCAGATTCAGATAGCCTTAAAGAAAAAGAAAAAACACGTCAAAAAAGACATATCAACACCTTTGTCTTCTTGCTTTCTTCGCCCTTACTTCATTCAACTCACGACGATCAATTCGAGACCAATCTCAAAAACCATCATGACGACAAGTATTAGACTTCTCTTCCTCGCTTTCCTTCTTCTTGCCTCACCTTTCCTCAAAGGTAAAAAAACCTTTCTCTGCTTCTCCATAGCTATAAATCATGTTGTTGATCCATTTACTTAGCCTACTCTGTTTCTTGTTACCGATCCGACCCTGCCCAAGTATTGTTTAAGGTTGCTCACATGATCTTTCTTGAATTCATTTTAGTTGCTTTGTGCCAATCGGATTCGGAAGATTCTGGCTTTGAAGTTTCTGATGTTGGTGAAGAAGAGAGTGATACAGAGGAAGTGTTTGGTTTGGAACTTAGTTCAGCTCCTGGAGTTGAAACCCTTTGCGTTTTCCCCAAAAACACTGCAAAAAGTTTAGATTTTTCCCCTGTTTTTTTCTTTTTAAGATCTAGTTTCTTAAAGTAGTCTCAGTTTTGTTTGTGTGTGTTCTGCTAATCCTATTTTGCCTGATTTTATTTTAGTAATAAAAGCTGGAGTTGAGACTGAGCTGCTTGTTGGAATGAAAAATGATGGTAAGGAAATGATTTTTTTTTTTCAACTAATGATTGATTACTTGAAAGTTGGCTATAAAGTTTCTAATTTTTGTGTTTGGGTCATATGAATAGGTCAATCCAATGTAGATATTGTTGCGGTTAAAGGGAGTTTACATCTTCCTTTTGATCAAAATGCGGTTCAGAATCTCACTGCTTTGGTAATTTAATGATCTTTGCTTTCCTCTTACATTTATTGCTTGTGTTCTCATGTGTCAATTTTGTGTCTCTCCAAATCAATCAGTTCTTTTTTGTTGTCTGTTTTTTTTTTGTCTCATCTCATGTCACTCTACACCATAATCCAACATTTGCCTTTTCCATCCTGTGGTGTGTTTTCGCTTTCTAAGCACCATTTTGAATCTCATTGTATTACAACTTATGGGTCTGGATCTTTCATGATTGTATTTATTAGGTCTATCATAGTTTTATAACTAACTTGTGCTCTTGTTGGTTCACTGTCGCTCTCTAGCTTATAATCTTGATCATGTATGTTTGACCTCGGTTCGTCACATTTGTTGCCTCTGATAAATGTCATGTGTTAATTTGTTTCCTTAACAAATCAGTCTTAGTTTGTTCTTGTCTTAGGTTTTTATATTGGCTGTTTTAGTCTCATCTCATGTCTCTCCCACACTCTGCACCTAAAACATTTACAATTGGAATCCAGTTTTGTGCTTTTGTTTCATCTGGCTACTTTTTCTTTGGTTATCTCTCTAGGTCATAGCTTTGTTGAATTCAGAGATTTCTCCTCTTTTCCTGTTCTGTCATTAAGTTTTCAACTTCTTATTTGGAAATTTTTTTGTATCTTCTATTTGTAGAGTTTCAGCAATGCATCTGTGTCAACTTCCGCTCAAGCTACCTTCCCATATGTCTTTGCTGTCAGCAAGTTCCTGCAGGTGTGTTTGGCTAACATATAATTCTTCTAGTCTCCAAGATGACTACAAAATAAATAAAAGAATCCGAGCTAACCATTTTGTTTGTGCAGGCGGGTGCTTTTGATTTAGTTGGCACCATCATCTATGAGATAGATGGTAAGCCATACCAAAGCACCTTTTACAATGGAACTATTGAAGTTGTTGAAGACGGTCCTCTCTTCAGGATGGAGTCATTCTTCCTTAGTGGCCTTTTAATTTTTGTTATCGTTCTTCTTGCCCTCTATATCCAAAATTGTTTAAAGCATATGACCAAGGTACATCGTATCTTATTGCACTTTCACTCCATCTGTCATTTTCTCTTAAGGGAAAAACATATTTCCAAACCTTTGTTCTAACTCTGAGAATGGTTGGTTACTGTGAATTCCTCGCGCAGAAAACAAAGAGAGCACCAAAAGTTGAAGTTGGAACAGCAGCTAAAGATGCTTCGCATGATGAATGGCTTGAGGTATTCGTCACACAAGACTTAATATCTTTTCCATAATGAGTGACCATTTTGGTATTGATACTTTGCTCTCAATTTATCGCGTACTGCAGGGTACTTCGTACACTCAATCTTCGAGTAAGTCAAAGAAGAAGAAGTAGGTTAAGAGCAAATCTCAACACGTTATATTAAGAAACCAAAACACACACGAACAATACTAACGGTGCAGTTGTTGGTAGAGAGATCCTCCTTCCTTGTGTAACTTCACAAAAACTTAACTGTTTTCTCTTTTTTTTCTTTAGCGATAGCTATTTCAAGGAAACAGTTTTCTTAATTATGTTTCTTTAGTAATTTTGTCAGAATTAATTTCTTTTTCGAAGAAAATTACAATTCCAATTTCTACCAAAAAAAAGGAAAAGAAAATTACAATTCCAATTTCCGAATTTCATAAACATAGTAAAGAAAACTAGAAAACATACATTTTGTATTTGGATACTCAAGATCCTATAGTTTTGTATCGTATAGCACAAGGTTTAGAATCTAAAAGTTGTTTCAGTAGGACTATCATTATGCTCTATGAAGCCATCTCTCTCAATCTCTTCTAGAATTTAAGAGTAATTTGGGGGTATGTATGTACACATACATTTATATAATTTAAATTTTACAATTAGAATACAATTTGTAAATTTTATATATTTTTAGCAGAGATTACGATCATAAGATCAATAACTTAATTTGGAGGATTTGTTTATTTTCCATTCTCTTCTCCATAATGGTAAGATCTAAAACTTCATCTCTATGAAATATTTTATTGGTTTTGTACATTAAACAGGAAAAAGACTTTCAAAATTTAGTGGTAGTTAATTTGGATTTGTTTAATACTATCCTTTTTCCCTTATAATATAAAACTAACAGGGTCATAGTTCATAAGAAATTGGTTAAAAGAAAAAGAAAAAAAAAAAATTTATGGGAAAAAATGTTTTACATTTATAGCTTATACTACATCACTCATTAACCAGTTTTATTGCTTACACGGCAAAGTCAAATGACGGTTAAAAAGAGTTTACTTGAAGTTCTGATCCATGATTCATTGTGGAAGTCATATTTGAACTCTTTAAGTATCGTGTCAGTAATGGAACCAATTTCTTATTGTTTTATCTTTGCCCTAAACAAGCGTACATAGTGTTTTGAGGTTTTGTAAAATCTTCTATGATGTTAATCTTTTCGACACAATCAATCAAAATGTTGTATGTTAACAAGCATCATTTCAAACAATCTGTTTTCCCAATGCATTCCATCAAACTGTTGTATTTGATCCTATCAGAGTAGATAGTCATTTTTCTTGCATTTCCTTAAATATCACATTACTTGCTGTTTCATCTAATTTTACTTTTAGTAAAACTTTTTACTAATACAATAATATTACACATTAGTATAATTAGTGCTTTTAATCTATTCAACATTTTTGATATATAATATTGTAAATTAGTAATTGTTAAGAAATAAAAATTTAACAAAATTTAAATTTAGCCCAAGCGATGCATTTATGACATACATTTAGAGCATTATAATAGTCCAAACTTAAGGTAAACCATATAGATTTTATAAAAGAATTTAGCTATAGATGTTGCTTACAATGTAACAATTTACTTTTGCATTTTTTCATAATGGTTTTTTCTTTTGTTTAAAAATCATAATTCTCATTCCAACAATGTTCCACATTCCTCGATTTAACACACGGTGCCGCATTCCCTCATTCCCAGTTGCACATGGCTAGCAGCCCATGATCGATTAGCAACTGGGGAGCGAATGGCCAGATGGACTAGAGGCGCCTCGGGGACCTGTCCACTGTGTCACCATTGTATTGAAACACGAGACCACCTATTCTTTTCCTACGGCTACTCTTTCGAAATCTGGGCGGGGATAGCAAAAGGTGTACTTAAGACAAGATATACAATCGACTGGCATCAACTTCTCCTCTGTGTGTCAGCTTCTCGGCGTGATCGCATAGAGAGTTTCTATAGGAGATATATATATATGGAAAGGATAGGAGAGTCATTCATCTTGACCTAATTACCATTGTACATGTACTATATATATTGTAAATCTCTTTTCTAATGAATTATTCAGCCTCCAAGCTTACATGGTCTTAGAGCTTACGATCTATACCTAATACACAACACAAAAAAAAAAAATTCCGCCGCTCTTTGTTCTCAAACATGTCAGCCACGAGTGAGACTATTGCCATTGTCAATACCCCTCAACTCCTTAGCATCAATATGTCTAATGTAACGAAGCTTATTGCTTCCAATTTCATCATGTGGAGCCGCCAAGTTCGCTCTCTCCTTGATGGCTATGATCTCGCCAGCTACATTGATGGCTCTGGTGTCGTGCCCTCTCCCACCATCACTACCGCTGGTGTCACGACTCCTAATCCTGACTACACGTTGTGGAAGCGTCAGGATCGCCTGATCTATAGCTCCCTCCTCGGCACGATAATTCCCACGGTCCAGCCACTCCTGTCATGCGCTACCACTGCTGCCGAGATCTGGACTACACTTACCAACACTTATGTTACACCAAGCCGAAGCCACATTCAACAGATCCGTCACCAGATTCAAGCCTGGAAGAAAGCCGCGAAGCCGATTGATGAGTACTTTCTTGGTCTCACAATAAGGTTTGATAAACTTGCTGTGTTAGGTGCTGCCATGGCTCATGAGGATCAGGTTGATGCAGTACTCAAAGGCTTGACTGATGACTACAAGTCTGTTGTCGATCAACTCGAAGGTCGTGAGAAAACACCAACTCTCCCTGAAGTTTATGAGAAACTACTTCATCATGAGGTCAAGCTCCAATTTTCGGTTGCTGTTTCGCCTCCGTCTTTCTCGATCACTGCAAATGCAGTTAAATTTCGTGGCTCGTCTAGTGGTTATGGTAACCGTTCTCAGCCGCGTCATAAGCAAAACTACCGGTCCAACTTCTCACCGCAACAACAGCAAGGCTCGTCTCGTCCACATAATGGTATGTCGCGTGGCTACCAAGGCAAGTGACAGATCTGTGGTATTCATGGCCACAGTGCTCGTACCTGCTCCCAATTTCAACAAGGTGGTTTGTCCGATCAACCCCGATCCTATGCACCATGGAAACCACGGGCGAATCTTGTCACTGGTTCTGGTTATGAGGTCAATCCTTGGATTCTTGACAGTGGTGCCACACATCATGTGACATCTGACCAGAATAACCTTGCGCTGCATCAACCGTACAATGGTGGGGAAGATATCACCATTGCTGATGGTTCCACTCTTCCTATTACGCAAACTGGTTTTGCTTCTCTTCCTACATCCTCTCGTGATATTGGCTTTCAAAATGTTCTTTATGTTCCTGATATTAAAAAGAACTTAATCTCGGTATACCGGTTGTGCAATGCTAATCAAGTATCTGTCAAATTCTCTCCTGCACACTTTCAGGTGAAGGATCTCAAAATGGGGGTCCGCTTGCTCCAAGGCAGGACTAGGAATGAGTTGTACGAGTAGCCTGTCAATATTTCACCTCCTGTTTCGTTGTTTGCTTCTCCGTCAAGCAAATCTGATATTCAGTCGTGGCATGCAAGACTCGGTCACCCGGCGTTTCCGATTTTACAAGCTTTAGTTTCAAAGTTTTCATTGCCTGTTTATGGTTCCTCGTAATCTTCATTGTCATGTTCTGATTGCTTCATCAATAAGAGTCATAAAATTCCATTTCATATCAATACCATTGTGTCTCATCATCCTCTTCATCATCACCACTTGTGTCTATTGATGGTTTCAAGTATTATCTGGTCTTGGTCGATCATTTTACGCGTTATACTTGGTTCTATTCAATGAAACTCAAGTCGCAGGTCAAAGAGATATTTATGACGTTTGTGCCATTAGTGGAGAATCGGTTTAAGCATAAGATTGGTACGCTATACTCTGACAATGGAGGGGAGTTTATTGCGTTGCGATCATTCTTAGCCACTCGAGGGATCACTCACCTCACTACAGCGCCACACACACCGGAGCATAACGGCATATCCGAACGGAAGCACCGCCATATAGTTGAAACGGGTCTTGCACTTCTTAGCATGTCTTCAATGCCGAAAATTTATTGGAGCTATGCATTCTCCACCGCGGTATATCTCATCAACCGCATGCTTACTCCGGTGTTGGATCACACGTCGCCGTTTCAAAAGTTGTTTGGTGAGCCACCCAACTATAATAAGCTTCGTGTGTATGGCTGTCTTTGCTTTTCGTGGCTACGTCCGTACACCTCTCATAAGCTGGATGCTTGTTCCTTGCCGTGTGTTTTCTTGGGGTATTCTCTAACTCAAAGTGCATACTTGTGCTTGGATACGGTTTCGGGTAGAGTCTACACCTCACGTCATGTCCAGTTTGTGGAGTCTACGTTTCCGTTTGCTGCTTTGATTGTGTGTCGTGTCTCCACACCGGTGTCTACTCCGCCATCTTCACCGCTAGTTGTCCCTCAACCACAAGCAACGTTTGTTCCACCACGCTCACTCGTACATACTCACGTTCCGGCACCCCCGTGATCCTTCGCCAACGTCATCGTCATCAACGTCATCATCGCTATCTCCGATATCACCACTTGTTCACCACTCACCAATGGCAATGCCACCGCCATCGTCTCCACACTCCCCAAACACGTCTCCACCTCCTAATAACAGTCCACCCTCACACCAAGATTCAACCACACTCTGTAACCCATCGAGTCCAACTCCTATACAAAGCCCATCTCCATCACCAGGCCCAACTCCATTACCAAGCCCACCAAACTCGGAAACTTCATCATCTCCCTCCATCACGACACTAACTCCATAACCACTACCTCACTCCTCTCCTTCACCAAGTCCATCACCACCTCCTCCACAACCACACGCAATGCGTACAAGGTCCAAAAACAATATAGTAAAACCAAACCCAAAATACGCTCACTTTACCACTCCAAAACCGACAATCCCGAAGATGGTGGCTGAGGCGTTGCGTGATCCTAAGTGGCGTAATGCAATGTGTGAGGAGATAAATGGACAAATCCGTCATGGTACACATGAACTCGTGTCTCCTGCTCAAGCCAAAAATGTCGTTGGTTGTAAGTGGATATTTACTATTAAATATTTACCTGATGGCTCTATTGACAGGTATAAAGTTTGGCTTGTTGCTCGTGGATTTCATCAAGTCCACGACGGTTCGTTCGGTTCTTCAGGTTGCGGTCAACAAAGGGTGGCACATTCGACAAGTCGACGTCAACAATGCTTTCCTTCAAGTTCGCTTACTTGATGAGGTTTATGTCACACAACCACTGGGTTTTGTTGATCCTGATCGACCACACTACATATGTCGTTTTAAGAAAGCAATCTACGGTCTCAAACAGGCACTCCGGGCGTGGTATCAAGAATTGCGCAGTTATCTCCTTCACCTTGGTTTTAGTAATTCAGTGGCTGACACCTCTTTGTTTATCAAACGTTCGGGTCGTGATATTGTCTACATCTTGGTGTATGTCGATGATATGCTGATCA
Source organism: Camelina sativa (assembly GCF_000633955.1). Classification (NCBI taxonomy): domain Eukaryota; kingdom Viridiplantae; phylum Streptophyta; class Magnoliopsida; order Brassicales; family Brassicaceae; genus Camelina; species Camelina sativa. The sequence continues at coordinate 15,880,556 of NC_025685.1, read as the reverse complement.
CCGGCAGCAGCCCTGTCATGCTTGCTAATGTTCGTATGATTAGTGATCGTTTTCCTCTCAAAAATCTTGGTGAGCTTAAATATTTTTTAGGGATTAAAGCGACAAGAACACCTGCGGGACTTCATCTTATGCAGAAGAAGTATATTGTTGATCTGCTCCAAGGGACAAGAATGTTGAATGCCAAACTAGTTTCTACACCGATGTCACCTCATCCAAAGTTAAGTCTCCGCAGTGTCACTCTTCTTGATGATCCTCGTGAATACCGTGCCGTCAATGGCAGTTTACAATATCTGTCTTTTACGCGACCGGACATTGCCTTTGCGGTGTATCGTTTGTCTCAATTTCTACATCAACCCACGGATGTTCATTGGTGTGCAGTGAAACGTGTGTTGCGTTACTTGGCTGGGACGCAATCTCATGGCATCTACCTTCGTGTTAACACTTCATTCTCTCTTCACGGGTTCACACTTAATGGTTATTCCGATGCAGATTGGGCGGGCGATGCTGATATGTTCCTCTCCACCAACGCATATGTCATTTATCTTGGCAGTATTCCTATCTCATGGTCCTCCCTGAAGCAGACTGGTGTTGCACGATCTACCACGGAAGCAGAGTACCGTGCCGTTGCCAACACGGCCGAGGAGATACGGTGGATCTCCTCACTTCTAACCGAACTGGGTGTTCACCTACCTGTGGTCCCGGTGATAAACTGTGATAATATTGGAGCAACGCATCTTGCTGCTAATCCTATCTTCCACTCCTGGATGAAGCACCTTGCGTTGGATTATCATTTCATCCGGGATAATGTTCAAGCTGGGACCTTGCGTATTACGCACGTCTCGACGCATGACCAACTTGCTGATCCTTTGACGAAAGCTCTTCCGCGGCCACGCTTTCAAGAGTTAGTCTCCAAGATTGGAGTCGCAAAAGCCCCTCCATCTTGATGGGGCGTATAGGAGATATATATGGAAAGGATAGGAGAGTCATTCATCTTGACCTAATTACCATTGTACATGTACTATATATATTGTAAATCTCTTGTAGGTATGTTTTTCAAACTGCATTGCACACAATTTGGGGGGAAAGAAATGGCAGGAGACATGGTGAAACGTCAAAGTCAGCGAGACAACTAGTAAAACGGATTGACCGACAAGTTAGGGACCAGCTTCTCGCAATTCAAAGGCTGGGGGATAGACGATATGAACAAGGACTTCTTCAGCTTTGGCTCCAAACAAGAGCCTAACCACCTACTCTTTTGGTTTTCACCATAAACGTGCTATGCTGATTTAGGATGTCTAAGCATTATGTTTTTTTGTTTCAATTGATCTATCATCCGTTGCACAAGTTGGTAAAAACGTTATTTTTTTTTAGTATAATTTAACATTAAATTCAAAAAAAAAAAAAAACTAGCTAGAGTCATATATGACAGTGCATACTATCTTCAAGCTGCTCAAGAATTGCTAGTGTTCTTTATAAAAAGTAATAATAATTAAAAAAAAAAAAAAAGAACTGCCATAAATGATATTTTTCAGATTCTCGTACATATGTGCTTTGATCCTCGTTATAAAATGTATTCAACATAAAGTTTTAGATTATGTAGATACGAGAGAAGAAAATAAAACCAGTGATCGATCACGCCGAATTTTCAGATTCTGATCGATGAAAATATATGAGAATTTAGAACTTTTTCTTTTTTTCCTAAAACGTGAAAATATTACTATTTGGTTTTGGGAATGACAAAGAGATATTGAGAGAGGTCAAAATCTCAAAAGAGTTTTTAAGTGTGACGCCTCGGGTTTCCCTGTGTGTGTGTGTTAAGAGAGATAGAGAGAGAGACAACTAAAGCAAAGAAGTCACACAGTGACTGTTGGTTTAGTGTTTGAACGAGAAGAGTTTTGCATTTGTAAACAAAACCCAACACTTTACTCCTTTTCTTTCTATTTTTGGTTTTTCACTTTACCCTTTTCTATTTGATTAATTAACGCTTATATATATTACCTGTAATACTAGATTATGACCCGTCCGATGTGCGGGTTTAAAGTTTTTAAAATAAAATAAAATTTAACAAAGAATATAAAATAAATATTTTTAGTAAGTAAAAACTATCTATAAAAGTAAATAGATATATGGAGGTGTCCAATGTAAATATCTTGTTTAAAAGGTGTGATTCTGCGGTAAAAACTATTAATCACATTTTTCTTTGAATGACCTCACTCGTGGGAAGTTTAGGATTTATCTCTAACTCCAGTTTCATCAGAGGGTTTTTCATATGAGTCGGTGTACTCAAATTTGGATTTTGTTTTCTGGAGGGATGTCTCTCAACAGGGTGATTCTGATCAACTTCTTCAATTACCATGATTTTTATGGACAATCTGGAAGGCCATAAAAAAATAAGTTTTAGAGATCAAGACGAATGATATAATTGCTCAGGCTTTGTGTGACAACCCGTCCCGCGGACCCCACTAGCCCCCCGCTAGCCGCCCAAACGGACCCCAAGCTGGCCTTACAGGGCATCGATCCTAACCCCTCACTGTGGATAGGAACTATTCATCCAAATCTACCAGTAGGTTATTGGTGCACCAGGCGTTCCTCGAACCCTGGTCCCCACCCTTTAACAACCTTCCCACAGGACAAGCTGTCATCAATTGATCTTTAAAGGGTGGGGACCAGGGTTCAAGGAACGCCTGGCGCACCAATAACCTACTGGTGGATATGGATATCCACAGTGAAGGGTTAGGATCGATGCCCTACAGGGCCAGCTTGGGGTCCGTTGGGGCGGCTAGCGGGGGGCTAGCGGGTTCCACGGATGGTCTATTGGGGGGCTAGCGGAGGGCTAGGGTCCACGGGACGGGTTGTTACACTTTGGGCGTTAAATTAGCCTGGGAAGAGGCGCTATATTTTACAGCGGTCATATCAGCTCCATCTCCGTCCTCGAATGTCCAGGTTTCTTCACCTTGTTGTCAAATTGATGGTTCTTGGAAAGCAACCAATGAGCATTCATGATTGGGCTAGTGGTGTTGCGTTGGTGAGGAGCGAACCTTGTTGGGGGCCAAGTGTTTAGGACGGAGCCCCTCCCCCTGCATTCAGACTTAGAAACGTTGTTGTGGGCCACCGAGCGGATAATTGCTGAGTTACTCACTATGGTGCATTCCCCTGAATATTGGCCATCCTTCTTCAACTTGCTCGATGAGTTTAATTCACTGGAGTTTTTTCACTATTCTCCATCTCTTGGATCCCGCATGCGACAAATTTGAAGGCAGATTGTCTTGCTCGTGCTTCGCATTCTCTTATCTCTGAAGTTTTTTTTGTAAACCCCTTTCCTCTGCCTTGAGAAACTAATCGAGGAAATTCCTTTACTTTATTGTTTGGTTGAAAAAAAAATTAGATACACTTTTAGTTAAAGAAAATAGTTGTAGATGAGTTCATAAATATTAAAATTTAATTTAATTTAACAAAGAATATATATTTAATTCTTTTCGTAAATAAAAATAATGTATAAAAGTAAAGAGATAAGCTTTTAGTTATAGAAAATAGTTTTTTTTTTGCTATAATACACTAATGTATATCCATTTACAAATCTACTGTCTATATTACTACTAAAAGTTTATTTGTACACACAAATATATTTTACTGTTAAAATATACTATTTAGTCTTAACTACTACCAACAAATTGTCTTGATGAACACATTAAATAACCTCTTATATGTCTCTTCACTTTAACATTTTTATAGTTATAAAAGCGCATACGTTAATCTTACATACACCTATCATATATATTACAATAGCCGTCTTTTGAATAAATTATTTGATTGGTGAAAAAATATGAGACGATCTATTTTTTTTTTACTTTAAGAATCTTTTTCTTTGTGTAAAGGTGAGTATTTACGTTTTTTTAGAAACAGTAACTAACTATATAATTTTCACAATCATTTTTTATCTTATATAAAAAGTAATCTTTTTCTTGTAATATAGCAACTAAAATTAAAGTAAGTAAAAAATATTATAATTTTGAATTTTATGGTATATATATATATATATATATTTATCTTATAATTAGATTTTAAATAAAATTAGATTTTATTTTATCTATTTACTTTTATATAAAACATTTTTAGATTAGGTTTAGAATTTTTACATTTTTTATTTTTTTTTAAATTTTAATAATGAATTGATATGTGTCAATATCTGAATGATATAATTGACATGTGTCACGATCTTGTTAATGAGTAATTTTGTCATCAAGGTTTATATAATAAGATACGAGAAATTTGGGTCATATAGTTAGAATACTATTAGTAAATTTGATATATCAGTTTGTATACTCGAGACCCTTTTATGTTTTACTAGATTCGGACCCGCACATACGTGCGGGGTTGATTTCAAAAACAAAGTTTAATAACATATTTGTAAACAATTTTTTAGAAATGTTATTAATATTCAAAATCTAAACTCTACATTTGGTTTAGACAAAAAGAATGATCAGATTTGTTTTTGTTATCAATAAAGACAATACATTAAAAAAAATAGTAAGAAAAAACGGTATGTTTATTTTGGGACAGAAAATGCGTCTCTTCATGTATATGTTAAGATTTTTCCATCGCATACTAAAGTTTTAATAATAATTTAACTATTTGAGATCTTATATTCTATCTCATAACTAAGGTTTTAATAATAATTTAAATATTTGAGATCTTATATTCTAGTTCAGCAAATAAGAAAATATGTAAGAGATTCGGAACTGCATATATGTACGAAGTTTTATTGGTAGATATATTTATTTGATATGACATTTAGAACATAAACTTATTGGGTTGCTTTCATAATATTGTTATCACCATAAATTTTGAATCGACATGATAGCGAACCCGGATCGATTGTGATATGGATTAGTGATCAGCTAGAAATTCATGAACCAGATGACCTTAATATAGTTTTCAAGCAGATTAACCTCGTCTGCTATGCCTGCCCTACAATAGATTAAATTATATTGACCCTCGTCCCATGTAATCCACATAAGTAAATGTTATGTTTGAATCTATCATGCTTGAATCTGTGTTACCCAAAATTCTCATCCTCATATTTTATTGAGAATAGTTTAGATAATATATTTTCTCCAAATTACGAGGAGTGTATTCAAACCATGATTTTGGAGAATTTGATGGGATTTAGGAAATTTAGAATTTTGATAGATTTTAGGGAAGTTCATATGATTTTCAGTAAAATTCTTTCAAATCCCACATAAAACCATGAGATTTGGATTTCTGTATTTTTAACTAAACAAATCCTCAAGAATCCTACAGAATCCTAAAAATTATTAAAATTCTAATCCACAAAATTGTTTTGAATAACAGTGGATTTTAAAGTAGATTTTTAAATCATCAGTTCAATAACAGTGGATTTTAATGGATTTCAAAGTAGAATTTTAAATCATCAGTTCAATAACAGCGGATTTTAATAGACTTTTTAAAATCTATGATTGAATAACATAGAATTTGTAAATTTCACACAAATCACTTAAAATGTCAAATTGAATACATTCCCTACATGTTTTTTCAATATAGATATTTAATTAGATGGTCGTTTTAGAAATATCAAATAATATACTACCAAAATTAAATAAGTTTCCATATATACATTACCAATATTAATAATCTGATTAGTTATGAACACTTTTAAAAACGACTTTCATTAATATTTTGTAATTTGTAAACAAAGATCCACAACCACAAGTTTATATGACCAGGATCCAACGGGTCAAAAAAATTAGCTGGTCTTTACGACCAAAAAACAAAATTACTTTTTTGTTTTTTTCTCTTCCAATCAAAAATAATCTACCCCTAAAATGTAAAACAAAAATTTGAAGTTACAATTTATGTAATATATTAAAAAAACAATTTATCTTTTATATCACACATATATAGATATATCTTATACTATTTGTAGATAGATGCATAAATCTAGTACATAATTATATGTTGTTTTCATCTATATAACTCTAAATACAGTAAAATCAATCACAGGTAAAGTATACTACACGTCAAGAAGTGCTTTGATTTTTCTCCTCCCTGTTTTACCTTAGAAAATACAGACATTACAATCGTAAATCATTTTTAAAAGTCTTTTAATCATGCAATTTCAAAACTTTGATTAGACTATGGGCCAGTTCGTTTAATCATGCAAGTTCACGTTTTCTTAATCTGTCTCTGGTTTAGTATTAGCGACACTAATTACCGAATTCATTGCTTTTAAGTCGCTCACTTGTAATTTGAGGGTTGAAATGAACAGACCTTATTATATATTATTGAAAACTTGAGGGTTGCCACTACATGAACGCTATATTCTATTATAACATATATAAGTTATAATAAAAAATAAAACCTGTAGAGTTGTGCAAAAGGTGCGGTGTAGCTTGTGTATTCTGAATTTTTTTGATTGAAAAAATTGTAACAGCTTTTCCTATGATTTTGGCTTTACATGTCACTCTGTATAAACCACACAAAAAAATGTGAGAAAACATAGGCTTAAGAAAATAATCCAAAAGAACACCACAACAAAAAACACTAAAAAAACACTACAAAAAAAAAAAGAAAACCCAAAAAAAATATTTTAATAGAACCTGAGTGATCGGCTTGTCAATAGAAGCAGTATTTATACAAAAACAAATAAGCTGTCATTTAGGGTTATAGAAAAATCTTTCATAATTAAAATTATATTTTTCTTAATAGTTATGGTTCCTAAAATTACTCCGAATAGTTAGTAGGTTAGGAAAATAATAATTCTAAATTTTCAAAAATATATTTACAACTATGATCGATAAAGGAAAAACATTTGTTATAATGGTAGATATTTTAAGAAACAATCAATTAGTTTGTTATTAAAATGGTATACTGTGTGACTGTTTTGATTTTTAGTTGTCGATTAGTTATGGCAAGTACAAATTATTGGGATATATTTGATTCTGATTTCCTTATTATCTATGTTTAATTGATTTTTTCGAGATTTTGGTATTAATTTCCGAGATTTTCCTAGATTAAGTTGCTAAGATTATATTATGAACTTTCCTTACAAATTAAGTGCTAATTAGTTTTAATTAGTTGTTTAAATTCTACGCTAAGTTTGTGAGTTGATTTATTTAGATTTTGCAGTAGGTCTTAATTGTTTTCGATTTTATAGTAGGTCTTAATTGTTTCCGATTATTATGTGTTATTATCATTTAATATTTGTTCGGCTAGTATAATTATTATCAATCTGTTTGGCTCCAATTTAATTTCAATTTGTTTGGCTACATGAATTATATATATTCTTATTCTGTTTTCAGTGGCATTTTATTGTAATAATCTCAAATTCTATGTCTACTTATTAAAAATGCTTCCCTTTAATAGTATAGATACAATAATATATAGAACCAATCAAGGAATTAATTTTTAAAACTTGAATAAACTTCTAGTGCACAACTTCTTATAATGGAAAAATGAATTCTAAATCCTTTGGTGGGTTTTACAATTGATGAGATTTAGAGTGTGAAACATGTTTTAGGTGATTTAGTAAGGGTTTAGAGGACCTCCATGTTGCTCTGTTTTATCTAGTTGGTGGGACTTGCAAGAGTAGCACATATTGTTGAATCAACTTTTCTATGGCTTGTTGTTTCCTCCTTCCACAAGATCATTCAAGTATTGAACCACGGCTTGTGAGTAAAGAAACAAAAAAAAGCATGAAGCAATAATCTACACGACACAAACGAGAATACTTGCTATTGAAGCCAAAAAACCTTAGTAGTAAAACCTTCACACTCCATTGACTTGATTGGCTCAGATGGTCCTCGGAAGCTAGGTCTAACAATAGGCTCATCTGTAAGGAAGGCAGCAAATGGAAACCAAGGTTGAAGGCTTCACCTAGCTAGAACAAAAAATGCAGAGATAAGGCCCCTGAGAACAATTCTGTTAAATACTTTGCCTCCCACTCCATCAAGAGAATCTGATCAATATATATATACTCTTGGGGTATGGAAGGATCAATATCAAACAGTTTCACTACTGAGACTTCTCTCCTGGGGGAAGGAATGTTCTTGTCTCTTGCTGCCTCTGTAAAACTCTCAACCGGAAACAAGAGACCACCTCTTCTTTCAATGTGCTAGCAATTAGTGAACTGGCAAGCCCTTCAACAAGATACTATCAAACTCTCTCGGATGTGATTACCTTTTTGGCTTTATATGAAGTTAAAATATGACCTTGAGCACATCCGAGAGAGTTTGACAGCCTTGCCGCCCAAGGCTGTCAAAAAAAAAAAAAAAGTCATACATCTCAGATGTGCTTACCTTTTTTGGTTGGCAAATCATATTTAAGCTCCCTAATAAGTTTTAGTACACATCGGGAACTTGGGAAGCAAACACACAAGAGATGTATGACTTTTTTTTTCTTTTTTCTTGTTATACACGATACACATTGTCACCAGCAAAACTGGTTATCAGAATGCAAAGGTGCCAAAAGAGCAAAGAGGTATAAGAATATAATCCTACTCCTCTTTTTTTGGAGTTTTGGTGTTGTTTATACGAAAGCTGCTGGAAGGTCAGATTTTGTCAAAAGTGGTTTAGAGGATCTCCACTCCATATTGCTCTGTTTTCTCTAGTTGGTGGACTTGCAGAAGAAGCATATATTGTTGTCTGTTGATTCCAACTCTTCTTGGGCTTGTTTTTCTTGCTTACATGAACGAATCCATCATCCATGACTAAGACAAACCAGAAACTCTATAATCTACACATATGTCTAAGAAGTACAAAAAGAATTGAGACAGAAATATGAATGAGTTTGATCCTTTAAATTGTTTCTCCGATTTTAGTAGTTCCAAGGTCAGTTCGCAAAATCAACAGGTGTAGTGTTAGAATCGTTTTTTCCAGAGCCTAGTAGATCCATAATTTTGAAATCTCCTGCAAATTTCCTATGATATAAAATATGCACAAGTGATGTTTTGTGTGGATTTTGTTCTGGTGTTTGTTTTTGATACTCCATTACCATCTCTTAGGGGTGATTGAAAGAGAGATTTATAAATTGGGGTATTTAGATTTAACTACATTGAGGTGGACTAGGGGATTTTTGGGTGTTTTTGTAAGACGCTCCTACAAAAGTACAAACAACATGTATGTTATTTAAAAAAAAAATGATTCCATTCCCGGGCTTTGAACCCGTAATTTTTTTTAGACTTAAGATAAAATTTAAGTTAAATTATTTAACCATGATGTTACAACGGAACTTTTGTTTTGTTTTTTTTTTTTTTTTCAAAAGGGGCATCGGTATATTAAGAAAAATACAAGTACGGTTACATTGCAAAAACACGTTGAGCCTCATATCAGGTTGAGCAAATAAAAGTCAAAACATCGACTAGATAGAGCTTAGCTAGATTGGAAGTTTTCAAACCAAAGGTAAAGAAAATTATCCTTCGGTGAAGTAGTAGTTGTTGTCTTGTTGTCAAGTGCCATTAGCTTCCGCCTAAGGAGGAGCTGGATCTCTTTCTTTAGTCTATCTCTTATTAGCTTCCGCCTAACGGAACGTTTGTTAAGCTATGAATATGTCATGTATATGTCCATCTAATAAGTAATACAATTTTTGAGATGTATTTACTATTTAGAGCCTAATAATAATAGTCCAAACCCAAGTAACCTCATCTGATCTTACAAAATAATTGGATTTATATTACAAAAACTAGAATTTAACCCGCGGTATACCGCATGCATAAAGTTTTTATCATTATTTATAATTTATATTGTATTTGTTTGTTAAATATTTGATGTTTTTCAAATAGATAAATAATTAAATTTCTCGACGATCGATTAAATGTTTATATTAATTTTTTAACCTGCAATATACTTCATGACCATTGTTTGTTATATTTAGTTTGTTTTGTTTAGCGTTTGAGATTCTATTTTGATTTTTAATTATTATAACAAAAATAAGGGATCTAAATACATAATAAGTCATTTATATACTATAATTAAGTCACATTTTTTCTAATGATTTAATTATTTTACACAATCTTAGTTAAATCAACTTAACTTTTATATGTCAAATATTCTAATATTAATAGGGTTGACAAATAATAAAATGAGGATTTAACCCGTGTTAGCACAAATTTAACAATATTTTATTAATTCCAACATGTTCTCTTTATAATATAACCATATTAGATAGTATTTTAAAAAAAATTAATTTTACATATTCGTAATATTTTGAAATTTTATTAAATTTATATATATTAATTATAATATTTAAATAAATGTGAATCAAAGTTCTTCTTACGTTAGTTGTAATTAAAGTCTATAAATTATGTAGAAGCCCATACCTAGTTGTATAAAATAAAATAAGATTTTGCACTATATTAGAAACACTAAAAAATAAAACCTAATGAGAAAAGGATTGCAAAAGGTGAATGTAATTGCAAAAAGGAATACTACATTATAATATTATGTATACATAAAAAAAATATAACTTACGTACGATTCATCTAGATAAACTTTAACAAAAAAAAAAACGGTTTATCAAGGAACTAAACTAACAACAAAATCCTAAAAGGACTATGATAAGAGCTTGTAAATATATATAAACAGGGCACATACGTGAGTTCTTTTTCACCAACACATTCTCAGAGTTCATATATCTCATCATCTTTCTACATCTTCCTCCTATCCATACGATTCGAATCATGGCCAGAAAGAATATCTTTGGCTTCGTGCTTATGATCATGTTTTTCTTGGGTTCCAGCTCCGCTTAAATCTACAAAGTTGGAGGTTCCAATTATGGCTGGACGGTAAAGGACGATTCTTGGGCTGAACATATGGAATTCCATGTTGGAGATTCACTAGTCTTCGAATCTGATCAGAACGTCAACGACGTCACTCAAGTTTCTAACGCTTTAGAGTATGAGTTATGCGATAATTCTTCTCCTAAAGTTGTTTACAACACAGGACACGATGTCGTAACCTTCACGGAACCAGGACATCACTATTTCATCACCTCAAACCATATTCAATGCGTCTGGGGAATGAAACTCGATGTTCTTGTCGTCGATGACCCGTCACGTCCGAGTCCTCCACCACCATCACCGCCGAGGAAGATCAATGGCCCATCACGTCCGATTCCTCCACCACCACCGAGCAAGATACTTCCTTCTGCTGGAAGGATTTACGAGGTCGGTGACTCAAGCGGATGGAGCGTATATAACAGTTTCTACTATACCAAGTGGAGTGACGATAAACAATTTCGTGTTGGAGATACTCTCTTTTTCGAATACAACAAGCACATCAACGACGTTAGAGAAATCAGCGATGAACTTGAGTTCGAATCCTGTAAACCAACTTCAACTGTAGCCGTGTACAAGAAAGGGCACGATCTCGTTAAGCTCACAAAACAAGGAGTGCATTATTTTGTAAGCTTAAAGACCGGTCTCTGTCAAGCTGGGATTAAACTAAGTGTAACGGTGCAACCATCAACCGAAGATGTTACTTTGCCGAGTGTTCCCAAGAAGAAGATGAAGTCGTCACCTATTTACCACCTCAACAGATGGTGGTTACGCATTTTCAGACCTCATCACTAAGCATTTGGAGCATTGATTACTTTAGTGTTATTGAGAGTTTTTTTTTTTTTTTTTTTGGCTTTTTGGTTTTATTTTTGTTACTCGTTAATTTTGTGGCTGGATCGAATACATTGCTTCGTTTTAGATGTTTTCATATGTTTTTCTTTTATTTTTCAACATTTCTATTTACTTTGATCATGAGAATGGCCATAAATTCATAAACATGAACACGTAGCATATGACATGTCCCTGTGTTAGATTCTGAGGAGCAATTGAAACCCTAGTATAAACAATAGCAAAAGATTAGTGAAGAATTTAACCCAAAATTTATTAATTGGATCTATCAATGCATATCTACTTATTTAAAGTACAAAAAACTTTCCGTGACAAATTTATGTACATATATATATATATATATTACAAATTTGAGATATACATGTAAAAGATTTTGAAGGCCTGATTACAAAAATTGTAAGAAAAAATTACAAAAGCGTTCACAAAAGCTTAGCTCCAAAACCAATGGGCTTTCTATTAACACATTAGACTTCACTATTCTTGGCCCATAACTAAACGAGTGAAACGACAGCGTTACTTCAGTCAAATATGAAATATCTAACCAAACACACAATATATTCTCTGCCTTGGATCCACGCAACTTTTAACCCGAGTTAGATTCAACACTAACCACAGTTAACACAAACCCTCTTAATCTCCTTACACGTGTACAAATCAACGGTCATAAAATTCTTTCCTTTTCACTAGCCTTCCTCTATATAAAACAGTACAAAACCCTAATCTCTCACATTCACATTCACAACAAAACACAAAACACAAACCTTTCTTCTTCGTCGTCTTCTCCGATCAGATCATGGGCAACCCTAAAGTTTTCTTCGACATGACCGTCGGTGGGCAACCAGCTGGTCGGATCGTGATGGAGCTTTACGCAGACACAACACCAGAGACCGCCGAGAATTTCAGAGCACTCTGTACCGGAGAGAGAGGAGTGGGCAAATCCGGTAAGCCGTTGCACTACAAAGGATCGAGCTTTCACCGTGTGATCCCCAAATTCATGTGCCAAGGAGGTGACTTCACAGCCGGGAACGGAACCGGAGGCGAGTCTATCTACGGCATGAAGTTTAAAGACGAGAACTTTATCAAGAAACATACCGGACCAGGTATACTGTCTATGGCCAACGCTGGTCCGAACACGAACGGATCTCAGTTTTTTATCTGTACTGAGAAGACTTCGTGGCTCGATGGGAAACATGTTGTGTTTGGTCAAGTTGTTGAGGGTTTGAATGTTGTTAGAGATATTGAGAAGGTTGGATCTGATGCTGGAAGGACCTCCAAGCCTGTTGTCATTGCTGACTGTGGTCAGATTTCTTAGATCTGTCTTGTCTCTGAGAGAGAGAGAGAGAGAGTGGTGATGATGAGTATTACAATGGTAGCTTTGTGTTGTTTCTTTTGATGTTTTTTTCTGGTTTGTGTTCTTTTGGATTTCGATGTTTTTTTTTCTTTTTGCTCTTGTGATCGTTATGAGTTTGGCTACCATTGAATAAAAATGAGAATAATTCGTCTTAGGTTTATTATTATTACTTCTTCTACTATTATTAAGCATCATCGTCTTAAGAATCGAAGCTTCATATAAGCAGTAGACTTAAGTTGTAATTGGATATGGTAAAGCACTAAAAGCTTAGATGCATCTTAGAATAGTCAAGTTTCGTATACAATAATGTTTATGTGAAGTAGACTTAGTTCTTATTGGATATGGTAAAGTACTGAAATTTTGGACTATGTGACAAAAGAAAGTATATTGTTTTTATATGAAATGGATGTGATTGGTCTGGTTTATAGGTGTCAGGGCATGGAAAAGGGTGCAACTTTATTGATATTTTTCGTTTAAGTCTTTTTGCTATGTGGTCATGTTTTGCACACGAGGAAGAAAGTGAAACCAGAACCCAAAATATGAGTTAGCAAGGACGGCCCATTTATAGTTTTATACAATATTGTACACTAAATTTTTGAGGCCCAATTACATTTCTTTGCGTTACCATATAATGCTAGGATGTTCAATGGCAGGGATAAATTGATCAAAACCGAATTGAGCTGATCGTTCCAAAAAACCATATCATAATATTGGTTTAAAGTGATTCATCTTTTCTATATCCAGAAAAATAAACAAATTTGAAACCGTGGGAAAGAAAAAAAAATCAATCTATACTGAGTATTTTTTTCTAAAGATTTAAGGATATACTTTAGAAAAATACAAACCCAAACCAAAATTGGAATGATATAAAAATATGTATACATAAGTTTTTACGTTAGATACTATTCTCTTCATTTCACACAGGAAAAAATCCTACGTTTTCTAGAAAAATATCGTTTTGAGGTTTTAATTTTGTTTAACAGTTTTTAAGACTAAAAATCTTTTAATTTGTGTGAATTGTGAAGCATGTCAAAATAACATTCATTGTGAAACATAATAAGTATCATCGATAAATCGGAAAAACCAAAAATCTAAAAAAAAAATAGCACTCTTATTTGCAATGAGATGTCGTAGCTTTACACCATATATAGCAGACTAGTAGTGTTGTATATTCGTATTTTCTCAACCTGATTAACTTATGAAACCAATAAACTTGTTTACCATCATGGAAGAACATAAGACTTGATGTGAAATAATTTAACAACAAAATAAACATCTTTTGATTTAGCATAACAGATACAAATTGCATGACATTCCTACACTATATGATCTTTCTTCTTATATCAAGAAAACAGCCAAATATCTCCAAGAAAAATTGCAAGAACAGTGTACAACTACTACAATATGTTAAAAAACTTGTAAAAATACGTGCGGGTAGGGTCGTGTAAAATTTATTTCTTCTCTTTTTTATTCACACTTCACATGTTCTGTGTGGAACTGTGTTCACACAGTAGTTAACAGCTTGACACAACCATTATCTCGTAAAAGGCTTTGACACAACCACCATATTCATACAAAGTCTTGATTGTATTGATTGCGTTAGAGCCAACACAACACCTTCCAAAACCACTAAAATATATATACTATATAAAGAACAGCAAAATTTATTGCTCAGCACATAAGGTTAGGGAGATCATTAAGAGTCCATTACGAAATTTGGAGGCTGGAACATATATTAATATTCTTGACTCGTACGGATGCTCTCATGTTCATACACATAAACACTGTTTTTTTTATAAAAAAAATGTCTTTGTCAACAACCTCAATTAATATTTAGCAGTTGATGGTTGGAGAAGAGCTTTTTATTTACTCTTTTTTATCGTCTGCCTTTTAAAGACTACACCATAACTACACATCTCTCTTCTTATTCTTTATTGCTAATAGCTTCTGAGCATCAATGGATCCATATCATAATAATTTCCTCTTTGTATCCTTTCTCATTCTTTGTTTAGCCGCTAATGAAGTAGCCGGATACGCCACGGTCACAGGCTCAGTGTTTTGTGACCAATGCAAGGATGGAGAAAGATCTTTGTTCGATTTTCCTGTCTCCGGTAATAATAGTTAATAACATTTTTACATTGTTGTCTAGCTCTGCTTGTGTTCCTTAAGATGTGTTTGTTAATATGCTGCAGGGGTCAAGGTTAGTGTCACATGTTCTGATGGAAATGGACAGGTCTATATGTCGAGAGAAGAGACTACTAATTGGCTTGGAGGTTATGTGATGAGATTTGATGGGACACCGGATCTGAGTAACTGTTATGCTCAGGTTTCAGACAATGGAGCTCAACAAGACCCAAATAGTTGCAGCATTGCTTCAGGTCCTGCTCAGAAACTTAAACTAATGTTCAGCTTTTTTGGGGTTGAAACGTTTGCTACCGATGCGCTTCTTGCTCAGCCACTTCAGCCCAGGTCTTTTTGTCCTAAACCACCAACAGCTCCGGTCATGCCTCCTCCTCAAGTCCCGGTCATGCCACCTCCTCAGGTGCCGGTCAAGCCTCCTCCGCAGGTGCCACAGGTCAAGCCACCTCCTCAGGCCCCGGTCATAAGTCCTCCTCCAGCTACATTGCCTCCTCCTCAGGTCCCGGCCATAAGTCCTCCTCCAGCTACATTGCCTCCTCCTCAGGTCCCGGTCATAAGTCCTCCTCCAGTTACATCACCTCCTCAGTTTAAGCTTCCACCTTTGCCTCCACTCCCTCCAGTGCCATTTGTAGAGGCATCAGCTTGTTCTCACCAGTGAGCTTTCTCTCTAATCCATTCACATCATGCCTGGACCTCTGTTTCATATAATTTCATAACATTTTGGCTTTGTGATATATACATAGGTTGTGGATGAAACCTGAGTACAGATGCTACTGGAGAGCTATAGGCCCCGACACAAAGGTCGCTGTTGCATTCGGGCTAGTGGCTGGGAGGAGATACGGTACTGATATGACGATAAGGGAAGCGCTTGACGGTCGAGGAGAAGCCTATAAGACACTCCTAAGAGAGGCAACAACTGCATTACTCAATTCATACAACTCTCTTGGCTTTCCTTACAATTCCATCTCTGTGATCACACATACCAATTTGGCTCTCCTCGGGAATTCGCAGCACGATGTTCTCATGACTGCTATTCGTTTCATCAAGGCTAATTCCGGGACCTGCAGATTCACAGTCTGCAATTGATTGGGTGTGTTTTTTTTGCTTACATACTCTACACTATCTTCTTTTTTCCATTGTTCATGGGCACCTTTTGTAATACTATAAAAGTCTATACTTGATTCATTGGAGAATTTATGGACTATTATTATTATAGTCCCCTATTTGTACTTGTTTACATCTTAAGCATAAAATTAGTATTTATTACAGCAAAGCCTTAAAAAGGTGTTAAAGTGTATGGTGTATTTAAAGTCAAATTTAACATCCGGCACAAATATGAATATGATTATCTGATGCGCCATTGACTGAAGAAAGGACTAAACCAGAGAGAAACATGAACAAAAATAGATATACTTCATTCATAATAGAGATCACAAAGTTTTAGAAATAGAAGGAAAACAACAACCACTGAGCTAGTATATATCAGGCAGGGAACGTGTTATGTTCTGGCTATTTCAAGACACAAGATTTCCTCCAACGATTGGTCTCTTTGCTAGCAAACAACTCCTGCTCAAAACCAAACCACACCAACATCAGCAAAAATGCAAACTCCATTAAGAAAAACCAAAAAGACCAAAATCAGCAAACAAAGCAAGATATAGATCCATAGATATCAGGTTTTGTACCTTTTCAACTCACTCTAACGTGTTCTTGTGACTAATCATTTCCTAATGCTCCATTGCAAAGGGATAGAAGTGAAATCAGCCTAAATATTCTTCATCATTGTCCATATTGCGTTTGCGGGGAATAATAACTAAGTAGCTTTTTGAAGAGAGGAACAATTGCAACCATAGCAAGTTGGAGCTGCTCTGAGCTGTTTACACGGACACTCACTTGCCCTGCTCCTCTATTATTCAGATTTGCACGAGCAATTAAATTAGAGGAACGTCCAATGGGAACCTGAGACTGTATGTTCCCTCCTATAGCAAGATCACCGTGCCAATCCATAACGGAAAGTCCAAGAGTAGTCAAAAACCGACCAAGCGGATAATCTTTATCTCTCAACTGAGCTTCTAAACTACCACCATAAGCCACATCTCCCCGACTAGTCATTGCTCCACCAGACATAACCATTCTGAACCATTTATTAGCAATCAACTTATCTTCGACTTTCACCCCCGCAGAAACCGAATCGCCCAAGAGAGTTACAGAGAGACCAGCTGCAGCTTTGTTTCTCCTGAAATTGTTGAATCTTGTTTCACTTCGAAGAGTGTAAGCCAATTCCTTTCCAACAGTTTGCATGTCAAAACCTAGGGAAGTTGATTTACCCTCTCCATGCTTAACTGAGCTTGCCATTTCCAACTGCACATTTGCATCCTTCTTGTCTTTTGTGACTTGGCCTGAGACAGATATTGGTATTTTTTCTTTTACAACGAAGAGGCGTTCTGCATTCACACCTTCATAACCAATATCATGATCCCACCCATGAGTTTCCAGGACTGGCCTAACAAGCCACTGATTGGAGGAATCAAGGTAGCGGTAGCGGTGAGTCGGGTTATCAGAGTCAAAAGACGCAGGTAGAGATAAATCTGGCATGGGAACTGGAACTGATGCAGGTCCACCACTCTCCTCTTCCACATTTTCATTATACCCATCAGGCAAATCTTTAATCTCTGCAGCAAATTTCTTAAACATCTTACGTCTCTTTCTTTCCTCTTTCATTTGCTTCTTCATTAATAGTTTCTCCCGGTACTCCATTTCATCTAGATACTGCTTCTTCTGAGATCTACTAAGCGTAGCCATTTGAGCTTTAGTCAGGCTCTTAAAGGGAGGAAGCTGGTCATACTCCGATTCTTCATCCGAATCTGATGATCCGTCTAAATCATCTTCATCTTCTTCATCACCATACTGTTGTTCAGGAAGCTTCGGTTGTGGTCTTGATTGCAGAAGTGATGAAAGGAGAAATGGTAATGGCGGAGCCTTGGACCGAGCTACAAATGGTCTCCCGGGAATATTGTCTTGTAATTTCAGAAGAGCATTTGCTTCTGCTAGAATCTTGGATGCAAATGAGAGTAACAGCAAATGAGGCTTCCACACTTGGCCATTCGGTAATACTCTCTGGCCTGCCCGATTAGTCCTGCAAGCAGAGTGATTCTCAACTAAAGAAACAGGGTTCATGAGCCTCATATCTCCAGCTGCTTGGCGAATGGCCTGCTGGATGACATGAGAACGTTGTGTTACAAACATGTCATAGCTAGAAGCAGTGCCATTTGGGCCATCTGGTGGAACAGAAGCGGCATGAGTCAAACCCACAATGGCATTAAACCATATCGATGGACCAAAAACATCACTGATGGTGCGCAGGAGAGGCATGTCACCAGAATCTCTGCTTTGCATATCCAACCTATCAAGATATAGTACAATGTCAGGTGGACTCTTCTTGATGAAAGCCTTAACAGAATTCAGGATCTTCTCATTCTTGGCTTGATCAGACCAGGAAGGTAAGAGACCAGGAGTGTCAATCACCCGTACCTTAATCCCCTGAACAAAACCCTCAACATCTTGAACCCTCTTTGTCCCCATCTGAAATGCATCGGTACAAAATTTCACTTCATCGAATATAGAATTGATTGTTGCACTTTTACCAACCCCACTTTTACCAAGCACCATAATCGTACAAGAAAAATCAAGTGGATCCTGTCCAGCTGCTTCAAGCTGTTCTGCCATGGCACTGGCACGATCAAAACTAAAAGCACCAACACGGCTTCCATTTCTCCCCCTCAACTGCTCAGCCAGTCCAAGCCTGTATAAAACCTGAGCAACTACAACATTATGCGGGGTTTGCCCTAGTCTATGTGCAAGCCTCAAAAACTTTACCCTGATCAACTGAAGCTTCTCACGGGTCTCATCATGCTCATCAGTCTCCGCATTGGTAGAGTCCTCAGTTTGCTGAGACTGATTGTGAGACACATTTCCATTGACACGAGACTGTTGAGGAGCACGTGGTGCAGGTTCCAAAAGAGGAGAAGCACGACCAAGACCTGCTGGACGAGCAGGTGGTAATGCTGCAGGATTGCTTCTCGACTCTGCTGGTGAAACAGAACTTACTACCTCAGATTCTCTACCCACATGTGAGTTTTCCTTAATCTCTGGATCTAAATTTACTCTGCTGCTTTGCTGCTTCTCAACTTCCGTTTTAGGTTGAGGACTCTGCTGAACATCATGTCCTCCATTAGGATTTTGAACTGCCCCGTTTTCTCTACAAGTTACCCCAGGGGAGCTACTATTGCTGTGAAGTTCAATAGACTCAAGATTTGAGTTCGGTGAAGAAGGCAACTGTTGCTCTGGTTTCAAACAAGTATTGTCCCCTCCCTTATCCCTGGAACTAGAATTATCCAATGGAGATGAAGTCTCAGTACTTGCCACTCCAATACTATTGTTCTCAGATTTATCACCTGAAGCATTTTCAACAATTTTACTAGTGTAGTCGACACCGGTCTCACCAATTGTTTTTGCCTCAGACTCATTGTCAATACATACTGAACCCTTCTCAACACTATTCGTATTTGCTCCTTCATTTCCCTTAACCTCTTCTTCTGTACGTATGCCATCAACTCTTTCCTCCCAACTTTCGACTTCAATGCCATCATCCCATGGTTCCTCAGGCCCAACAGCTTCTGAGATAACTTCAGCCGCTAGATCTTTATTCTTAGGAGAGTTTACTCCATTTTCCGAAAAAGAACGAGTCTTTCCGTTTTCAATAGTCACACCCTCAGACGTTAAACTGGAACCATTGGAATGAACAATCTCAGTGTTCTCAACAACATCCAAGCTTGATTCAATTTGACCATAACTATTTTCTGCACCTGCTTCCCCGTTATCACCATTCATTTCAGGAATCAAAGAATCAAATTCAGCTTCTTCATGCCTCTCTCCAACAACCTTCAAATCTTTCACTCCCCCTTCGGTGCTACTTGTTTCATCCAGATCATCACCCACTGCCTCTTCAAAATCCTCCACTTCATTCTCATCCTTCAAAGGTGAATCCTTTTGCAATTGATCGGCTTCAAACGATTCACGTTTTGTACCCTCCTCCTGCTCATCATCATCTTCTGAACCAATAGCTTCCATAAAAACCTCATCTTCGTTATCATCCCTAGTTTTATCAGATCCCACCAAGTCATTCTTCACTACTTGCTCATCCTCACCAATCTTTATTATATTCTCTTCCTTATCTGACCTAACCACAAACTCAGTCCCATCTCCCATTTTCTAGATCACCACCGCTACAACTAAAACAAACAAAAAAGATCCCATTAATTCATAAATCACAAATCACAAAATCATTGCAACTAAACCAAATCAAAATAAGCTCTTACTCATAATCCAACAACCCCCAAAATACAAAAACAAAAACAAAATTGAACACACAGCTAAAAAAACCCCTAGATCAGAGCTAATCACCACAACAAATCCACGTATCCGTTACCAATCCCAGAAACTAAAATTCAATTGTACTGAACCAAATCGGCTTAAACACAAGTATATATATACTGATAGGGATCTCCAAAACACACAAAGAATAACCAAAAAGTAAACAGAAGAGAAACGAAGAAGAAGGAGAGTTAGAAATGGCGAAGAGCTTACCAGAGAGGGTTCGTTAGAGAGAGATAGAAATGGAGAGAGAAGGTGAAAAAGTGTGAAGATCCTTCATGCGCTTTACCGGCTGCGAGCCCCTGCGACTACGACGGGAGAAAGGAGATAAGAGACGTTCATCAACGGTCCAGATCGTTTTGGGTTTAAGCATCGTACGGTGGATGATGCAGTCGTGAAATGATACTGACGTGGACAAAAATAAAGTAGAGTGTGAGAAGCCGTGATGGGAATAGGAAAACCCTCGTGTGTCAATTAGATTCAACCAACCCGGTCCGGTTCGGTTCGGTCCGGTCCGGGTTTGATGAATCAGATTGATTCAACCGTTTTTTCATTCTTTCTAACTAGCAAAATTTCAGTAGTCCTTTATCATAGAAGTATAGAACCAATGATGATGTTTTTGTGTTAATCTTTAAAGGACTAAACATAAAACTCACAACAACAACAATAGATCCTGTTTTGGACGGTCCGGTCCGCTCCATTGTCGGATCCCAAAATCTCCATTATCATCATTAGCTGCAACAGGATAACTCGATAAGATGTTGCAGCTACTAAGAATCTTCCCATTTCAAGAAGTTGCTAGCTTTCCATTAATCTTAGGTGAATCTAAAACACTCTGTCTG
This sequence comes from Camelina sativa, assembly GCF_000633955.1. Lineage (NCBI taxonomy): Eukaryota > Viridiplantae > Streptophyta > Magnoliopsida > Brassicales > Brassicaceae > Camelina > Camelina sativa. The sequence goes on along the minus strand of NC_025685.1, from coordinate 15,859,153 downwards.
CTGATACACATCCAAGTTCTTGAAGACTCTTCATTGTTTTCGCATGAAACCGGGACATGCCATGACCCTTTCTCTGATTCCTGATTTTGTGGAGGAAATAAGTTAGAAACTATCCATTTCGTAAAACCAAGGAAACAAAAGGGACTGAGATGGTAAACAAACCTGCATCACAACGGAAAAAGGCGACGGCATTTCAAGATTCAGATTACCTTTCACAAAAGTATACCGGACCTGTACCAAAACCATAAAACCAAAAGCTAATTGTAGATTTCTCATTATGATACTTTTACTATAAAAGTTTCATATTTACATAGTATAAGTTAAGAACTGTACCTGATGCCTTTCTTTCCACTTTTGGAAAAAACTGCCCCCTAACAGTTCAAAAATGTGGTCTCTCATCTCATCATTTGTAACAAGCAAACACTTGAGCTTAGCAGCAGCATACAGCCAATACCTGGAAAGGTAAAAAAAAAACAGCAAAAGATGAGTGTGGTAACCAAATATTGTTTGTTTTTTCAAACTAATGGTATGTAACGTAAGAGAAGCTAAATTTCATACCAGTCATCATTGGAGCCTAGTGGAGTTGCATATAAGACACCGTTACTAATCCATTCTTCAACCAGATCCCGGTGGGTTGGGTTTTCTAAAAGCGCCCTGACCCGTCTCTTGTGCAATAGAATCAGGGGCCATTTGCTATTACCACTTTCATGGTAAAGTTCATTCACCACAGATTCAAGCTGCACTATGTACGTTGTCAGTATTGCAGGAATGGTTTCACAAAAGAAAAATATGTAAAAATAGATGAGAACCTGTGGAAGACTGAAACCGCCATCTGCAAAATTTTGTTGGTAGAGCCCAATATTGGCTCCATCTACTATAGCTTCATAATCTCCATGCTTCTCAAGCCAGCCCTGGCATATATAGATAAGCAACATCAACAAAAATTGAAAATTGAATACTCAACATAAATGTTCTTTGTAATTTTCAACCTAAGAGAATCGACTTTGAAAAACAATTCTTTCTCTAACCTGAAACTCGCTGAACACTACCGTTGCCTCGCATGAATCCAACTTTGCCTTCCTCTCCATAGCCAAAGCCACCAAAGAATCCACAAACTTCTGTGTTTCTACCTCATTGGTATCTACACAAGCCAACTGCTCACTGCAAGTCAAACATCTTCCGGTTGAGCTAACATTACCTTTCTTTACAATCCATTTACCCTCCCCAACCCATCCATGCCCGTGCCACCCACCTCCATTCTTCAAAACAGCTTCTCTAAGCATCCAAACATCAGACCCAATTCCATTATCACTAACCTCACCAGCTTTCTCTCCATAGAACCATTCCTCGATAATTTTCGAAGTTTCTTCACAAATGCAGCCAACATATTCCCTTAATTTATGTAAATATCTATAAACCTTGTTTCCTCGTCCCGTGGCAGCGCTTACCTTCAACAGAGCCGTGATCTCGGCCTCCTCCAATGCAATACCTGCAGCAGCCATGTGCTCTTCCACCTCATAACCCTTTTCAGCCTCCAATCTCTCGCAGAAACATAGCAAAGCAGGCGCATAGGTCCTCAGACGGGGAATGGATACACCGCCAACAGAAACAAAGTCCTTGACAACCTTGAAAGCATAATCACCATCACCCTTAGCAGCAGCTAGACGAGCTACTGAAGTGATGGATGCCTCATTAGGACTTATCCCGGAACTAACCATACAATCAAAAATCTTAAAGCCACGATCAACGGCAAGTTTTTGAAGAGATGTGTCACTAATGCAAGCTGAGCATAGGTAAAGAAGGGTCTGAAAATGTTGCTGGTTGAGGCGTACTTCACTAGAAGTGACTGCTGCATCATAAAGAGCTAAGGCAGCTGAGAGGTCCTTGGACTTGGAGCATGAATTGAGATTGAAGAGGAGGTTTGCTTCTGGGTTTCGGCTTACCTTCTTCTTCTTGTTGGGTTTTGAAGGGCTTTCGTCCTGGTGACGAGAGCGGTGTTGATCAGAAGCAGCCATGTATTATATACTATATATCTCAAAAGCTACAAGCTTTGCATTGGCAGAAACTAGAAGATGAAACCCCTGACCCTGACAAGAAAAATGCCACAAAATTTAAATCAGCTGAAACAAACCAACTGATACAATTCCAAAATCAATCTTTTTTACAAAGATTCAAACTTGAGACATCAGCTTGTATCAAAGCTGCACAAGATCGCCCAAAATCAAAAAAAAAATAATTGAACTTTTCTTGAAAGTGAAAAGAAAGATACAAATTTTAGAATCTCTATGTATTCTGCTATAGATTGCTCTAACTATTTCTAGTTCTCCTGAGTTTTTCAATTCCAATTCTAAACCAATTACAAAACATATATTAGTTTCAGTTCCTAAAACAGAACAAAGAGTTTACCTTTTTCCGAGTAAACGAAGCCGGCGAGAGAAACTAGCTGGCGGACGTTTAAAGCGATTAGACGGTGGCGCGACGTCGATGCGTGGAGGAGAGACCACACCAATTCGACAAAAGAGCACGGCGGCGATTCACTACTGAGCAGCAAAGATTTGAAACTGAACCGGATTGCTTATCGGGTTTTGAATTGTCGATCCCGGTTTAGCGTAATCTTGGTTAAGTTTTTTGATTTTTTTTTAATTGTTGTAAGTTGTAATTGACCCGGTTTAGCGAAATCATCAATCATCATGTTGAACCGGTCATCAGATTTATATAATTCTTTTTATTTTTCAAAAAAGAGATGTAATACCATCATTCATGCATATCATTTCCGAAATAAATATTTCTTTCTTCACTTCGATTATTAATCAATACATTTCATGCAATAACTTACAATAGTTATTAACTTTTATTATTTTTTTGCACAATAATTTGTTTCATAAATTCTCCTTAACTGTTCGTCAAAAAAAAAAAAAAAAAATCTCCTTAACTAAAAAACTAGTCGAAATTAATTTTAAGATTGAAGATTCAATATATATATATATATATATGAAATTTTTAAGTTTTCTACGATATTATTTCTACTTTGGAGCTTGCTTAATAACACCACTTTTGGCATTTATCATTAAGTTTCATTAGTACGTATGTACATTCTAATACAGATTAGAAATCGAACAAATATAAAGCATGTTGGCCAGGTCGGGATGGTCCATGTAAGTCTTTTTATTTTTCTCACGATCAAATGAAAGGAAGTGTATCCAGTATGCGTAAATCAAGTTAGCATGAAGAAGTTGGAGAATAATACACGAATTGAATGAGAAGAGTTGTAGATGAATAAGTTTTAGTTGAACGAAATAATAGTGATGAGAATTTAGAACGACACTAGGCAAAAGACGAGTAGTAAAAATAATGAAGAAAAAAAATGATTATCCATTATATAAAACAATAATAGCTGCTGCAAAATCAAATTTATTATTCATATGATTATTAAAAAAACAAAATTACAAACGATTGACTACTAGACTAAGAAGGCTTCATTATTGTTGTACCATTCCACCAAAGATAGTTTCCAAATCCTCAAATCGATTAAAGATATTGAGAACACGAAGCAATTTGCTAAAGGGCGTCATCTCACTCTCCAAAATATCCAACAAGTCGTTTATTAGGCTGAGTGGCTTTTGCAATTTCTGAAAAAGGCGATACAATGTTTTGACAGTATCGAAAAAACTGCGAACATTAGCAATAGCCATAGCAAAGAAATTGCAAATTTTAGCAATAACCATAGCAAAAAAATTCCAAATTTTAGCAACGGTCATAACAAAGAAATCACGAAACTTTAAAAACACCGCAACAAAGAAGTTGCGGAGCTTAGTAATGATGGCATCAAAGAAACCACGAAGCCTGGTAACCGCAGAGGACAGTGTTTCTTGGACCCTTTCAACAATTGGAGAGATGAAGTTATGAACCATGTTTTTCGCAGAATCCAACCATTTTGCAACTCTCGAAAACAAATTTCTCCAAAACATTTTTTTTCTTCTTTTTCTCTACTGCTATAGTGATTGAAATATGAAAGGTAGTTAAGAAAATAAAGCGTTATGGATGGTTCTTTTATATGGGAGTGGCGTTGTTTGTGCCAATAACATGGTCAATGTGTGTATGTATATGTGACCGTCAAAATTCTTGAACTTTAATTATGGTCATATTCAAGTTTCCATGTATTAACTACTCAGTATTGCAACAAGTAATTTATTGAACGGTGAAATCTCGGTGAGTTTCTGCTTTATTTTTTGTATTCATGACTAAATTCATCAATTGTATAGAAACAACGTATTCATCTGTCTCTAATTACTGTATTATGGCTAATAGGTTGCTGGCTGCAAAGACTCGAGTCGGGTCAGGTCCTGAATGATTTAGATCGACTTTGGTCCATAATATTACGTCAAGAAAAGGATAGAAAAGTACTGGACTTGGCAACATCAAAATGTCTAATAACATTTATATATAATTAACTAGGATTTAACCCGCGGTACACCGTAGAACTATATTTTTAAAACTTTAAATATTTAAAATATGTATATTATATTTGTTTGTTATTTTGCTGTTGTTTTATTAATTTTTAAATTATACCTATAACTATTTATTGAATTTACGGGACGATTTTAATGTTCATATATGATTTTAAATAAAATTGTTAAGTTTTTTTTTTTATTTTTTTAATATAAATGTTACTATGTTATCTAAGTTTTGACTTGCTTACACCGTTTGATTGTGTTTTTTATGTAGAATATATAGAGATATGTGAGAAGAAATAATTATTTTATGTGTTTAATGTATATAAAAATTAATTATTTTCATTTTTAATTTATCAATTAAAATTTATTGTTATAAAAGTAAATAGATCATGTTACTATGCAGTGCATCTATATATATAAATATATATATATAGTGTTTAAAAGAGAATAACAATTAATTTAGCCGAGATAATTTACGGAAACTATATTATCACTTTCAATAAATGTAGAAAATATTAAATGGAAACTATTAATTAAGCCGAGATAATTTAGGGAAACTAACAGATTTTTTCTCTAAAAATCTATTAAAATAGGTTTAAAGATTTTTATGGCATTAAAAATTTAACGTGTAGAGTTGTTTGTGGAAAAATTGAAATGTATAGATGTTGCCAACTATTTATGGCAATAAACGTATCAAATTAGGTAGATTTAAATAGTTCCATTAATTAAATTTCTACGAAATGTTATTTTAGGAAAATTGTTAGAGGTTAATGTTATAAATAAAACATATTAAATAAGCAAAACTTGAAGGACATAAACAAAAATGTACTTCAAAAATAATAATATAGATTCTGAACAAAATCTTCAAATAAAATACATTGGCGGTGCTCCTACAAGGCTACAACAATGATCACTGGTACTTGAAATCTTAATTCAACAATATCTTGAATTCGATATTGTATCATGTCTAAAAGAATCAGCATCTGAAACGTGACGAACAATCAAGTGAGACAGAACTAGATTTACAATTTCTTAACTAAGGCTACCACCAGATTTATTCTTGGACTTTTTGCTAGCGTGGATCTTAGCGTAAATCTCCTTCGTCCTATAAGCCAACACAAGATCCAAACCGACTCCAATAACAGAAGCTAATGCCATGACTATGAAGATGAGACGGTAACAATGAGCTCCAACGCACGTGTTCCCTCCACCTGGAGTTGGTGTAGCCTCTGCATCGTAGAGGAAGCCAGCGAGCAGACCCGAGAAAAGGAACGAGCCAAGTGGCAAGTTAAGTACTAAGATGTTGTAGATGAGACCGTAGTATTTGAGACCAAAGAGTTCAGATGCTGTTGGTACTGTTATGGCTAGACGAACACCGTAACAAACTCCAACCACCATTGAACCGATGTAGAGTGAGTTTGGCACGGCTAAAGCCATTAGTATATACCCAACGGCCATAAGGATTTGAGAGGCTGCGTTCCACAGTGGTCTTGGTGTTCCAGCTTTCCTATAAGAGAACAAATTTACATTCTTTTGGTTAGTAAAGTATAAAATCAACATGCTTATTGATACGATCTACGTGATACTGATACATAACTTTTTAATTTTTTTGTTTAAAAAAAAAACAAAGTAAAAATATCTAAAGAATCCAAAGGAAAATTAAGTAGGCACGGCACGTGAAGAGAAATTTATGAGTCTGGTCCAAAATAAGGAAAAGATCAAAATATTGGATTTGGACATGTCTATGTAAAAGAACAAAACTTAGTTAAATGAATCAACCAGAAAATTCTAAAAGATCCCTTTTCTTTATATGAGAAAAATCATTAAAGGAAGAAGAAAATGCAGAAGGGAAAAAAAGATTTACAAATCAGAACGCATTGAAGTTTGCATGTCCATATATGAGAATGAAAAATTAACACGTCACGTTACAGCTATGTAATGAATATTAGTAATTAATGTTAGAATGAGAGTTGAAATGATATTTTCAATTGTAGCATCGTTCAGAACGAGACAGAGTAACAGTAAACTATGGCAAAAAATGCATAGAGAGTTAAAAGGAGAACTTACTTGAGAAAGTATTCGGAGAGAGTACCGGAGAGAATGCGACCGAAGAAACCCCAAATACTAGTCATGGAGACAAAGATTGAAACATTTGTGTAGCCAAGGGCAAGACCAATCTGACCCATATTGTTCATCACAGCTAAACCAGTTCCTACACCACACAGAAACGACACGAAAAGCACCCAAAAGTCAACTGTCATTATTGCTTCCATTATAGTGTGGTCTTCTCCCAACACCGGTCTCTTCTTCTCCATCCTTTCCTCTTCAGCAGCTACAACAATTACTTCTTTCTCCGCCGCTGCGGCCGCGATCTCTGATCTGAGCAACGGTTCTTGGATCCGTCCTTCTAAGTCATCACCTTGTTCACCATTGTTCAAGCTCTTGATGAAAGAGTGGAAAGGTATAGCGATTGGAGAAGCTAATAAGAAGAGAAGTATAGAGGCGAAAGCAACAGAGAACACTCCGGTTTTGATTCCTATGATGTCGTAAGACTGAAGGTACACAGCAACAACGACTGCCACAATGTTGAACACCGCGAAGTAACGAGTCTCTTCGTTCTCCTCTTCAGCGGAAGAAGCCGGTGGGATCTCACGGAGGAAAAAAACCGCCGTGAGACATACGGCGAAAGGCACGACCGCTAGTAAAACCAAAAACGACGCCGGATCGTTTGAGAACAGAGCAGTACATAGATCTGTGAATATAGCAGTGCTTAAACCGACGTATCCTTTCAAAATCCCCGAGACTGGACCACGGTTTCGTCGGAAGTTGCGTATGCAAGTCACTAAAACCGCCGTGTTCATCCACGTTGTACTGTTCCCTCCCATACAGAGGAATATACACATCTGAAAAATTCAAGAAGTAAAAAAAATATATATATAAGATTTGGATTTGTAACATTTTTGTACTAATAACATCCACCGGCAGAACTGAGTAACCATTCATCGAAAAATTGGTTGACAAAAAAAAAACTAGCAAAAAGTTGTTGTTAGTACCTGCCAATAAGAGATTGGTTGAATGGTGCGGCTAACAACAAGCCATTGTACACCATAACCAAGAAGACCCTCGAAGCAACCTATAAGAAGGATGACAGAAGTTGGAAGACGATCAGAAGCGAGACCAGCGAGGATTCCGAAAGCTTTGCCGACATCTTTAGCAACGGATAAGTTATTGAGCTCGAGTTGGTTAAGGTTCATGAGAGACTTGAGAGCGCCGGAGTAGTTGGAGAAAGTGTAGTTGTTGCCGGAGATGGCTTGAACCCAAACCGCTGTTACAAATCCAAGCCATTTTAGAGAGGAAGAAGAAGAGAAAGATCTTCGGAAACCCATTGTTAGAAAAAAAGATTAAAGTGTGTGTGGGTCGTGGAACCTCGCCTTATGGACGGTTTTTATAGAAATATAAAAAGGGAAAAGGGTTTTATTCTTTTGCGTGTTTTTTATTTTATTTAATTCATTAGGTTTTGACATTTTTGTCAAACAATTGTAAATATCAAGTTGTCTTGTATACAAAGAAAAAAAAAATAACAATTGTATATTTTAATTTTAACATGTGGGAATGAGACCAGGGAAGGTGCGTACGACACCGACATATGTACGGTTAAAGAAGGTGTATAAACCGTGGATGTATTATTATGACACGGAATATTAAAATACGGCGTGCTCATATTTTGTGTTTTTACTTTCTCCGGTCGTTTAATAATATAGTAGGTGACCGACTTGGGGATGGATCATAGATGTATCTTTTAGGAATATACGGTTTGATATATTACTCAATTCCGACCCGTTCTATAAAGTCTTGAGTATCCGGAAATTTAAATACAGAGAGATACTTGTTAATAAGCTGTTACGGATGAATGTATTGGGAACTTGAAGACTTTCTCCACTAGAGATAGAAGCGTTCTTCGAAGTTCGAACTATTTGAATAGTTAAAAAAAAACGTTGTTTTGAAAAGTTGCTTGTAATATTCAATCGTTTTAAAAATATAAGAAAGAAATAAATTTATTGAAATAAGATTACAAAGACTATGGAAATTACGGATTGAAAATCGTAAACCAAAATATAGTTAAAGAAAAATGAATACTGAAGGCTAGATATAATATTGTTAGTGAATTCAACAAATCTCTTCTATGTAGTTGGCTTATGAGTTTATGAATAGCAAGATAAAATCACAATATTTGATTATAAAATCGGCATACTAGATCTACATCATATTCTCGAAACTTATTTTTTATCAAGAGAGGCAAAAAAGATTTGCTATAATTTTTTTCTGTTTTGAAAATTAGATGATTTTAGAAAAGTAATCGAAATCGGAATTAGAAGCTCTCCAAAACTTTTATAATCTTGCTTCCATAACGCGTCTAAAACACTTCAATAAGAGACTTTTAAAATATTTATCTCTGTATAAGTGGTTTAATTATTTTTTTAAACTAAAATTTAATTCAATAAATATATTAATATTTTATATGTTGGTACTGTTCTAATAGTGTAACTCTATTTTTTTTGATAAATTCCAAAAAATAGTTAAGAATTTGACCATTTAAAATTTTTAAAACTTGATGACACATCTAACTTTTTAAGGTCTAATTTCTGAACACTAATTCGAATTTCACTGACAAGATGTTTAGACAAATTTTATACCCCAACCGTCCACTATTATAGACTTCGCCATAAACTTACAAGGAACACTCACTCAAATCTCAATCATAACTTAGTCTATCTATACTATTAAAAAAATATATAGAAAAACATGCTCAATAACCAAATTCATCTTATTTTATTTAAATTAAATTATATGTTGCCATTTTTGTCTAGATTCACGGTGTTGCCGTCGTCTTCAAAAGATCTTATAAGAGAAAGATTGTTTTAATATTTGGGATTGAATCGGTTACAGCTAGCTTGTCAGGTAGACAACCCCACGATCATGAAATGATGAAACTATAAATTTCAGCAAAATAATATTAAGATAATCGTAAGTTTATCAATAAATCGATTGATAAAAAGAAGATAATTGTCAAAGACATTTTTTATTTCCATTTTCCAATATTGCATCAGAAATATTATACATCTAATATGTAATAAACGTATGATATTTTATCAGAAAAAAGTAAAAATTAAATAAACATAGAATTTGGATAACAAATGCCTGTGGCGACAGAAAAAAAGATAACAATGCATGTAATTTAAATAAATTAGTACAAATATAACAAATTAGTATAAATATAAAATAAATTAAAAGAATTTGTAAATTTGATGACTAAAAATTTGTTAAAATTAATTATAATATTTAGAATATTTCACTGTTGAGTAAAAGTTTGAGTAATACGCCATAAACAAACAAAAAAAAAATCTTCGTTTTAAATGTCCAAATAGAAAAATGGGTTTTTGAAATAGTCAAATAATGGTAAAAATTTAATGAATGTTGCCGTGGNTCAATAAATATATTAATATTTTATATGTTGGTACTGTTCTAATAGTGTAACTCTATTTTTTTTGATAAATTCCAAAAAATAGTTAAGAATTTGACCATTTAAAATTTTTAAAACTTGATGACACATCTAACTTTTTAAGGTCTAATTTCTGAACACTAATTCGAATTTCACTGACAAGATGTTTAGACAAATTTTATACCCCAACCGTCCACTATTATAGACTTCGCCATAAACTTACAAGGAACACTCACTCAAATCTCAATCATAACTTAGTCTATCTATACTATTAAAAAAATATATAGAAAAACATGCTCAATAACCAAATTCATCTTATTTTATTTAAATTAAATTATATGTTGCCATTTTTGTCTAGATTCACGGTGTTGCCGTCGTCTTCAAAAGATCTTATAAGAGAAAGATTGTTTTAATATTTGGGATTGAATCGGTTACAGCTAGCTTGTCAGGTAGACAACCCCACGATCATGAAATGATGAAACTATAAATTTCAGCAAAATAATATTAAGATAATCGTAAGTTTATCAATAAATCGATTGATAAAAAGAAGATAATTGTCAAAGACATTTTTTATTTCCATTTTCCAATATTGCATCAGAAATATTATACATCTAATATGTAATAAACGTATGATATTTTATCAGAAAAAAGTAAAAATTAAATAAACATAGAATTTGGATAACAAATGCCTGTGGCGACAGAAAAAAAGATAACAATGCATGTAATTTAAATAAATTAGTACAAATATAACAAATTAGTATAAATATAAAATAAATTAAAAGAATTTGTAAATTTGATGACTAAAAATTTGTTAAAATTAATTATAATATTTAGAATATTTCACTGTTGAGTAAAAGTTTGAGTAATACGCCATAAACAAACAAAAAAAAAATCTTCGTTTTAAATGTCCAAATAGAAAAATGGGTTTTTGAAATAGTCAAATAATGGTAAAAATTTAATGAATGTTGCCGTGGAAGTTGCAGAAAATGGTGGGGATAAGAGAGAAATAGATTGATAAAGACGACTCTCTATCTACCGTAGTTGATAGTACCATCGATAATAGAGAGTATTATTTTATTAGCCATTGATTCGATTTGCGGGAGAGGTTATCACAATTTGCTTATCACATTCGAAAAAGACAGAAACTTGCACTTCGAAAACTTTATCTCTTTGGTACGGGCGTTCTACAGGCTGTCTTAAAATGATATGATCTGATCTGATCTTAAAAGAGATGGATCCAACGGCTGAGAGAGAGATATGTGAATTGTACCACTGTTATGTAAATGGGATCTTATGACCAATAAGATCATACAATTCATAAAACCTAGGACGAACCAATAGATGAATATTATTGGTTACCAGAAGCTTAGACGAAACTCACGAAATGCACTTCTCGATATGTTGATAGCTCTACAACGTTCTAACAAAAGTTTCTTAAGTAGCAATTTTATCTATAACCACATTTGCTAGAGAAAAAATTAAAATAATATTAGCTGTTAATAAGTAGTATAAAAACCAAGTGTACAGCTTCGTTTGCTTTTCCTATTCTGGAAAGAAGATATATAAAAAGAAATTTTGGCTGTTAACTATAACTTTATAAGTTTACATAAGTAGTATAAAAATCAGTTGGAAGGCAAATCTACATGTGGCCTTAAGTGGTTTCCAACAGCCATTAATGGGATTATTACGTTTAATAATCGTATAACCCATGTTGCACTTAACAGAACAATAAAAGAATCAAATCTTAATGCTTGAGCGAATCAAATGTGTCGAAATGAAAATGTAACTTCATGTTACCTTTTCGACTCAATACTTTTGTGAACCAAAAAAAAGAATCATACTTAAGACTACTAAACTGATTTCTAAAAGTAATAAAACCATCCTTGAGATTACAAAATGTTGGTCATTCAGTCGGAGACTGGAGTCGTCACTACCACCTTTGAACAACTCGTCTCCAAGGCTTGAGTATATCTCAATCATGTGTCGCATAATGTTTGACTTTCCCTTTATTAGGAATTTTTCAATTCCGCATGAAGAGGAAATACAAATCATTTGTTGCAACTTGCAACTAACAAAATGTGAGCAATTTTGTTTATTTAAACTGTCTGAATATGAAATTCAAAACTAAAATATCTCTAAACTGGAAATCAAGAAGCCTAATAATCTAAGATAAAACCGAAACAGAAAATATATATTTGAACGAAGAAAAATGACAGAAAAAAAAGAAAAAAAAAACTGATAATGTCTGAAAAGAATTAGTGACATATCACATAAAGAAATATCTTACCTACATGGAGGAACAAGCCAAAGCAGTAGGCATTAGGCAAGTGGGTGAGCTTGTTTTGCGGCTGAACATGAAACGTTGGTGTATGATTACTTAGTTTAATTAGTACACTGAAACAAAAGTTCTGGTGACTGACAATGACTAGACTTAGCTAAGCTTTGGTGGACTGGTGGTTTCGTTTAAAGTTTTGGAAAAATCACTGCATCGTAGCTAGCTATAGCTATCCGTAAACGCTTTTGATGATGATAAGAAAAGTTGGATTTATATGAGTTCTGAAAATCTTTTGGCAAGTAAAGATTACGTGCATCTGCAATGTCTACTCTGGANTTTATAAGTTTACATAAGTAGTATAAAAATCAGTTGGAAGGCAAATCTACATGTGGCCTTAAGTGGTTTCCAACAGCCATTAATGGGATTATTACGTTTAATAATCGTATAACCCATGTTGCACTTAACAGAACAATAAAAGAATCAAATCTTAATGCTTGAGCGAATCAAATGTGTCGAAATGAAAATGTAACTTCATGTTACCTTTTCGACTCAATACTTTTGTGAACCAAAAAAAAGAATCATACTTAAGACTACTAAACTGATTTCTAAAAGTAATAAAACCATCCTTGAGATTACAAAATGTTGGTCATTCAGTCGGAGACTGGAGTCGTCACTACCACCTTTGAACAACTCGTCTCCAAGGCTTGAGTATATCTCAATCATGTGTCGCATAATGTTTGACTTTCCCTTTATTAGGAATTTTTCAATTCCGCATGAAGAGGAAATACAAATCATTTGTTGCAACTTGCAACTAACAAAATGTGAGCAATTTTGTTTATTTAAACTGTCTGAATATGAAATTCAAAACTAAAATATCTCTAAACTGGAAATCAAGAAGCCTAATAATCTAAGATAAAACCGAAACAGAAAATATATATTTGAACGAAGAAAAATGACAGAAAAAAAAGAAAAAAAAAACTGATAATGTCTGAAAAGAATTAGTGACATATCACATAAAGAAATATCTTACCTACATGGAGGAACAAGCCAAAGCAGTAGGCATTAGGCAAGTGGGTGAGCTTGTTTTGCGGCTGAACATGAAACGTTGGTGTATGATTACTTAGTTTAATTAGTACACTGAAACAAAAGTTCTGGTGACTGACAATGACTAGACTTAGCTAAGCTTTGGTGGACTGGTGGTTTCGTTTAAAGTTTTGGAAAAATCACTGCATCGTAGCTAGCTATAGCTATCCGTAAACGCTTTTGATGATGATAAGAAAAGTTGGATTTATATGAGTTCTGAAAATCTTTTGGCAAGTAAAGATTACGTGCATCTGCAATGTCTACTCTGGAATACCAAGAGCATCTGAGGATGTAGCGGGACACAAAGTCATCTTTTCATCCGAAGAAACTCAACTGGTCAAAGTAGTGGAAAGACCAAAAGCTTGGTCCTTTTTTCTTCATCAATTCACTGCAATGATCCTTCAANCATGTTGCACTTAACAGAACAATAAAAGAATCAAATCTTAATGCTTGAGCGAATCAAATGTGTCGAAATGAAAATGTAACTTCATGTTACCTTTTCGACTCAATACTTTTGTGAACCAAAAAAAAGAATCATACTTAAGACTACTAAACTGATTTCTAAAAGTAATAAAACCATCCTTGAGATTACAAAATGTTGGTCATTCAGTCGGAGACTGGAGTCGTCACTACCACCTTTGAACAACTCGTCTCCAAGGCTTGAGTATATCTCAATCATGTGTCGCATAATGTTTGACTTTCCCTTTATTAGGAATTTTTCAATTCCGCATGAAGAGGAAATACAAATCATTTGTTGCAACTTGCAACTAACAAAATGTGAGCAATTTTGTTTATTTAAACTGTCTGAATATGAAATTCAAAACTAAAATATCTCTAAACTGGAAATCAAGAAGCCTAATAATCTAAGATAAAACCGAAACAGAAAATATATATTTGAACGAAGAAAAATGACAGAAAAAAAAGAAAAAAAAAACTGATAATGTCTGAAAAGAATTAGTGACATATCACATAAAGAAATATCTTACCTACATGGAGGAACAAGCCAAAGCAGTAGGCATTAGGCAAGTGGGTGAGCTTGTTTTGCGGCTGAACATGAAACGTTGGTGTATGATTACTTAGTTTAATTAGTACACTGAAACAAAAGTTCTGGTGACTGACAATGACTAGACTTAGCTAAGCTTTGGTGGACTGGTGGTTTCGTTTAAAGTTTTGGAAAAATCACTGCATCGTAGCTAGCTATAGCTATCCGTAAACGCTTTTGATGATGATAAGAAAAGTTGGATTTATATGAGTTCTGAAAATCTTTTGGCAAGTAAAGATTACGTGCATCTGCAATGTCTACTCTGGAATACCAAGAGCATCTGAGGATGTAGCGGGACACAAAGTCATCTTTTCATCCGAAGAAACTCAACTGGTCAAAGTAGTGGAAAGACCAAAAGCTTGGTCCTTTTTTCTTCATCAATTCACTGCAATGATCCTTCAACTACGATAGGAGCTTCTTTCATAACTTTAAGTACAACAAGAAATGCTTTAGGCCAAAAGTTATCTAGATTGGTTGCATGATTTATTTGAATGTGAGTGAGAAATTTTTTGCCATGTGCATTTGGTTTGTCTCGTTAAAATTTGTAATTAGTCTATGTTTTGGAGGTTAGTGCAGCTGTATAAACTTTGTCCAAAAAAAAAAGAATAAAAAAAAAAAGTGCAGCTGTATAAACAACACTAACGCTAATGGCGCAAGGCTTCTTGATGTAACTGTTACTACTAATAGAAATTTCAAATGACAAAAAAAACGATATAGATAATGATATAGATACGTGCTCTTTGATCCTTTTAATTAGTATAATACGCTATTGACAAAAAAAGAAAAACATTCATAATAAGAGAAGAAAAAAATGGCTTAACAAGTGAACAAATTGGTTTGCTCTTCCTAACCCTAATTAAAACAAAGATAGATATTGGCAGTTCATGAGTGTACACATGAAAAGGACGAAGTTTTTCGTCTCTTTGATTTGAAGGCAACCTACAAGTGGCATTATGATGTCCCCAACAGCCATTACTTTACAAAAGCTAAATAAGAACAGCGATGTACTTCATGCTCGTCTATTTAACAATGACGCAAATTGTATCGACCAAGTTTTAAATAACCATGTTGCAATAAGATAAAATTAAAACATGTCGCATCGCATCTAATCAAATCTTATAATAATGCTTGATCAAGTCAAATGTGACAACCATATAAAGCTTTTATATTACTTTTTCTTTTTCTTAAGATCAAATATTTAATAATTAATATGAAAATGCTGAAAATAAAAGCAGGAAGAGAAAATAAAAGCATTTCGTGTAGCAATATGTGATTGGGTGTTTGGCAATATGTCAACGCATGCATTATCGTCATATTGGTAGAGATAAAGATTGTCCTAGATGTGGAGCGGAGGAGAAAACTATAAACCATATGCTATTTGAATGTCCCTCAGCACGTCAAGTATGGGCTTTATCGACAATCCCTTCCCATCCTATGGTGTTCCCTTCACCTTCCCTATATAGCAACCTCGATTTTCTATATGGGCGTGGTAGAGACTCTGGTGCAACTGATCAAAGCTTGAGAACGTTCCCGTGGATGTTGTAGTACATTTGGAAGGCAAGAAATAAGAAAGTGTTTGAAAATATCTCCGAATCTCCGCAAGATACACTGGAAAAAGCTATCCAAGAAGAAGAAGTTTGGAGAAAAGCAAATAACAGAGACTTAGCACCAGCGGTAGTAGAAGCATGCATACCTTCGATCCCAATTCCTCANGCCCCCCAGCACGTCAAGTATGGGCTTTATCGACAATCCCTTCCCATCCTATGGTGTTCCCTTCATCTTCCCTATATAGCAACCTCGATTTTCTATATGGGCGTGGCAGAGACTCTGGTGCAACTGATCAAAACTTGAGAATGTTCCCGTGGATGATGTGGTACATTTGGAAGGCAAGAAATAAGAAAGTGTTTGAAAATATCTCTGAATCTCCGCAAGATACACTGGAGAAAGCTATCCAAGAAGAAGAAGTTTGGAGAAGAGCAAATAACAGAGACTTAGCACCAGCGGTAGTAGAAGCATGCATACCTTCGATCCCAATTCCTCAAGAATCCCTTGTATGCTTTATAGATGGATCTTGGCATACAGAGGTGGATAGGAGTGGGCATGGCTGGATTGCGTCTATCGGTGATAGAATCCTGCACATGGGGCTAAAAGGATCGCGCAGAAGCTTATCCCCATTACATGCAGAGTTAGATACCCTTATTTGGGCTATGGAGTGCTTATTAGCGTTGGACCTGGATAAAGCTCTTTTTGCTACGGATTGTTCATACCTCCTAAGGATGACGTCTAATATCAAGGATTGGCCGACCTTTTCATCAGAATTNCATTTCAGAGATAGATTTGCTAATTTTAGTATTAGATATATTTCCCGAGAGGATAATATCCGTGCCGATAAACTTGCGAAATGTGCAAGAG
This sequence comes from Camelina sativa, assembly GCF_000633955.1. Taxonomy (NCBI): domain Eukaryota; kingdom Viridiplantae; phylum Streptophyta; class Magnoliopsida; order Brassicales; family Brassicaceae; genus Camelina; species Camelina sativa. The sequence goes on along the minus strand of NC_025685.1, from coordinate 15,842,387 downwards.
CACGAGGTTTCTGTTTTTCCCATGTAAGCTCGTCGGTACCTAATTGGCTCTCTCTCAAAGAGAGTTATCTCCGATAACTTAATATATGGGGTTTGACCGTCAAAAAAAAAAAAGCAGGAAGAGACAAAGAGAAACTTTGAAAAAAGTACAACTGAACAAGAAAAATAAATAAAGAATGTGTCTAGAACAAAATTAAGTGACGTGATGAAATATCTTACCTACCATTACTGGTACAAGCCACAACGGCAGGCTGGTGTGGTGATTGATTTGGACCTCAACTTGAAAACTCACACCGTTTTTTTTTTTTTTTTTTTTTAAATTTTTTTAATATTAACATTAAAAAAACCTAATAAGACAGATTCAAAAGTGATACAATCGGCTACACACAACCACAAAAAGGAAAAAACAACTAGCAATAGCACCGGAAAAAAAGATCTGACTAGACCGGGTAAATCAGCCACATGAACCCACCTACTAGATCTGGCATTTGCGAGGGAGACTTCTTTGTGACTTCACCTGTGACAATGAACAACAGAACTGGAGCAAACGAATCCGGGAACTGTGCTAGAATAAACGACAAGCCAAGCCCGAAACTTCCCTCCCATAATAGGAAAGGCTTTAGACAACTGCGCCCTATTCCTCAAGTCCCCTACCTAGCAACAAGAGAAAACCACAACTAACCCTCGATTCCCAGTGACCATCGCCTCTAGAGCTTTCTCCTCGACAAACCCTCTTCAGATCCGGTCCAGCGAAGGCCTGAAATGGCAGTGTAGACGGATTGTGGCTCAATCAAAACCATCTACAACAGAATCCCAAGACAAGCCAGCAAGATCTCTAAAGATCCACCGTTAATCGCCGTGACAAGCGGTGAAACCCACTGATCCGCCTTCTGTCTTCCGCCGCTCACCACAGCCGTCAATCCAGAGAGCCAAGCCGTGAGAAGAACTCCTCTCTGACACCTTGGTGCCCTTGACCAGAGAAGAAGCTTTTCTCATCTCAACGGGAGAAGCCAAAATGAGCAACAAAAGGCAGATCTACCACGCCTCATCACCGCCGGGGAGAAGGGGATGACGACCACCGTTTGTTTTTTCTTCTTCGACATTCTAGGAGATGAACCAAATTTTTAACGTCAGACTATTTCCCTAAATTAAGTGTAGTTGATTACTCTGTTACAGAGTTTTTAATGCACGAGAAGTATAGTACCATTTCAACTGGTTAATATGATCCGCGAGACAAGTTTTTACATAACTTTTTTTTTGTTAATATACTATTTTAATACTAATTTTACAAATATACTATTTTATTAATTTTAGTGATTTATTCTATAATCTCCGATGTACCACACAATAATTTGAGCACATTCTAAATTTGTTTTAGATATAAATATAAGCATTTCATTGCATTTAATGTTAAATGTTTTTAAAAACATATTTTTATGCAAAAAGTGTTGCAATTATACTAGTATATATTTATACGCTTTTCTTTAGTGGTACCCAATACAGTGTGTTGTTAATGACAACAAAAACAACATAAGTAGAGGTTTCAACATCTGCGTTTCTATATAAATCGACCTGATGTGAGAAAAGACAAACAAAAGTTTAAATTGATGATGATATTCGGAATCAATTTAAAAAAACCGGGGTGAGTAACCCCTTTTGATTCCTTAGCTTAATGAAATATCTCATTTTTGTTTTGTTTGACAAGACTCATTTTTCTTGTAACTATTTTTTATTTATTTTTAACAAAAATGTTTTCTCATTTTTTGTTGTTGCTAGCTACCTGACCTCTAAAGAAACACTTTCGCACATACGTTAAAAGAAGATTGAGACTGATGACAAAAAAAAAAAAAAAAAGATGTAGACAGGGTGTGTGGCAGAGATGCATGAAAATGTAACGGTAGTACTTAATATTAGAAAATTAATAAGTCACAGATTTAATGGTAAGATTCTACCACATTTTAAATGGTAGATGGGAGTGGGACTGATATTATTTTATTTTATATGTGATGAAAAAAAAGAAAAAAAATTAAAAATATTATTGTGAAAGTATTAAAGAATTTCATAAACATACTAATAAAAATTATCATAATACTGAAATCACTTAAAGATGTTTGTCACATTAACAATTTACTGGAAAACTAAAATCAAGCACTGGTTTATGGTGGCCAGTATATATTTCAAGTTGAAATTTTCAACCATCTAACTAATCACCGAAAGTTTTTTAAAAAAAGTTATCCCAAAATATGTATGCATCATATTTCAAAAGAAGCCCAAATAACAATTGGTAAATTTTTTCACACGGCTCAAGCTTTTATATCATCCTCCTTGGCTCTAGCCCTAGGTATTTGGGTGACCCGATCGGGTATAGGTCGGGTATGTTGGATTGTCGGATATTTTGGATTAAGGGGTCCTAGACCCATTCGGGTTTTTCTAATATTTGGGTCGGATTTCGGATAAACACCCATCAGGTTCGGATCAGATCGGGTATCCGATCTCAATCTGAAATTAAGTAAACCAAACTCAATTTTATTCAATATACTGATCAATAACCATAAACAGAAAGAGACCAATGTTCAAAATTCAAACCATAATCTCGTTCAAACTTCAAACAACCACATAACAAGATTGTTAAACAAACAAATCCATGTCTTAATAAACCAAGTACTAAACGAGACAAAAGAACAAAACACCTTGTAGCTCCAAGTAGTCGAGACCTTAATCTTCAATGCAGAACTCTGAAAACATAAGAATTGGATGAGCTAACATAAACTATAAGAGAGGCAAAAACAAAAAATAACAAAATCTAGTGATATACAAACCTTTTTCAAGTCGATCTTCATATTCTACTTCTGCCAGAATTTGAGCATTGGTAAGAACTCTTGATTCAATTGCAATGTCTTGTTTCATCCACTGCTCAGTACACATCAAAACCTCAACCATATAGGGAGTTAGACAACTTCTACATGGTTCTATTATCCTACCACTTGTGCTAAAAGCACTTTCAGATGCTACAAATGACACTTGCATAACAAAGACATCACGAGCCATATATTTGTGATAGAATAGGGTACTTACCACAATTGACTTTCCACCAAGATAGAACATCATACTCAGTCCCCATCATCACATCTGGATTCTCAACAGCTTCTTTCAGGTTTGTAGTCAATTCATCTTTTGTCACTTGAACTCCAATCTCATTTAAAGCTGCTTTGTACCTTTTATCAATTGTGAAAAGACGAGGAACACTATCTTCTTCACTCACATCTGGCTGAGATGACTGAGAAGGCTGAAATTTAGCATACCGATCACTATACTCCTTGAACATATCAATCAGAAGATTGTAAAATTTGTCATACATCTCTTTATATGTTGGAGTCTCTTCACCATACAACTCGGCAAAACAAATCTTAGCAAAATGCAGCTTCTTACTAGGATCAAATACTGTCGCTATTATCAACATCAGATTGATATTACTAATCCCATCCCAATACTTATCAAACTTCTTATACATTTCCTCAGCCTTTATCTTCAACTCAGAATCATAACTAGAACACATCAGGTCAAGATTGGTTGATATGTTGACAATCTCTTCATAACACTTATGAGAATTCAGTTTAGTAGAAGCCGAGACAATCAATGTTGAGTTGTAAAAAATCTCTAAAAACTTGTCTAACCTTTCAACTGCACGCCAATCATTGAAGCTAGGAGGTCCAACTCTCTTTTTTCCATTATCAATCTCCAGGAAATGATCATTGAATAGCTTGTCTTCTGTCTCCATCTTATCAAATGCTACCTTGTACTTAATTGCCCTCTGCAACATCAAATAAGTCGAATTCCACCTAGTCTTAACATCCAAAGGCAAACTACCCCTTGTCATCCTAACAGAATTTATCTTCTGGTTAAATGTGTTTTGCCTATTTGAGTGGGATCTAAAATAAGAGATAGCATTCCTGATTGCAAGTACATTCTCAGAAACTTCAGTCAACCTGTCTCTCACTATCAAATTAATGATATGGCCAGCACATCTCACATGCATAAACTCTACTTTCATAACTAAAGACTCATCAGAAACGAGAGAGAAAGTAGTCTCAAACTTACTCAAAGCATTTGTATTTGCCGTTGCATTGTCCACTGTAACAGAGAAGACCTTCTATATACCCCAATCAGCTAAACAATCAAGAAGAGTAGCTGCAATTGTCTTCCCTTTGTGGTATGTCACATACTTGAATCCTATTATAAGCTTCTTTAGTCGCCAATACTGATCAATGTAATGTGCTGTTATGACCATATAACTTGCACCTGTGATTAGCCATCGATAAGATTAGAAGAGAAAAGTGAACTCAAAAACGCAAGATTTGTGAGTAAAAAGAAGGATAAATGACATTACCTGTGACATCACTAACCCATATATCTGTTGTGAGTGAGACTCTTTGTTTGTTAGCAATGAACCACTTTCTCATTGTCGATTTTCTCTGAATAAACATCTCAGCAATGTCCCTTGTGGCAGTCCTTCTAGAGTGTGATTTATATAGATTCATCTGCATCCATGAACAGATAGAGACATATTAGTATCATTACAATAAAATTGAAAAAAAAAAAAAAGGAAAAAAAAAAAGAACACTATATCTTGCTATAGAAGTGTCTCCAAGCCATAGATTCAATGAAAGATAATGGCAACTCTCCTATCACAAGCATCTCATTGGATGCTTCTCTGAAAACACTCTCTGGAACTTTAGCATTTTGCAGATTTCCATCCTTATTAATGACATGTTGACTCAACTTTGGATCTTTTCCTTCTTGCCACGCCTTGTGCTCCTTACAGACTTCAAGATGATTCCACATATTTTTAGTCCCTAACTTTGATGGACACTTGTATTCTCTCTTGCAATAGTGGCAGGTACATATATTGCGGTTATTTGGTAGCCTTGTGAAATGAACCCATACACCTGACGTTGGAGTGACTTGCCTCAGAGTTTTTGGTTGTTCATCTCCATCTTTATGATTTTGTTTTTTTTTCCCCCCATTGATTTGCTTATGGAGTCTGAAACCCTTCTCCTTGGCCATCAAACTCAAATCCATCTGCATCATTATCTCGATCATGTTGATGTGGAGATGATGAATCCATCTGCTAATTGTAAAAAAAAAAAAACAAGTTAGTGAAAGAAAACACCATGTCACCATCGATCATTGATCACACAAAACAAATGCTCACACAATGATCATATATATCCTAAACGAACACTTGTTGTGTGTTGTGTGACTTTGGTTTTCTTTATCTATGTACTGCAATTCAAAAATGCTTTGGAGATGATGAACTAAAACAGATCACATGACCACTATCGATCACACATCACATGTCACCATCGATCACACAAACAAGACCACCATTGATCACAAAAACAAAACCCATCGATCACACATGAAACATGAAGCTAGACTAAAACAGAACCCAATCAAATGATCAAACTAAAAAATTACAAGACATGAAGCTAAACTAAAACAGAAACCAATCATGCTTTACTCAACAATACAAGACAAAAACACATAGAATTTCAAATAAATCATGAAGCTAAAACCAATTCTGGGTGCAGAACACAGTTCAGATTCAAATGGGAAGAAGGAACAACATTGAGAAAAAATTGAAATGCTTAATTTGGAGATTTGCAAATCAATCAATCGAACAAACAAATCCAAAAACCCACAGAAATTGATACAAGATACAACAGAAATTGAAACATAGTAGAACTCGCAAACAAAAATGATACACGATACAACAAAAACATTCACCTGTGAATGTCTCCGTGAAGACTCAGACGGAGGAGATGAGTAGCAGTTTAGGTTTTCCAGCTTGAATAATGGGGATTTAATCCGAATAAATAGTGATTATAGATCGAGTATCGGGAAAACGAACCGATGGTGAGAGGTAAAAGCAACAAATCAAAAGGGTTAGAGTTAGAGATAATCGGCTATGATCATTCATAGGGCTATATCTGTGGTTTCGTATATCATCGGGTTTTGATCGGATTTATTTTCAATGTCGGATAAAACCCGATCGGGATCGGGTATCCAAATTTCAGAAATCCAAAATCCATTCGGGTTTTTTCTTCTTTCGAATCGGGTTCGGGTTCGGGTTTTTTGGGTCGGGTTCGATGATCGGGTTTCGGGTATTTTGCCCAGGGCTACTTGGCTCTTTAGGTTTTGGAGTAATATTGATTTTTATGAGTAACAAGAGCTAGGGGCAACACTGCGATTAATATATATATATATATATATTTTATTTTTGTTTTTTTCAACCGAACATTAATCTAGAAAATAACTCTAAGATTGTTTGCCCAAACCAAAGGATAGTAACCGAACCGATATCCATTCGGTTACCCGAATATAGCCGAATAAAACCAAACAAACATTAAAACTGTTTTTCCAGGGCTCAAACCGCAGATAGAGGCATTAAAGGAGTGAGTGCAACCACTATACTACGAAGACATTTTAGTGAATCAATACATTTTAGATTAATAAAGTAATAAAATTTAATCTAAAAACCTGAAGCTTGAACTGAATCAATATCATATAAATTTAGACCAAAATATTACAATATTTTAAATATTAGATATATTTGTCAAAAAATTATCACATTTTTATTTATCTTTGAAAGTTTTTTAAAAATTTATATAATTGTGGATATCCAGAACCGAACCGAAAATAACCGAAACCGAACCAAACCCGAACCAAAATAGTAAATTAACCGAATGGATCCTAAACTCCTATATTCAAAATAACCGGAACCGAATGGATATATCCAGAACCGAACCGAATACCCGAACGCCCAGGAATACAGGAGGATAAGAGTTTACAAAAGAAGTCTCAGAAGATAAAGATCTCGAAGAGCAAGCCAGACAATCTGCCCGTTTGATGTCCGTGGAATCCTCGACAGCTGGAAGGAGGGGAAGGATGGTCAGAGTAAGTTGAAGTCGTCCAAAAGGTTGGAGAAGGCGGGGCCATTCATCAGGAGACTGCACCATCGCCACTAATTCTACACTATTCGTCTCAAAACTCTGACACTCAACGCCTGCCGCCAATAGGGAATCCATCGTCCAAATCAAAGCCTGAAACTCCAAATGTAGAGGGGAAGGACTACAACGTTGACTTCATGTTCCCAGTAGCAGCGTGGAATCCTCACCATTACAAAACCACCAGCCCAAACCTGCAAGACGATCTGAAGCCTTCCAAGAACCATCAACCTGACACCGGGGAGAAGGATCCCGAGTTTCCACAGTCAAGGGATCTAGGGAAGCCGAATAGAAAGACTTGGCCTATTTCCATAACAATTTATCATTATCCGCCTGATTAATGACCTCAATTGGTTCTGCCTCAAAACCCTGAACAACTTTCTTATTCTTATCCTTCCAAATATATATATATATATATATATATATATATATATATATATATTTTTATTCCTTAAGTTTTAGTTAACGCATTAATTTAGTATTTTAATTAATTGAAATTTAATGTTTATTCTTTTTAAAAGGTTATAAATTTAATGGACTTTATAAAAAAAAGTGTAAAACACTAAAAATTTATGATGTTCCTGGATTTTAAAGTAAGGGTTTTTATGAAACATCAGAATTATTAAAAGAGTTTATTGCACCCACACCTACTTTGGGTAGAAAGTCTTCATCTAGACCTACTTTTTTCTATTGGTATACTTTTTGCATTACTTTTCTAGTATACTTCATAATTGTAGACAATATTACTCTTAGTAATGTATGTAACTGAAATGATCTGACCCGTTTTTTTTAGTTAAATAATAATATATAATATAAATAAATACCCTACAACTAGTGGTCTCATACCTACTATTCTCCTAACCACAATTAAACCAAACAGCGGAAATAATACCAATACCATTAACCAACAAATTAACCCAATAATTAATAATCAATAATCAAGTATATCAATTCCAATAACCAAACAACAGAGAAACATAGAACCAATAATCCTAACAATGTTCTAATGACCCAACTCTAGCAACCTAGCAATGCCAGACAACAACCAATCGAGTCCCTAGAACATCCTCCTCTTCATCGCCTTGATTCCACGATCGCACTTTGCCTTTACCTACACCACAAACAAAAATTGAGATGCATGCGTATTTGATAAACACTCAGTGAGGCAACTGTAATTCCAATGTCCAAAAAATCAAAACAAACAAACATACAAACCAGGAAAACAAACATCATCTCGAAGGGAGGTGTCGACCGACACTGGCCTTTGTGTTGATCGACACTACCCAACAGTGTCGATCGATGCCGTTTTGCTGGTGTCGATCGACACTCCCTCTGCAACCACGATCCGCTCGAAGCCCAGAGTCGAATCTCTCTCCCAACCTCCTCCAAATCGCCCAATACTCAAACCCCATACCATAAACGTCCGTAGGAACCTGTAGCAACCAATCCCAGCAAGAAAAACACACAAAACAACAACAAACAAGCAAGAACAAGGAATCACATGCTTATATCAGCCATGGTCATGCAATCACCTCTTTACAGGAAAATTCTGACCAACAGCAACAAATCCAACACTCCTAGCAAGCTTCTAACTCCTTCTTGGCTTTGGATCTCTCAAGAAACAGCAAAGAATCTCATCAATCTCTCTCAAAAGCTCAAGAACAATGTTTTCTCCCTTCTTCTCTCAAAAATGTTAAACGGTGACAAAAGACAAATGCCAAAACCCTTCTTTTCGTCGACAAACACTTAATATCTTGTTTTAATGGTTTTCCCTAAACCAAACCAACCAAAAAATCGACAATTAAGTCAATCTGGTCGAACCAGAAATAAGTGGTGTCGACCGACACCACCTTGGTGTCGATCGACACCCTCCCCCAAAACACACAGCTTTGGGTTGCGGGTGTTACAGTAACTAAAGGGCTTTTTACTTTTTTTTTTTAATTATATTTCATTCTCCTCTCTCTCTTCTTTCCCCTCTTTCTTTTATCTTTTTAGTCATTTGTGTAATTATGACAAAACGGTTATATATATTTACAATAAATTATGATAACATTTTTCTACTTTTTAAGATGCATTTTGTTATATTTTAGGTAAATAAGTTATATATTATCTATTTTTAGCCAAATATATATTCATTGACAAGTGGATGGTAAATTGTGGTATAGTTTATGGATAATTATTTAGCTAGTTATTAACTTATTATCAAAAAAAATTATCTGTTCGTTTTTATATGATATATTATGATTATATTTTTTCTACATTTTAAGATGTATATTGCTATATTTTTTTTCTTAATTAGTATATTATACACTGTCCATTTTTAGTTGAACATTTTTTCACTAATAAGTGGATGACCAGTTACAGTAAATTGTGTTTAATGTAACTGGTTATCCACTTATTAGTGAACAAATGTTCAACTTTTCAGTTGAACTTTTTTTTGATAAAATAAGTTTTGTCCATTACAAAATGTAGAAATACTTGAATAATACCACGCAATAAATTTTATGTTTGCATCAAAACATTTTTGTTTTTATTTTTTTGATGAATATCCAAGCATAAACACCAAAATATGACCACATGGATATATATAATCAAGGTGTTAAAGTCCGTATATCCTTGTGGTCATCACTAATAAGTGGATGACCAATTACATTAAACACAACTTACTAACTGTCCATCCACTTATTAGTGAACAAATGTTCAATGAGAATTTTTGAGAAGTACCCCTTTTGGTGTACCCTTTTTCAAAAATACCCATTTCATCAATCTATTTTCAAAAAGAGAGAAAAGCTTCGAGATAGTTTCTTGTTAGTTATGTGCCTGTTCTTGAGAGATCTGTTCATGTGGTTGGAGATCCGAGGCTGTGAAAGTGTTAAACGCGTGATGTGGTGCTGTCTCTGGTCATGTGTAGTCTGTTCTCTCTGTTTTGCAAAGGTGAGTGCGTGACCATGGCTTATCGAAGAGATTTGATGTGTTTGATTGCTTTTGTGCTTGATGTGAGTGTTTATCTTTCCAACGGACGACGCAAGGGCGCAGTGACGACACATGTGTTCAGAGTTGTATGGTTTGCTTGTTACTTTTTGTATTGCTTGTGTGTCTAGCCTAGTAGATGGGAGGATTGCCTCACAGAGTAATACTCATGCATCTCAATTGTTGTTTGTGGTGCAGATAAAGGCAAACTGTAATTGTGGATATAAGGCGATGAAGAGGAGGGAGAAATTTGGATCCTACATCCACATCTTCGGCAAAAAGGTCCCTAAACTGAAAGCAAATTAAGCAAGTGGGTATGGTGAAGCTCAAACTCCGATGATCCCTCAAGTTATTGCAGGAAATGGAGCGGCTTTAGCAGCATCCTCAGAACTAGTGAGGAGGTCTTATCTCGATACACTCATCAAGGCTCTAAAAGAGTCTTCCAGTAACGCTTATTGTAACGCCCCGACCGCCACCTCTCAGTGGATCCCATGTCCACTCCCAATTCATGGCCCACCTTTCGTAGTGGGTCTCACGCCTTATCACTATGCCCGTGAGCCCATCTATACATGAAGGTCGGTTTGCTACCTCCGGGAGGTTTTCAATACTTGTTACCATCCCTACAAATCACCAAATGATATTTCCCTGTGTTTTGTCCTCACTCGCACAGTTCCGACATTCATTTCTCGGAAGGTCACATATCCTGAGACTATTCCAGCTCAAGAACATTTAACTGTGGAGTTCTCTAAGACCATTGACAAAAAAGATAATTGCATTTTGGTGACATAGGTGCCCAAATCAATTGTTTTTAAACATCGTCGCATGTCCCTGAAATCTTTTCAGTGCCCCATTCTTGTAGACATGCAGTAAGATGCTCAGCAATGGTGTCCCCTTTATGATATGTCACAGGCTTGAAGCAAATGATCCTTTTATGTAAATCCCAGTTCTTATCAACTCAATGAGCAGTCACCACCATAGAGCTGCAAGCAGTTGTAGGAGCTACCCATATATCAGTCGTCAAAAGACACTATCTTCTTCTCGGCGCAGAACAAGTTCTTCAATGCGGCTTTCTCTCTTAGGAACATGGCATATATGTCTTATAACCCTAGATTTCGAGTCTCAAACCCAACCATATGGGTCTTGAAAACTGAGAAATTGTGCAATTGGGTCTCTAAGAGAAACTCATATCCTAATTCCCAAATCAAAACAAACTCAAACCCTAATATCACAAATCGAAGTTTCAATAGTACCTTATGGGATATGGATTACGAATAGAGACGAAGAAGACGGGATGATGAGACTGAGACAGAGCTTCGTCGGTGGCCGTGACTCGGTGAGAGAGACAGAGAGAGAATGGTGGTGTCGTGGTGAGATTAGGGTAAAAAGGATTAGTCGTGTAGGCTTAGTTGTTAGTACTAGGGTTAAAATCTTGGTTAACCGATTGGAATAATCGAACCAACCAGACCTGAAGAGATACCCGAATCCCATTCCAAATTTTTCCGATCGGTTTTCCCTAATAACTAAAGTTGATCCAAACCGACTTTTTTCGATTCGGGTCGGATCGAAAAATTTGGATTAGTTATTTATCCCTAGCGTCAAAACTCTCTTCCATTTCTAGCATCAAAAATAAAACAAAACAGTAGTAAACTACTATGATCTAGAAAAAACCGAAAAAGTTATGAATCACATGAACATGAGAGAACACATATCGCAATTGTTTTTTTTTTAGCAAAGAGAACACATAATTCTGGATAATTTAGTTTAAACACAAAATTATTTTGCAGGTAACGCAATTTAATAATGTCTCAAATAGGAAAATTTGTTCACGTTGCAATCTTTTCGATCGTAATAGTACTAGAAAAACTACAAACCCATCGAAAGTTTGTCGACCATATATGTAGATATATATATAATGCGGAAAAAAAAACTCTAGTTAGTTTTTGTATTGTCGCAATGTGAGTTTTAAAACAGTGGCACCGTTAGAAATTGTATCAAACAAGCTGTCTATAAATTTGTCAACTAGTTTTCTTACAGAATTAAATGGAAAGAAATAAATAATCCAATTTAATAGCTGCATATAATTATTAGCTATATTAGATTTTAACCCGCGGTACATCTTAGACATATAATTTATAGTTAAATATTGAATGTTTTGTAAATAGAGGAATAACTAAATTTTCTAATTGTTGTGCGGCTAAATATTTATATTATTATTTAATCTGAAATACACTACATGACTATTTGTTTGTTATATTTAGTGATTAAGATTCTATTTTGATTTTTAATTATTATAACAAAAATAAGAGATCTAAATACATAATTATTATACATTGTGATTAAGTCACATTTTTCCTAACGATTTAATTATTTTATACAATCTTAGTTAAATCAACTTGATTTTATCTCAAATATTCTAATATTAGTAGTGTTGATAAATAATTAAATGAGGATTTAACCCGTGTTAACACAAATTTAATAATATTTTATTAATTTCAACATATTCTCTTTATAACTCATCTACTGTATAACTACATTATATAGTAATTTAGAATTTTTTAATTTTACATATTCGTAATAATTAAATTTTTTATTAAATTTATATATGTTAATTATAATATTTAAATAATTTTCAATGGAAGTTTTTCTTACGTTAAGAATCAAAGCTCACAGATTTTGGAAAACAAAATGGGAATCAATTTGTTTTTTTTTTTTTTTATGAAGGATTCAGATATAGAATATCTTCAAAACAGAACATAATGTATGGTTAAATGTATGATAGTTTTTATTTCTATATTGATTGCTGTTATTTTGTTAATTAAAGTAAAATCTAAAATATTTAGGAAATAAAATCTGGAATAATATTAGTTTTAGAAAAATTTTAGAAATTAATGTTGTAAATAACTTTTTAAATAAACAAAACTAAAATGGCATAATATAAAATATAGATACTCACATTTACAAAGCCAAATATCAATGCATATCCCAAAACCCAATAATCTATAGACTCTTCCTTTTGTTTTTTGTTTTTCTGTTGTACAAAGTCCACCTCGATATTGCTTTTGCCATTTCTTCTCATTTCAAAACAAGAAAGTAATATCTTCATATCACTCACTTCTGACACACACAAAAAAAAAAAGAAGATATCAGTCACATACATGTTCACCACCACGTCTATAAATTAGGTAACACATACTTATCGATTTTGCCATTTTCTCATTCAAGTATTATATATGTTAAATTTTCTGGAATTACCACTTTTAAAATGTGTGTTTTTATGATTTTTTTTTTTGCTAAAATACATATTTCATAACAAATACTACTAAACCCTAAGAAAAATGAAACAAAAAAAAACCCAAACATAATGTGTCAAATTGTGTTTTAAAATCTTAAAAAATGATACATTTAAATTATTTATAGTAAAATGGCATAAAAACACAATTGTAAAAATGAAATGAAAGTTCGTATCTAGTAATTAACTCCTATTTTTTTTTTAACACCTATTGTAAAAATGAAATGAAAAATCCCTTTAAAAACGTTTTTAATATTATAAAATCATTTAGCACAAAAAAAAAACAAAACTCAGAGCTAGCCGGTTAACGTCGGTAGATTAAAGTCAATTAGTAAACCGACGTTACACTTTCAATTAGAGAAGTATTTTGCATCACTTAAGATTAAGAAACCGTCTTAATCATTCGCGTCACTTAGATCAACGCCAACGGTGATTTTAATTTTTAGTCTCTTATGTACTGTTGTAAATTTTAATGAATATATTATGTACTGTTTATAAAATAAAAACCCTTAAAATTCTAATTAAAATTATACTCTCCAATGATAGGATATAATTTTGAGTCTCTTATTTTTTAAAATATAGTTTTTTGAAAATATAGATTTTTGTTTCATTTATCTTCTCCCATCTTTTTGTATATGGTTAGGGTGTGTCCTCAGCTCTTATGCTAAGGTTTTTTTTTCCTCTTCTGAATACTGCAGTTTGAATGGCCATAAAACCATGATCAATAATGATCTTTGCTCTGTCCAAGAGTTTAATAAATCATAACAAGCTTTTTGTTTTGTGGTTTTCGCTGTTGACATGTAGAGTCAGGGTACTTGTGTTTGTTTGTTTGTTCAATTGGCTAATCTTTAGTATACACTTGATTGATCTGTATATTGGAAATGTATAACGGCATAAGCATATCTTATCAAATCATAGTATAATTGCATGACATAAAATATTGATGACATGAAAATTGACAACAAATAAAGAAGAAAAGTAATACAAAAAAACAGAAACAATATAGGATTGAATTCAATTGTCTCTGATCCCATCTTCCTGATGAAACCATGTTATGGAATTTAAAGGAATTTGCCTCCCCTTCTGGGCATTGAATCTAATCTCATTCAACTTCAAAGCCCTTTGATCAGTTTTGTAACAAATAAACAAAACAACATTGAGCTTTGACCCAACAAGGAAAATTCATACACATGATATATTAAGGTGAGTTACCTCAGTGGCTTCGGCAGGTTTAGCCTATTGTTGCTTGGGTTCGTCAGTCTTGATGTTGTCTTCTCCTGAAAACATAACAAAATCATTGCTTACACTACAAGAAAACATGGATTTTACGACTACAATTAGCGACTATATATGTAGTCGTCATTTTTGGCGACTAAGTAGTGACTATCTAGCGACTATTTTATGACTACAAATATTTGGTTGTATATTAGTCGTTTTTAACGACTGCATATGTTAGTCGCTAGTTTAGTCATAATTTAGTGACTATTTTATGACTATATTGCACACCGAAATATGTAGTTGCTAAATAGTCACCAATTTAGCGACTAATATGCGACTTATAGTAAACAATCGCTATTTAAGAAAATCATAATTTTTAAAATTTAACCCCAAACCCTTAACCAAACCCCAAAACCTAAATCATAAACTCTAAATCTTAGAAATTAATTCATAAGTCATAAATTCAAAACTTAATCCCAAATCATAAACCTATACCCCAAACCTGTACTTTAAACCTTATATCTTAATTTTAAACTTTTATAATGCATAGTATATAGAAATTAAATTATAAACCATTTAACCAAAATATAACCATTATGTGTATAAAATTAAATCTAATCTAAAACTATTTAGTGTATATATATAATTTAATACTTCCAAAAACTAATTACTTATAAAATTTATTAAATTAGTCATTTTAAAATCTGAAACTAATTGTTGATAAACAAAAAAAAACTTAAATACTATATCATTTAGTCTGGGCCTTGAGAGGTTTTTGTACCACCTTGGATTTTGATATGAATTGAAAATTGGCCAACAAAAAAAAAGAAAAAAAATCAACAAACAAAGAAGGGTCAATTTTCCAACTAGCCATATTTACATATATAATTAAGAATATAGCATATTATTTTGAAAAATGAAGTGAATAACATGAAGGGTAGGAAAAATTATCTTTGATGGTTTGGTGGCAATGGTGGCTGGAGGGTGGGTGGTCGAGATTACAACCGGAGGTGGTGGCGGCCGGAGGTTGGAGGTGGCGGTGGCTGGTAGCCAGAGGTAGGTGGTCGGAGGTGGCGGTAGTCAGAGGTCGGTGGTTGGTGGCCGGAAGTCGGTGGCCGGTGGCCGGAGGTCGGTGGCCGGAAATCGGTGGCCGGAGGTTGGCCGGAAGTCGGTGGCCGGACGTCGATGGCTGGAAGTCAGTGGTCGGTAGCCAGATGTCGATGGCCGGTTGTGGCGGCGACCGGAGGCCGACGGTGGCAACGGCCGGTGATCAGTGGTGGTGATGGCTGGAGAAAATCTAAACCCTAGAGATTAGTTTATTGAGAATCCTAGGAGTATATAATACAGTTTATACAGAATATATTAGCTTTTAGTGGTTAGAGTAGTTACAGAGTAAATTATAATTTGTTTTTAGGTTATAGGGTTCAATTCCCCAACAAAGAAACCTTCACCAACCCGTGCCTCTATTCCTTGACACTAACACTTAGAAAAAAAAAATCATCATCACTCTCAAAACTCTTTCGGAGAGACTCTCACTCTCATTTCTTCGAATCGCGATGACTTTGTACGGCCAAACCTCCGACCGTATCTCCAGATCTAGAAGGGAAACTTGTTTCCGTGGGAGAAGGTCAGTTTTTTCTATCTCTGTTCCCCCCTTTAAATCTGATTTTGGGATTAGGGTTTCTGGTCTACGGTTGTAATGACCTTAATANTGGTTTGAAGACGACATATAAGAAGCAGAAGCTGAGAGGTGAAGCGGAGGAAGACGGCATAGAAGACGAAAAAGCTAAGCCGTGGATTTATCGACGAAATTAGAAGTTGGGATCTCAAAACCGGGAAAGATCTGCTTCGATTCAAGTCGTGTGCTTCTCCGGCGCACAGCCGAAAACTTAGGTTGACTAAAGAATCAATTTTTCTATCAAGCAACAATGGGTCAAGTTCTCTTTTGCTCTCACACCAATCCTCTCCGACGTTCTTGAAGGCTTAGTTGTTGCTTTCATTTGTTATCCTTTTTTTT
>NC_025685.1:15807499-15824571 GCF_000633955.1 Camelina sativa | reverse complement strand
TTTTTTGTTTGTTTGTTCTGAAGGTACTTGAAGAAATGAGTTGCTCTTGGAACATTAGTGGGAACTACCTAGGCTTCAATGATGGAATACAAAGCAATTGAGAATGTGCGACAAACCATTTATTATGTAGTTTTTCATCTATTTTTCTAATTATGTTTTTTGAGGAGGATGAAGTATTCTTATTTTTAGTTATGATTTTTAATTTTATTTTGTAATACAATTTTTTTGTAATCATGGTTTATTAATCATAAATATAGTGCTTAAAAATAATGTTTTAAAACATTATTCATAATTTAAATATATTTAAAACAATTAATAAAATATATATAATTTGTATAAATACTGTATAAATACAATAATGTATAAATACTTAAATACAACTATAGTCGGTAATTAGTCATCAATTAGTCACTAAATTTGGTGACTACATTATGACTATTTTGCGTTGTCGTAAACTAGTCGTAATGTAGTCGTTAAATTTAGTGACTATATTACGACTAAATTTACGACTATGCAAAATAGTCGTAATGTAGTCGCTATTTGGCGACTAATTTTACGACTATCTATTTTAGCGACTCTCGATTTATGACTACTGGTTTTTGTCGCTATTTAGTCGTAACACACCATTTAGCGACTAAATAGTAACTAATAGTGCAGTTGCTATTTGTCTGTTTTCTTCTAGTGTTAAGCTTAACATTCTGAGACATCATTTGTGTTGTGTGTCTAACTCGCTTAGAGTAACTAACTCCGCAATCGCCTCATCGAAGGCATGCTTAGCCAAATGGCAAGCTTTGCAACAGTTTTCTAGAAACCACATTACAACAAAGTTGACGCTTGATTGTATATGTATCTAATTGATGTTTTAGATTGAGACCTTTCAAGAGAGTTCATGATCTCATACTAGAAAACATAGAAGTTTAGAACAAGGCCAAGACGAATTGGATGGGTCAAAGGAAGCTCAGTGCTTGCAGCTTGTGTTGCAGATAGATGCATCAGACCAAAGTTCTCATAATCTACAAGTGTTTGAGAAACAAAAAAAACAAAACAAAACATAGTGAATACCTCATAGCCTTTGAGCGACTGTTCAACAGCTTCTTTCCTCTCTTGCTCGGTCTTAATGAATACCTCATATGTTTAATATGTCGAAAATGTATAAATTTTTATTTTTTGCCTTAGGCTTCCGGGAGTCTAGGCACGACCCTGGACGTCATGATTCTTCATCGCCTCGAATGGCTTGGCAAACCAATGTAAATCCAATAGGACATTCGTAGGGTGGAATAATCCTCAATGGTTTCGTGTTTCATTGATATTTTTGTATTTGGTCCTCTTTGACAAGTGTATACTTCTGAAGATGGTTTTGTTCTCGCTTCTGGATTCTCTTCCTTGGATCCATAATTGTCTATTCTGGATTTTTTAGTTCAACTCAATTATGTCGTTAAATATCTTCACCGAATACTCCCTAAAGCAACTCAAGATCGTCACGATCCAGCAGCCACAACCAAGAGCCGTGAGAGTTCTGATTTGGCTTCCAACTTCACGAACCCTCTTTGAATGTTTTGACAAATCTACAAACGTTCTTTAAATTTCCACCAAGAGACCCCAAACCAAGGCCTAGATATTCAGACCAACATCTATCAGATTTTAAAGGTATGCCAAAATATTATACTCATCGGACTTCGTTGACGGAAAGAGCTACAATTCATGGACCGTTAGTTGTGCCTCGTCCGGTGAAGTCATCGACAGCGCACGACAACACACTATTCTAGATGGAGGTCTCCCTAATGAATGAAATAGTTATAAACACGCTTACTGTTTGGTTTTCGGTTTGTATACAAAGAAATCTCTTGAATTGCTTAATTGCCTTACCACTTTGTTGCCTAGCGTGTCTTGTGCCAGCGAGACTTGAGGCGATAGATTATTTTTCAACGTCATCATGTATTCCGAAAATGACCAATCTTCCGCTTCCCGGGTTTCTTGTGGTTGTGTCTCCAATTTACCATCATCTCGCATGTGGCATTGTGTATTACAACCGTTGTGTCCGAATTATCATGGATCTACCGTCGAAATTTTGTTTTTTTCTCCTTTTATCGCTTTAACCTTGTTGTATCAAACATTGAGAATGGTTTTTTCTCAAGCCTTGTACTACATTTAAGTGAATGAATTAAAACAAGCTTTTGCCCAAAAAAACATAATAGTTATAAAATTGTATAAATTAAAGTTGATTACTTTTTTTAAAGACATCTTATATTATGAAATGAATCAAAGTGTCTAAAATGTCTAAAATATCACATCAAAACTTCATACAAGCAGTTTCTCAACTGACTGGACAACTAATCTAGCTCTTCTGGCTATTCTTGTTGCGGTATGCTTTTCAGGCCACTGTTCACATGCTAAGAACCTCCAACGTTGGCCATCCTTTTGATCAAAACCTCGACAAGCAAGTACGAAATAGATTACTCTCCATCTATGACCAGGGCAATGGACGTTATGCAGATAATATGGTGTTATGGTTAGGCTCCAGATGAGGATTGACACGAGACTAAGTTTTTTGGTCTTGTCTTAAACTGTTGTAGTTTTGACTTAAGTAGGCCAGTTAAAAGTTTAAACTAAGTTTTAGACCTAAACCTTTATGTAAAATGTTTTTTTTTTAAACATTTTACATTTTATTTTTAAAAAATGTCTAAAATGTCCTATAATATGAAATAGAAAAATAATCATGATCATTGATAATACTTTTGAGTTAAGTATGAGTTAGATTCATGACTCAAACTAAACACATGGTAACACATGTTACTAATTACACTTGACGACAAGGCACCACAAACATGCACAACACTAACCCTCCAAATAACAAACTAGAGTTACTCACGGTCTTTTTATCGGTGTCCATTTTATCCTTGTGATGAAATTATGATTACACCAAAAAATTATTGAGTTTGCGAGTTTTAGTTAATGGATGTGTTAAATATATATCCTTCGTAAAATACTTCATTACCCAATGTCAAAATATTTTTTTAAGAGATAAGGGTCTTTTAATGTGTTTAACTAGCCATTTGGTCAGCCATTTCACCCGAAACGGTACCCAAAATCCAAAATCATTAGTCATTACTGAGTTATACATTGAAATTACATCAACACATAACTCTATACAACTCTTTTTCTTAGTTAATCTCATTTTCCTTAGATCTCTCACTAATGTACTGATATATCATGGTTTTTACAGTTTTTTAGGTTGTTTTTGAGTCTTTGTATGACTAGGCACCTATTGGCACGAATGAGAGCATAATGAAGCAAAATAAGAGGATCTGGAGCACATTCGAGCATTAAAGCTAAAGTTGTGAAGCTTGGTTACGAGTTTAGAAGACTGCATTGATCGATGCAGATGTTTGTGTCGATCGATGCACTATGCAATGCAAGACGAGCCCGAGTTTCTCAAGTTTTGAAGTTTTGCAAAGCTGCGCTAAAGTTTTCCCTAATTGCAATATTAAGTCTCTGACATGTTTTAGAGATAGGGTCTTTGAAACCCTGAAGCTTTATTTTCAGCCAACTTTTGAGAGAGAGAGATCCAGAGAGCTTTTGGAGAGACAAGTCAG
Organism: Camelina sativa; assembly: GCF_000633955.1. Taxonomy (NCBI): domain Eukaryota; kingdom Viridiplantae; phylum Streptophyta; class Magnoliopsida; order Brassicales; family Brassicaceae; genus Camelina; species Camelina sativa. The sequence continues at coordinate 15,820,978 of NC_025685.1, read as the reverse complement.
AACTCAATATTGTTGAGAGAGATTTCGAACTCCCTTATTTCTCTATTCTATTTCTTGATGCAATTTATTCAGATTTTGATTTGTATCTTTGCAATGATGTCTTAGTAATTCTCTTGTTAGGTTTAGGGATTCTCATTAGGATTTTTATGGTTTATTAGATCTGTTAATTTTTTGGGATCCATATTTTTATCTTAGGTTGTTCTTTATATTAATTCTTGATAGATTAACTATAATTAATAACCTAGGAAAATATATTGATATGAGAATATAATTGATTTTCCTGACAAAAACATTTGATTAACAAAATTGCTTTTTAGAGATTTGATTTTGCAATTTTGTGAAAAAACTAAACTAGTTTTCAAAGCTGGTTTTTACTTGAATTTTACAAAAAAATTTGGATATTCTAATTTTAAACTTAGATAATATTTGCAGTGAGAAATGATTTATTTTACCATTGTGTTTAGAGTTCAAGAACCGTTTTAATTGATTGAATCTTTATTTATTGATTGATTTGATATTGCATAATTTCTTGAGATTATTCCTTAGGCCTAGCTTTTATTCAATCTGAATTTACAAAATTTTAGTTACGTTTTTGCATTGCTGTTTAAATTACAATTTATGTTTATCATAATTGAAAAATCATTAAGTCTATTGTAAATCAAGATCAAGTCTAGAATATATATACTGAATTCTTAAAACCAGAAGCTTTATCACTGATCATCAGTAATTTGGGTATATGTATCAGTTGATCTTGAGATTGCTTTATAATTCATATTAGCATAAAACATTTAAGGGATTGTTGCACGACTAGCTAGCAAAAAGTTGTATTGAACCAAAATAAACATAATCAAGAAGACACTACTATAACTACTTTTCCCTTTAAAATGCAAAATAGGAAGGTGTTGTTGCAACAATGGCTTGCAACAGCACTTCGTCGACCAGAAGCAGTGGCCTATAGTCTTCAATAGGTGAAGATAGAAACTTTAATGTTCATAATTTCTCTAGTTTATCAATCAATTACACAATTCATCAGAAAGAAAAAGTGATATATATAGTCACGGAGAAAATTACATGCAAGTTCGAGTTAGAACACATAATGTTAAGAGTAACATGAAGTTTATACTCTCTCTCTCTTTCTCTCTTTTTATTAATAATAACATGAAGATTTTAGAGAAAATCCTCAAAATACCATGCTTAAAGTTTTTTTTCTTCAAAATATCACATTTTAATATATTTTTTCAAAAATACCACAGACACCAAAAAAAAAATGATTTTTAAAAGTGTAGAATTCATTTTTCTAGGTTTGAGTTGACAATTTTAAATTTAGGGTTTAGTTTTTAGGGGTAGGTTTAGTGGTTAGGATTTAGGGATTAGTTTTTAATATTAAAATTTTAATTTAATTTTATGCTATTTAAAAAATATACATTTTAATAGTATTTTTGAAAAGTAAAACTATAAATTGTATTTTTCCTAATAAAATACATTTTATTCGTATTTTTGAGAATTGTCCAAAATTCATGCTATATTTTCTTCAAATAAAGAAATTATATTCATTATTATATATAGCGTATGAATAACATTTTTGCTTTGTACTCCACATGAATATATTAATATTTTCCTACCTATTACTATTAGACTATTATTGTTTTGAATGCCCCATCTCATCGGTGAATTATACGTTTGAATTGTCAACTGATATACCAATAGTTGAGTTGAAAAAACAAACGAAAACAAAAATGGAACAGTAAGCATCTATACCTCGATTTCTTAGCTTTCACGTAAAGGGTCACTTGAGTTTTGAGTAACACAAAATTGTAGAGATCAATGGAAATTGTGGATGTTGAGTTACTTGGAGATCCACTTCTCTTATTTATCGGGACCACCCTCTCCATTCCTAGCGTCACACTTCTTTATTTTCTTTTGTGTATTTTAATTGCATATAACCAAGCAACCATTGACCTATTATTTCTCTTGTCCCTATCCTATACTCTGATTTTCTTTGTATTTACCCCATAATGTGTTTAATTAGTGGATTCTTCAAAGGCTTTTCCAAACATTCTCGTCGGTAGGAAATTGTCGACTATGATTTTTTTTTTTAATTTCCTCTAAAATCTTACAATTACGAATTTTACTTTAAATATCTCCCAAAGATTTTCAGAAACATTCTCATCGATACTCTCTAATACTACTAGCTTTGTCCCACAATATAAAATGTTTTAAGAAGTTCTTTTTGTTTTATTTTATAAGATGTTTTACAAATTTCTATACAAATTTTAATTTTGTTTGGTGTTATTGACTCTTTAAATTGTGCAGTCTCTTTCATGTTTAGTTGAATTTTATTTTTAACTATTAAATGATGCTTAGTTTATAAAAACAATTTCTTATAGGGATTCTTATGGATTTTACTATTTCTTCACTCAAATATTATGAATGTGCCATTTTCACTTAAATTTTATAGATTTGCCATTTTTTATTTTTCAAAATGTGTGTTTTTATATTTTTTTTTTTGCTAAATTACATACTTCATATCAAATACTAAACTCTAAGAAAGAATGGAACCAAGAGAACCCAAACATAATGTGTTACATTGTGTTTATAAATCTTAAAAAATAGTAAATCTAAAATTTTTAAGGTGACATGGCAAAAACTATATATGCCACTGAAAAGAGTCCCTATCTAGTAATTAACTCATTTCTTATATGTGTCTTTTGATCTAAAACATCTTGTAATTTTTTGGAACAAAAGGAGTACTAATGATTATAAGGTAATCGACTAAATACATTAAATTAATTTACTTGGTAAAGTAAATTTATTGTAAGATTTTAGAAACATCTTCAAAATTGCGCTAGTTTATTTTATGCTTTATTTGTTTTTGTTTCTATCTAAATGGTGACACAGAGAGGATTTCTTTGTTGTTTAAGAAATTACCGAAAAAACTTGAATCACGACATGTTAATTATGATATAACATTTAAATTGTTAGTCAACAGTGTGATCATATATATATATATCTACATATATATATATATATATATATATTTTGTTATAGTGTGATCATATATATTGCTATATTATTCTTTCTACTATATATTTCACGGTTCAAGAGTTAATTAAATTGCCTAGTAAAAATTTAGGATCTTTTACTGGTCAAGTCAATACGGATATATACTATTCAGTGCACCTATGTAATGTCCTTGAACTATAATTAATAGTTAAAAAACAAAATGAAATTATCAAAGTTTCCAGCTGCATGCTCTTGAACAATCTAATCTGATGTTCCATCTATTTCTTCGAAGTTTCACCGGATGAAAGAAAAACCATATATCAAATGTCAGAATCTTCGCTATCTTGAATTTAAGGGGTTGTATTAGTAAAACAAAAGAGAAACGACATTTCACAAACAACACATTACATAAGCAAAATCTTGAAATAATCTTAACTTAGGAAATAAGGATTGCAAGCTTCTTCTTTCAAACGAGTTTCTCATTTACGAAATTAATAATTAAGTAATATATAATCACGCTTTTATGAATACTTTTCTGTTAATGGAAAATGAAAAACGCTTGATCAAAAACGCAGTTAGTTCAATACTTCAATTAGATTATAATATTTTAANGTTACATCTAAATATCGGCACATAGAACACATGGTAGTCCAACAATATGATGTCAGTAATTCTCCCATAATATGACACCAAATCAACTACTTGTGAAGTATCCTTAGCACTAGATCTACACATAGCCGTTGCCTCATAATAAACACCACTGTTCTGACTCTGCCTTTCAAGTGAGTATGTGTGAAAACGTTGTCCATTAACTATATAACCAGTATAGGACCTTGCAGTACACCGTGGACCATATGCTAGCCATTTAACTATGTCTTCATGTCCATCAGAAGTAATAGATATCTACAAAATTAAACAGACTAATCAAAATTATGAATGAGTCTACTATAGATTTATAAACAGACTCATCAAATTCATAACTTTACTCACCTGTCCTTTTAACCAAGCAGCAAAATTCTTAGAATGCATAGACCATAAATATGTTGCATCACGTCTACACCTTGGATTTGAGTCTTGTAGATATTGCAAATGCATACTACCAAATCATAAATACGAAAAGAAACTATCAGCAGCATAATTTTGACCTTATAATTTATAAGGAATGAAATACACAAGTAACTTACTCCACATAATGATCAAAGGCAGCTGTATTTTGAATGACAGCAAGATGGGCTATATTCTTCTCCATTTCAGTAAGAGTGAATGACGTTCCTGCTGATATTGGACGACCTTCTAATATAGAGCTGTTCACATACTCTACATTCCTCTCAGGTTTTTCTTCTACATTGGTTGTCTTTTTCAGAAACTCATTACAAAACAGCATGCTTTCTTCTGCAAGATATGACTCTGCTATACAACCCTCTGGTCTTGCAGGATTTCTTACAAAATCTTTTAGAACTTTCATATACCTCTCAAATGGGTACATCCACCTAAAATGCACAGGTCCTCCTAGTCTAGCTTCTCTTCCTAGATGAACAGTCAAGTGTACCATGATATCAAAGAAGGTTGGAGGGAAAAACCTTTCAAACATACAAAGCGTTTCTACAATTTCAGCTTCCAATACTGTAATAACCTCAATATCAATAACTCTCTGACACAAATGATTGAAGAATGCGCATAGCCGTAGTATTGCTGTTCTAGGACCTTTTGGTAACAATCCTCTAAGTGCAACCGGGAGAAGCTGTTGCATCAAGACATGATAATCATGTGATTTCAGACCTCCTACCTTACACTCTTCTACTGAAACTCCTCTTGAAATATTAGAACAGTATCCATCTGGACCTTTAAAATGAAATAGTCGTTTGCAAAAAATCTTCTTCTCATTCTTGGACAAAGACCAAGGTGCTGCTGGAAGATATGTTCTCTTTCCTTTTGTGGTAGGATGCAACTCTTTTCTTAGACCAAGATGTTGAAGATCCTTACGAGCATTAAGACCATCCTTAGATTTTCCACAATGCAACAATGTGGATACAATGCTGTGAGTCACATTCTTTTCTATGTGCATTACATCCAAATTATGCCGTACTGGTAGATCCTCCCAATAAGGCAGAGTAAATAAAATGGATCTTTTCTTCCACCTTGATAACTCATCTTCATCTACTTCTACTTCCTCATCTTCATCGGATTCACTTTCATCATCATCACTGTCAAACACTGGTTCTTTATAGACAGTTCTCTTTCTCTTCATCCCAGCCTTTTTCACATTTCCGAAATCATTTTGGAAGTTTTTCAGATTCTGATGAACTTCATGACCAGTTAAAATTCTTGACTTTCTCCTATGCTCAACTTTTCCATCAAACCAAGTCTTCTTTTCCCTATATCTGTGTGTTGGAGCCAAACCTTTTCTATGACACATGTAGACATGTTTCCTGCTAAACTTCAACCACATACTATCAGTATTTTTCCCACACATAGGACATCCCATTTTACCTTTTACTTTACAACCAGCAAGATTTCCATACGCAGGAAAATCACTAATGGTCCAGAGAAGCATTGCCTTTAGAGTAAATGTACTTTTACTAAAAGCATCATACGTTAGCTCTCCATTCTTCCACAGATGATTCAAATCCTCAATAAGAGGTTCTAGGTAGACATCAATATTATTACCTGGTTGTTGTGGACCAGGAATCAATAATGTCAACATTATATTCTCCTTCTTCATACAAAGGTGAGGAGGCAAATTGTAGTTTACCAATAGCACAGGCCAGCTACTATAATTACTATTCTTCATGTTGAATGGATTAAATCCATCTGTGGACAGCCCAAGCCGTATGTTCCTTTCTTCAGCTGCAAATGAAGGATACTTCTCATTCATCTGAGCCCATGTAACAGAATCTACTGGATGTCGAAGTTTTCCATCAGTGCTCTTGTTAGTGTAATGCCACCGTAAGTCCTTAGCCATGTCCTCTGATCTGAACATTCTCTTCAGCCTTGGTATAATTGGAAAATATCTTAATACTTTCTGTGGGACACCTTTCTTTACCTCATTAGTCCGCTTATTAGTCTTCCACCGTGAAGCATTACATTTGGGACATTTATCAAGCTTCTTTAACTTCTTTCTGAAGAGGCAGCAATCATTAACACATGCGTCGATCTTTTCATATCCCATATGAAAGCTCTTTAAAAATTTCTTGACATCATACAATGATGTGTGAAAGACATTACCATCTGGCAACATGCTTGGCAATGTCTGAAGCAGTTCATTGAAGCTCTTATCCGACCAGCCATTATGTGTCTTAATCCTAAACAAAGTCACAATAGCCGATAACTTGCTGTGGTTTGAACAGCTAGGGTATAGTGGGGTTTCAGCATCCCGGATCTTTGCAAGGAACTCATCCTCTTGTTGGTCCTCACCCTCTGCAATCTCACTTAAGTCGCCCACAGGTTGGTCAGCTAAGTCACCTCTAAAAGCCAACTCTTGATCAAAAAATTCAGCAGCTTTATATAACTCAAAAACTTCCTCATTCCACTGAGTTGGTTTACTTTGAAATTCATCTACTGACTTCACATCTCCATGATGATACCAATCACTATGCACCTTGTATGCCTCATCCATCCCTCTTATTACAAGATGCTCAACCACAACACTGTTTAACTGTCGTACTACATTACGACAGTCTTTACAAGGACATATTATCATTTCTATGTCACCTAAAGCCGCAGACACATCCCTTACAAATTTCCAAGCTCCACTTTTATAACCAGGATCAGCTCTTCAATGGATAATTAAAGAAAAAAATCATAACTAAAAGAACATCTTAAAGTATCCAAACCCAAAATAAAACCTAATTATGAAATATAATTCCTTACCTGCATAGATGCACCCATGCCTTGTCCAACATTATATGTTATAATATAAATTTTAACCTTTATAGATAAAATAGAGATACATATTATACAAAGCTCACATTAAGCAACAATTCAGACAATACTGCACTACTTCAGACACATACAGATGCTCTTAAACCAATATCTAACTGTGTAAAATCTCACTAATCTAATCACTATTTATACGAATCAGACTCAAAGGACAAAACATAGCAATCACCAATATTCGTGTGTAATAATAATGTTTAACTATTGGTTGAGTGATACTAACCTGTTGTGTGAGTACAGAGAAATGAGAAGCTTCAGTTCCCCAACATTTCAATCACCAACACTTGGGAAAAAAAAAAAATCGTTCAGTTTATGAAGGCGCAAATACTCAAATCCAAAAGCTATTTTTGAGTCAAATCTGTAAATAATCGAACCCTAACAAAACAGATGGATTCGAAACTCCACATTCTCAAAATCTGTAAATAATCGAACCCTAAAAAACAGATAACGAAATAAATCTAGATAAATCGAACCCTAACAAAACAGATAACTAAATCTGACCCTTATCGAAATCAAAAGCTGTTTGAAATCACAAATAATCGAAACAAATAACGAAATTAGGAGGAAGAAGAAAGACATGCCTCAAAAATGGATTCGAGCTATCAATTGCGATGGATATGGAGATTTAGGGCGAAATTGGGGCTTTTCACAAACGGCGAAATTGGGGCTTTTCACAAACGGCGATAAAACTGAAGAATTGATAAGAAATTTAGAAGAATTTGAGCACACACAGAGAATTTAGAAGAAGAAATCTTCTTAGGTTGAGCTTAGGTTGTAACGAGAGAGAGAGAGAGAGTGTGTCGAGTTTTTGGGTTTTTTTTTTATTTGGCGATTAAGTGAATAATTTCACTAAGTATTGGCGGACAAAAGTCACTTTTGTTTCCCGCTACATAATTTTCCTATCATAGCGTTAATAAGATGCTATTAAAAAGTAAGCGAAAAAAAATCTCATCTTTCATAGCAGTGACGGAAAATGAGCTATATCCGTCTGCTATCAATGTACATATTTGTTGTAGTGTAAGTGATATATACCAGATCTGATCTGAGTTTGAATCTACTGTTAGATTTGTAAAACAGCCAAAAATATATTGATAACAAACGAACATGTTTAGACAACAAAACAATATGTAAAGTACTGAATCACTTAGTTAGTGCACAACACACAATGACGTACGTGTACATGCCGACGACAAATCAAATATATTCCCCACTAACGAAAAAAGTTGACAAGGGTAATCTTGTAATAAGAGTAGTTTTGGTATATGCATTACTTTTTAGTTTTTATATAAAGAAGACCTCAAAGTCTTTTACCATTTGAACAGAACCAAAAAAGGCTCTCCACGCCTAAAAAAAATAAAAGAAAGAGACAGAAGAAGAAGAATCAAACTTTACAACCTTTAGCAAGTAGCAACAATGGCGATGGCTTTCAAGATGGTAAAACTCAGAAAACTTTCTTTCTTTCTTCGTTTTAAAGATTCTTGATTCTGATGATGATGATGGTTCATGCAGGCGACGACAGGGATACGCGTGACGGATGAGTGTACGAGCTCATTCATGGAGATGAAATGGAAAAAAATACACAGATACATAGTTTTCAAGATCGATGAGAAGTCACGTAAAGTCACCGTCGATAAAGTCGGCGGCGCCGGCGAAAACTACCACGATCTCACCGCTTCTTTACCTGTTGACGACTGTCGCTACGCCGTCTTCGATTTCGACTTTGTCACCGTCGATAACTGCCGCAAGAGCAAGATCTTCTTCATCGCATGGTTAGTCTTATTTTTACCTTTCTACCCCTCTCAATCATGCACTTAACCAAGGGTAAAAAAGATATTTCTTAACACTCAACGCTAAATATTGCTCTAAAGGGTAAAAAACTAGCAATTATATGGATTTTCCAATGCTCTTTGTATGAAAATTTACGATAACGTCCATGATTATTTGTATGGGCTAAAAGGGTAAAATGGTAATTGTAATAGGTCGCCGGAGGCGTCGAGGATAAGGGCGAAGATATTGTACGCGACGTCAAAGGCAGGGCTGAGGAGAGTATTGGAAGGGATTCACTATGAGCTTCAAGCCACTGATCCGACGGAGATGGGTTTCGATATCATCCAAGACCGTGCTAAGTAAAAATATTAACTAAGAGAGTATGGATTTGACTCACTTTGTCAATAATTAACGTTAATTAGGTATCGATTAATGTTTAATTATTGCGGGTTAGTGCTTACTTTTTCCTTTCAGTCTTACCAGCACTACCCTTTAATTATGGACGTTTGTTTGTGTTTTTGATTGTGTTGTTTACTTGTTTATAGTTATCTTTTTTTTTGTCGGTTAAGCAAACATAAGCTACGAATTTGTCTTTAAGTAACGACATATATACGTCTATGAGAAATGTATCTTTGGCTCAAAATATCATTTATCTAATTTGTAATGAATGGTTAGTTCAAGTCCGAATTCGACCAAATTATGGGCATGTTTGAGATATTATTGTGTATAAAAATATCATAGATTAGGATTCAAAATTAGGAATTATTGGGATGTTGAAAGCTGAGATTGACAACCGTACAGTTGGTAAGAAGATAACTCCGAACAAATTACGTATGAAGAAGAGATTTGTTTGTCCACCTTTAACGATGTCGACGATAGTCTTTTTAAAGTCAACTTTTCTATTTTGTAGTCTAGTATGGTCAGGTTTGCCTCTGCGTCGTGTTTAAGCATTTGTGAGGCTTTTCTACATAATGCTAAAAATATTTTCCAGTATATTTTTTTTATCCTTTGGGTACTACAGAGAAAATAAAAAATAATTATACATATATTAATCGGCCGTTAATTTAGACCAGTTAATATGGTTTCTATGTAAAACAGTAAAACCATTGTTGACATTCTGATTGAGCTATTTTTTCACCAACTAAACTATTACTCGGATGGTTTTTTTTAGTTTTCTAATCTATGTCGACATAGTTTTTGTGTATTACTATTACAAGTATTAGATCGTGAAACTATTTTCCAAAATATAATTAGCAAAAATAACTTTTGATTTGGATCTATGTAGTCGTAGTCCATATTCTCCTATAAAATCCCTACACATGTCAATTACATTTTTGCTTCTCTAATAGACACCGACATACCAAATCAGCATATCTTATCACACCATCTCGGAGAAAGAAAGAGAGCGACCATTATTTTTTTTATTGAATTCAAAAATATAAACGAACGAACTAATTTTTCTTCATTTTGGCTCTTCTCTTCACATACTATATACCCAAGCAAAACTTCGAAGAGCCACACTTTTCAAATAGGATAATTCTTTTTTACTTTTCATGCGTCCTTATATAACTCTTCAAACTTCGCCAAAGACAAACTTATTCTTTGGCTCACTTCAAATTTCAATTTTCTCGCATTATTGGCAATCCATTCACCGCTTTAAGTTTTTCATGTGCTTACAAGTATGTCTAAATCGTAGCTAAATTCTTTCAAACTCACCAATTTTATGAACGTTCCAACGAGACAATCATGCAAGATTTAGAGTTCCCACTTCTTTTGCATGTTTTCAAAAATGAGGATTGGGTCTAAAACTCTCAAGTTGTTGTATATGGGCCGAAGGAGTGACCCCAAAAGAAGGTTATGTGTATGATGTGAAGTTTAAGTTTGAGCAGATTCAAAAATGCAGCAACTTGGCGTTGGAGGTGCTATAAAAGTGGTTCATTCATGTTTGTTATAAAAAGTAAACAGAGTAGAGAAGGAGAGAAAGAGAGTACTTCTTGTTATTGTGTTTGTACTAAGGCTGCGAGAAGAAGCTTACCGTACAAATTCAGACACATAGTACTATTGTACTAAGCAACACATTTCAGTTGAGATATATGGAGTTTTTATATGTTTCTTCTTTCACATATAAGGAAAGTTAAAAAGACAAACGGCAAATATAAATACCACTAAGAAGAAAAAAGGCAAAAACTAAAAAGAACCTTAAAACTTCTACGGTTACTTGGCAAACAAGATTCATTCGTTAGTCATAATCGGCCAGAGCCAACCCGACTCACAATGGGACCATCTGAGTTACAACAACGGCGCTCCGAACCACATGTCTTCCACCATCAAACCAAGTAACGGACCCAAACGCCGCACCTGACTTACCAAGCGCAAGATTCTTCGTATCCACAGTCACTGTTACAGCATAGCTTAGTTTCTTAACGGCCGACGTGAACACCAACATTGACGGCTTCACAGTCACCGTCACTCCCCTAGGCGACTCTATCCTCGCCCTATAAATTGCCTCAGACTGTCCAACGTTTGTCACTGTCCGAAACAGAGTCTTGCTTAACAAACCTCTGTTTGAGGTTAGGAACAAAGCCGTGATCGAGGGGTAATTAAGATTCCCCGGCGACGGTTTCCTCCTCGTACATCTCACCGGCGTTCTTGTGATCACCTGAATCGTTTTCATCTCGTAGCCAATAGAGCAAAGAAACGCGATATAGTCATCATTGGTTATGTCATAGACAAGACCTGGATCAATAGCCCGACCAAGATTAAGATGACCCGAACCAAAGTCATAAGGTGTCGAACGTTTTCCAGTGGACTCATCTATTAACGAGCGGTTCGAGTTATCCACAAAGCTAGCTGTAGTCATCATGGCTGACCTTATAGCTGCCGGACTCCAATCCGGATGAGCCGACTTAAGCAAAGCCGCCGCTCCACTAACGTGAGGACAAGCCATAGAAGTACCAGAGAGAATGTTAAAATCTGTTTTCCGACTATCAGAAACTATCCCCGTAGGTCCTACGGCATCTGTCCAAGCCGCTAAGATGTTAATCCCTGGAGCAATCAAGTCAGGTTTCAAAATCTCCGGGTTTAGCCCGTTTGGTCCTCTACCGGAAAACGAAGCCACAACCGGAGCCGGTTTAACTCCAATCACCGTCCCTCTAAAATCTATAGTAGCTATAGGGTTAAGATGAGTTGAAGCGTATGCTTTGATTCTATCTCCAGCACTTGACCCTACGTTAGAGGCAGGGATAAGGTGAGCGTATCCAACTAAGCTTTCACCGTTAGAGACTGTGTTAGCGAGTATCATCCCAACACCACTTGCCTTCTTCACCACAAGTCCCTTAGCTACTCTAGGATTGCTTCCACGGTCGCAAATAACAATTTTGCCTCTCACAAGCTTTGGATCAAGAGAGTTCTCCATACACAAAGATGCAGCTAACATCCCATTCTTCCCAGGATAAACCACCGGAAACATCTGACCTTTGAGTGGCAGACCGGAGTAAAGAGAAGCACCTCGAAGACGGTGTCCATCTCCAAGAATAACATCAGCCGGGAAATCTCGATCTATTGTCCCCGCACCGACAGTAGTTATCCACGGCGCTAAGTTAGTCACCGACATCCCATTTGGCCCGTCGTTTCCAGCGGAGGAAGAGACAAAGACTCCCATAGACGCCGCACCGTACGAACCTATAGCGATGGGGTCGAGATAATACGGAGATGGGATCCCATCTCCTCCTCCAATGGAGATAGAGATAACATCGACTCCGTCAGAGACAGCAGCATCAAAAGCAGCGAGGATATCAGAATCAAGACAACCAGAGTCTTTCCAACACACTTTGTAAGCAGCTATACGTGCCTTAGGGGCTACACCTTTAGCAACACCAGAGGCGTAGCCAGCCATATTAGCCCTAAAGGCTTGACGACCCGCCGCGGTTGAGGCCGTGTGTGTTCCGTGTCCATCAGCATCACGCGGAGAAAGAAACTCAACCGTTTTATTGATCCCACAGCGGCTTGTTGTCCCTTTGCAAAAAACCTAGCGCCGATGATTTTCTTATTACAGTTTCTAGCGTCAAACCTAACTCTTGTCTGACAAACACCTCTCCACCGCTTCGGAACCGGTCCAAGGTTAAGATCAGAGAAGCTTCTCCGCTCCGGCCATATTCCCGTGTCGAGAACACCGATGATTACATCAGATCCGTAATCAGAGTTAGACCAGAGTCCTTTCTGGTTACGTAGACCTAAGAACTGAGGAGAACGAGTGGTGTGAAGTTCACGACGACGATCCTCGAAAACAGCGAGAACCGCAGGGTGGTTACGGAGGGTTTGAGCGTCCTCGGGGGTAATACTTGCGGAGAAGCCATGAAAGACTGTGTCGTAAAGATGGAGGATTCGTGGACCTTCTGTGAACTCTGAAGTGTACCAATGGTAGTGCGTTGAGAATACAGAGGGTTTTAATCCACTGTCTATTCGGAATATGTAAGTCTTCTTCTCTGTTTGAAAAGAAGTGACCGGAGAACAGAGGAAGAAGAAGAAGAGAAGGAGAAGAAGGAAGATGAAAGAGTCCATTGTGTGTTAGTGGAGATAGTGGAGTGTTGTTGTGGTTTGAAAATTTTAATGGAAAAATAATTGTTACTTTTATGACTAATTGTAACTTTGTAACTAGTTTAATTATTTTTGATCTTTCACGTCAGTTGAATGATTTTGTTTTTTTTTTTTTTAATTCGGTGAAGTGAAGCAAAAGTGTGTTACGAAAGTCATGCTTTTATGAAAGTAATGTAG
>NC_025685.1:15752766-15807484 GCF_000633955.1 Camelina sativa | reverse complement strand
TTTTTTTTTTTTTTTTTTTTTTTTTTTTTTTTTTTTTTTTATGTAAGAGAATTAGCTGCAAATTGATTGTGGAAAAAGCATGATTTGTTTGATACGTATATTTGGTTTTGATTTAAGAGAGGCTTTAAACGCTGCCGTTTGTATAATGCTGTTGTCGTGTCGTTCTAATTGTTTCCTTGTTTGGGTTTGAGGGATGTGGACATGGGAATTGAAATAATAAAACATCTACAAATTAATAAAGCGTGAACCATGAAATTTAATTAATTTATAGAGATTTTAAATTATCGATAAATTAATAATTATTAATTTATCTATAGAAAAGATTTTCTCATTTTTAGAATTATGAAAACTTTCTATTACAAAATTATATCATTCAAAATTTTAAAATTTTTTCTAATTTATAATCTTGACTATCGTAATAGGATGAATGTCAATTGTTTACTAGATTATCTAGGTAAAATAATAAATATTAGAGTTTAGAAGAAATTGCTACTACTATCCTTTATGTTAATAAAGAAGTCGAAGAAGATATTGCAGTACCTTTAGAACCAATTAGTAAATAAGCAATTATCGAATCTACGATTCTCCATAATTTTTGGATCCGATTTGAGAAGATAACAATGAAAAAGATTAGAGATAAGCTTCAACAAAAATCTAAATTCAAGAATATGCAAACAACAATAAAGTCATATTTCAATAGATTTTCGTAGATAGGTAAACAACAATAAAGTCATATCTCAATAGTTTTTTTAGATATATATGTATATATATATATATATTAGTTTATTTGATTATTAATTTATGATATTGATGAAATTATATTTTTATATAAGATTTCTAGAAAAATTATTATTTTATTATTTTATCGAAATGTGTCATATTTCACATCGGCCTAACTCAAGACCGAAAGATATTATTAATTTATAGAGATTTTACTGTATGTATAATTAATAATTCTATGCGTGCCTTTTGGAATGGGTGATATAAAACAAGTTGTTTCATACTTCGACGTTGGAATGGTAGTAGATAGTTGTTGGCATCTATACTAAATAAAAGTAGGAGCTCCTAAAGCTGTCCATATAGGATTTAAAACGTCCAATAGAGATTTTACATGTTATTAATTAACATTTTTTAAAATTTCTAGAATTTTGTATATTCAGATTTTTTTAAACTTCCAATCAAAATTAGAGATCTCAATATTTAATATTTTTTATATTATGTAAAATTTCTATATTAAAATACTTATAAATAAGTGTATGTACAACGTTCTACATCGACTAGAAAAGTTTTAGACAATAGCTGAGAACCATTATAAATAAGATTAATATGCTTCCAACTACGAATGAACAGGAAGCTTGATTTTACAAGCGTCCAAATATAAAGATTTAAAAATTTAAAAAGTTTTAAATATTACAATTACAAACTTTTAGAAGGTTCAAAAATATTATAGTTTTAAATATTACAATTATAAAATTTTAAAAGGTTCAAAAATATTATAAATATTAAAACTCTATATAATATTTAAAAATGTTATAAATACCCCATAGAAAGTTTAAAATATTATAAAAGTTTCAATGCGTATCGATATATAACCGAGTAAGTATACAAGTGAAATAATAATTGAGTTCATGTGTTGATTATGATGATCCATGAATTGCACAAATTTTACGTAAAAGAGGCAATAATTTTGATTTTGGAGTTTGATGGGTTACCAAGTTTTGTGGTAGTTTAAAATAAAAATTGAAATGATTATTCAGTGGAAGAATGTGAAATAGCTGAGGAAGAAGAGGAAGAAGAAGAGTATAACGAATAACCGGAAGAGAAAAATAATAATGACAATTATCACGAAAATTTGACAATAAAAATGACGAGAAGAAATATGAAAAATAAGAAAACAGTGAAAAAATACACAAAAACATAGATGGTGGTCAATTAAATATGAAAAAATGAGATTAATTCATTATTCTAAAAATGTTTCCTTTGTCCCGTGGTCAAATGATTTAGTATATGCAACATCACCAGTTCGAATGTTCAGTCCGCCTCGCCTCAATGTCCAGTTAAATCTGTTTTTTTGATCAGATTTTCTTTGAACACAAGTGATTTTAAGATTTTTTTTAAAAATTGTATATCTAAGATATTTTTTTTGCCTTGATAGTAATTTAAAGTTTTCTACAAAATAATATGGGGAAAATCCCATAAAAAACCATCAAAATGACATCCACTTCCACTTTAAACCTCCAAATTTTAGTACTCCCAACTAAAACCATCAACCGAACAAATTTGTTAAATCAAACCTTCATATTAGTTTTGGCGTTTGCAGGCCCACCAAGATTAACTGAACAAATGACTCCGTAAACAGAATTAGTATACTCCGTTACTTTAATCACGTAATGTGCATATTCTTATTAGTTTTGCTAAACGTTATTAATGATAAAAGAGGCAAAACAGAAAAAAAAAAAAAATTATAACTCATTCCATAAAACAAAAAAACGTGTCTTAGAAAATTGTTTCAGAGTCATAACAAAAAAACATCTACACAAAACTTACAAAAGAACGTAATAGACTTCAAAGAGGAGGTTGAGGGTCATTTTGAGACCTATCACTCTGTCTCCAAATACTTCAAAAGGTCGACCCGTGAAAGGGCTCCAAACTGTTCCAACTCCCCTTGGAATATTTTCCACCTTCCTTACCTTTGTCATCACCATATTCACTTCCTTCTTCTGCTCTATTCTCATCCTCATCAGGTTCATATCCACCATCAATTTCCCATTTGCAGCTTTCTGCATTTGCTTCACCAATTACATGCTCTGAACAATCATGTCCTATATACACATCAATCTCACTGGATGCTTCTGCAAACAAACGCAGCTCCACCATGTTATCACTAGTCTTATCAAACAAATACTTCATCATCTTAGTCTCCTCACTTGCTTCTTTAAACCAAATTAGGCTTATAGGTGTCGGAACGTTTACTGATTTAATGAAGTCTTCAAACTTCAGCCATCATCTTCTGAGTTTTCTGAAATTTTCCAGCAAATACTTGATAACTCTCTAATTTATATGTTTTTAGCATCTTTTTTTTGTCCATATTTTGCATTGTTCATACCTCTAACTTAGCATTTTTAGGTCATTAACTGTAGGAATTCACTTTTAGACCATTTAGGGTGTTGCATTTCTGCATTTGCATATTTTGGATGAAAACAGGTGCTAAAGAGCCAAAAATGGGGAAAAACAAGGACAATCCGAGCATGTACCCGAAGGAGCCATCAAGCTGCAAGAACAAGTCCGAACCCCAACACGATCGAGGAGGATCCAAGAGCATGAAGAACAACCGGAAGATCCACCCGAGGAGTAACCCGACTTCACCCTCGTGTACCCCCTCGAGTAGACCATCGGGCAGGTCTGGGAAACTAGGTCAAAAGGGTTTCCATATATAAACCCCCTCCTCTCCTAGCTCGCAAAGGAGCACGCCGCAGACCCTCAAACCAGAGAGCAAGAGCTTCTCTGAGAGAACATAGCGACTCAAACATTTTCCTTTTCGTTTTGCATTTTTATTTCATAGTTTTTATAGTTTTCTTAGATTTCTATCTTGTATTTTTTCTACTCTACTCTATCTTTTAATACAATGCAATTTTCATTCATTTTTGTTATCTTGTTCCTTGTTATCATGTCCGAGTAGTGTAGTAAAGTTTCTAGGGATGGGATAGATGATTTTGTGTTCTTGATCGGTTAGGATGCCTTAGTTTGATTGTAAATGATTGATAGATTTCCTTCTAGGTTGGTGTTCTTAATGCTGTCAACAGACTGAGAGGTTGAGATTAGATCTAGGGCGTTTCAGCGACCGAGAGGTGTAGATGAGATGCGTGAATTAGCCAATGCTAGAGGTTTACTTGACTCTGAGTAAGGGATTAGATGAGTTTGAGTTTACTGACAATAATGAATCGTTCTTAATGCCTTCTTGTTCATATTGCTAGTGCGAGAGTGTGGTAAGTGATCAAGGTTGATTGTTGCTAGTGCGAGAGTGTGGTGACAAGGATTTAGAGATTCATTGTCTAGGAAATAATTGCTTGAGGCATGTAAGGCATCTGTACTGGTCTAGAATACTTAGGATTCGATTACCCCATCCTTAGGAGCTTTCGAATTTTATTTGTTTACATTTTCTTCACTTACTCGACTACTTACCCGATCAGGTACACGGTAACGTGCATCGAGTAATACCTCGAGCTGTTCATATCTCATTTGCTTACTCGATCACCCCACTCGATCCTGTACTCGATTGCTTGCATCAAGTGCTTAGGTCGTGTGGTTTCTTTGTTTATATTTTTTTCTTTTATTTATTTTAGGACTGTTAGAACAAAAACCCTATCTGCTTGGCTTGACTTGTATTGTTCTGATCATATCCTTCCTGCTAACAATAGACAACCATTTGGATTGATAACCCTTTGTACTACAACTACATAGGGAATTGATACCCTGGGTGAAAATCCTACTATCAATACTCTTACAACCCAATTCGCAAATATAGTTGTAACCATCATCTTTTTTATTCATCGTTCCTCCATAGTGGATTAAGAGTTTTACCAGCTGGTTATCACTACATCATAAACAGAAAACTCAACATCAAACCCCAAAAGTTTTTGGAAAGAACTTGATTGCAAAAAAAAAAAACCCCCAGAACGTGATTAAAAAAAAAACTTATAATTCGTTTACCCAAAATAGCTATGGGCATTCGGGTTCGGGTTTTCGGGTTTAGACATATAGAACCCGTTCAGGTTTTTTCTACTATCGGGTCGGGTACGGGTATTACTCGTTCGGGTTTGGGTAATTCGGGTATACCCGAACTCAAACAAACAATGAACAAAAAAAAAGAAACTAATTTTTATTGTTAATAAATTTTAGAACACTTGTATATATATAAATATTTAACGTTCCACAATAGGACAGAGAAACTAAGATGACAAAATGGTTAAAGATGCACCCTTAAATGCTCAAGGTTCTAGGTTCAAATCCCTTTAGATGCATATTTTAACATTTTATTCGGATTAGTTTGGGTGGGCATTTGGGTTCGGATATTACTCGAACCCGATCGGGTATCCGAACTTCAGAGGTATTAAACCCGATCAGGTTTTAAACACTATCCGAACCCGATCCAAACCCCCTACTTCGGGTCGGGTTCGGGTTTGGGTTTCGGGTTCAAGGTAATATGCCCAGGCCTAACCCAAAAATTGGGTTGGTTTGACATTGAAACCCATTTTTGAAAATATGTTAAATTTTTGTATTAAAATACTTATAAATAAGTTTATGGATAATGTTCCACATTGGCTATAAAATTTTAGACGGTAGATGATGAAACGATCTGACCTGTTTTTTTTTTCAATAATAAATAATAATAATAATAAACTACAACTAGTGGTCCTATATCCACTAGCCACCTAACCACAAACATCAACAGCGGAATAACCAATACCAATAAATAACCAACAATAAACCAATATCATAATCATAACAATATCCAAATATCAAACAACAAGAAACACCAAACCGACAATCCTAGCAATGTTTCTAATGACCCAACTCTAGCAACCTAGCAATGCCAGACAACATCCAATCGAGTCCCTAGAACATCCTCCTCTTCATTGCCTTGATTCCACGATCACACTTTGCCTTTACCTGCACCACAAACACAAATTGGCCGCCACAAAGGCCAAACAAATGTCCTAAACAAATGTCCACAAAGGCCAAACAAAGGTCGACACCGTCAGGGTTTCGGGAGTGTCGAGCAGGTGTCGGTCGACACCCTTATGGCAGTAACCGGATTGAGTCGGGTCACTTGCGCATGTTCCTGGTTTGTTTTATTGTTGTTGTTTGTGACATGGGAGATCATATTGCTTGTGTGTATAGCCCAGTAGATGGGAGGATTGCCTCACTGAGTATTTATCAAATACTCATGCATCTAAATTTGTGTTTGTGGTGCAGGTAAAGGCAAAGTGTGATCATGGAATCAAGGCAATGAAGAGGAGGATGTTCTAGGGACTCGATTGGATGTTGTCTGGCATTGCTAGGTTGCTAGAGTTGGGTCATTAGAAACATTGCTAGAATTGTCGGTTTGGTGTTTCTTGTTGTTTGATATTTGGATATTGTTATGATTATGATATTGGTTTATTGTCGAGCAGTGATTTGCTTCGAACATAACCTCCGAATCTCGCCTCCAAACTTCTCCTCTTCGTCCCACACGATCCCAGGAACGAATCCAAGCCTCAGGAGCTACGAAAAACTCACAAACAACCAAACAACCAAACAACACACAATATCACAGAAACAGAGATCTTAGCTTAGATAAGCCATGGTTATGCACTCACCTTAGCCAAAAAAGAGATCTAAGCCCAAAAGACGAAGCTACCACCACAAAAACCTTCCCACCACGTTCCTAACCATGGATCTTCACTCTCACAGCAAAATCTTTCCAAAAACGCCTTCAAATCTCACAAACTCTCTCCAAAACCTTAAGAAACTTTTTCTCTCCTTTTCTCTCTTTATTCTCTCAAAAACGACGACCAAGAAAAAATAGAACACGACCTAAGTCGTTTTCTCACTTAAATATCTCAGTTCTATGGTTTTTCCTAAACCAAACTGACCAAAATCGACAATTAAATCGAACTGGTCGAACCAGAAATCAAGTGGTGTCGATCGACAATTTTGGTTCGCGGGCGTTACAATTCTCCCCCACCAACATAGATTTGTCCTCAAATCTCGAACATCACTCAGCCAAGGACTCCCGTGCTACCGTCTCCATGACCCGCACTCCTCTGACCGTTCTACGAAAGGTCACCTCTAGGTGATGTTCCAGGCATTATTTGCTCTCAACTTTTGGACTTTCCTTTTCTCATAGGCCTAAACCTTGAGTTTTTATTGGCTCATCATCAGACCTAAGTCTACATGCCATAATGTTGGCTCCTCATCGGGCCTAAACCCGCATGCCATAATGTATAAAAAAAATCCAATACTCGTCTCTATGGTCGTCACCTTACAGCGCGTTTTCGGATCGTCGTCCGAAGTCGATATACCAACCATACTCCCAAGTCACAAAGTCTCTGAATATGGCAGTACTAGGAGAATCAAAGTCCTCCAAGATTCGCGAACAAACAATTCTGAACACGTCTAAGTCCTATCCCTATCCAAGTTTCCTTCTTGTGGCTCGCGTATGACAACATGATGTCCTACCAACCACATATCCCCTCACTGGAATACCTCATGACCACACAAGGATCATCTACTGCCCATTGGGTCGCCACAAAGGCCAAACAAATGTCCTAAACATGACCGCTACGAAGGCCAAACAAATGTCCTAAACAGGACCGCCACAAAGGCCAACCAAATGTCCTAAACAGGATCGCCACCAAGGCCAAACAATTGTCCTAAACAGGACCGCCACTAAGGCCAAATAAATGTCCTAAACAGGACCGCCACCAAGGCCACTCGTCCCAAAGGACCGTCACAAAGACCATCTGTCCCGAAAGACCGCCTAAACAGGCACTTTAGCTAAACAGCCCGCTACAAAGGCCACACAATTGGCTAAACAGCCCGCCACAAAGGCCACACAAAGGCCACACAAACAGCCCACCACAAAGTGATAAAATAGATATATGGCAACATTCTTAATATTGCATTGTATAGAATATTCTCGATACATAACCCTAGTTGTACACACTATATATAGCTGTCATATATGTGATGATACTCCTTACGGAGATTACCCGAATATCTTACATGGTATCAGAGCTATAGGTTCATCTTAACCCTAGCCGCACAACTGATCCAACTCCGCTCTTTTCCTCTCTTTGATCTCCTTCTTCTCTTCTTCTTCGCTTCTTGCTCTGTTTTTTTGTCCTCTCTCCATGACCGCTCCAACTGTTTCCTCTAATGATAAGCCTTTTGGCATCTCCCAAATCCGAGCATACGTGCCTATTGTGCTTGAGATGGAGAAACTGAATTATGACAAGTGGCATGAGCTTTTCGAGACTCACTGCCTGTGTTACGGTGTTCTCGGTCATCTCGACGGTTCTTCTCGACCGTCATCTACCACCGAGACTACATGGAAAGAACATGATGGGCTGGTGAAGATGTGGATCTACGGCACCATCTCAGAATCGATTCTTGACACGGTTCTCAAAGCAAAGTGCTCTGCTCGTGACTTGTGGCTTACCATCGAGGCTCTCTTCCATTTGGAAAACGAGCTGCGTACGATCACGATTGAAGACCAGAGTGTTCATGAATATTGCAAGAAATTGAAGAATCTCTCTGATCTCCTTGCGAATATCGACTCCCCGGTGACCGATCGTGGACTTGTGCTCCATCTTCTCAACGGCTTGACAGATAAGTTTGATAGCATCATCAATGTGATCAAACATCGTGAGCCTTTTCCCACGTTCTCGGTTGCTCGTTCGATGCTCATTATGGAAGAGGAACATCTCTCCAAGAAAAATCGTGTGACCCCTACCACATCTCATCATCCATTCTCCCAAGACGTACTCTTCACGTCATCGGACCATCACCCTCGTCATCAACAACAATCGGGATCTAACTATCGTGGTGGCGGCCGTGGCCACGGTCGCGGCGGACGCAATAACCTTGGCGAACGTGGTCGTTCTTACAACAACTACTGGCCCCCTTCATCGAACAATTGGAATTATGGCGCTCCCCAAGCTCCATACTCACACGCTTACAGTCCGACACCACCACCATACTACGTTTCTACTCCTTTCCAGCACTCTGTTCGACCTCCACAACACTTCCCGACACATCCCTCACACGCTGCATCTGGCATCCTTGGTTCCCATCCTCAACCTCCACAAGCAGCTGCTCATCTTGTTCAAGGAACCTCCCTCCCACCAGGTCAAGCTCCAGATCAATCTGCATATGTGCCTTCTGCTCTCGCTCATTCTTTCAATACTATGACGTTGCAAGACCCACACAATGGCGGCTGGGTCATGGATACCGGTGCGACCACTCACGTCACCAACAACCAAGGTAATCTAAGTTCTACTCATAATTTGAGCATACTTCTAATGATTACAGTCGGTAATGGATCTCTTGCGCCTGTCACTACTGTTGGTCATGGTTCTCTCACTTCTTCCTCTCGTCCTTTTCAGCTCAAAAATATTCTTGTTTGTCCTTCCATAGTTAAGAATTTAATCTCTGTCCGTCGTTTTGCTATTGACAACAATTGCTCTCTTGAATTTGATTCGTTTGGCTTTTCTATTAAGGATCTTCAAACTCGGACCAAGCTTCTCCGATGTAACAGCCCAGGTCCGCTCTACTCGGTGTCTCTTCCCACGTCGCTTGCTTCCCCACATGCTCTCACGGTGACTACACCGACTAGCGATGTGTGGCATCAACGTCTTGGTCACCTTAGTAGTGCGAATCATCGTCTTTTAGCTTCTTCTTCGTCTTCTATTTTATTTCATCAGCAAAATAATGTGTGTCATGCATGTCAACTTGGCAAACACACAAGACTTCCTTTTATGTCTTCTCAAACAATTGTTTCACAACCATTTGATATTATTCATTATGATATTTGGACCTCTCCTATTCTCAGTTTCAGTGGGATCAAATATTATCTCTTGGTTCTTAACCATTTTTCTCAGTTTGCCTGGATTTATCCACTCAAACACAAACGCGATACGTTCAGCAGATATCTTCATTTCTCAAATTATGTGAAGACTCAATTCCGATGCAACATCAAGTCTCTTCAATGTGATATTGGGGGAGAATTCAACAACAACTTGCTCCTCACTCACTTGGCGTCGGAGGGTACAATGATCCGGTTCTCCTATCCCCATACATCCCAACAAAACAAGAAAGCTGAACGAATGCTGCGGACCATCAACAACGTTGTTCGCATACTATTAGCTCAAGCAAGCTTACCCTACTCCTACTGGGTCGAGGCTCTTTACACGGCGGTTTATCTGCTGAACATCGCTCCATCCCCAACAATTGGTCATGAGATTCCCTACACTAAACTATTTCAAAAACCGGTATCTTATTCTCATCTTAGAGTCTTTGGTTGTTTATGTTATCCTGATCTTTTACCCACTTCTCCTCACAAACTAGCTGCTAGGTCCACAACTTGCATATTTCTTGGCTATCCCTTTAATCATCGTGGCTACAGATGTCTTGATCTTTCTACACATAAGATCATTTTATCTCACCATGTTATCTTTGATGAAACGAAATTCCCGTTTTCTACACAGCCAAATATTTCCACTCTTCTCACAAACAAAACTCTGTCTCCCCTATCTCCTATCATACCGCCTATTCCTCATATTTCCTCAAACACAACTCTTGGTCCCCCACCTGTTCTTCCCGTCTTGCCTCCTCCGCAAGCTACTCATCCCATGACCACTCGCAGCAAAAATGGCATATATAAGCCTCAAACTCGGCTTTGTCTTACTGCTAATGTTGTCTCTCCCATTCCCTTATCTCATGTTCAGGATGCAAAAGATCCATTTTGGAATAATGCTATGGATGAGGAATACAATGCTCAAATTAAGAGTGGGAGTTGGAACCTTGTTCCGCGCCCCCCTAACGTTAATGTGATTCGTTCTTTATGGTTGTTCAAACATAAGTATCATGCAGATGGGAGTTTAGCCCGTTATAAAGCTTGAATTGTGGCTAATGGCAAATCTCAAGAGCCTGGTGTCGACTGTGATGAAACCTTTAGCCCGGTGGTAAAGCCTGCAACTATTCGATCTGTTCTTCATCTTGCTGTTACTCGAGATTGGCCGCTTCGTCAACTTGATGTTAAGAACGTGTTTCTCAATGGCGACCTTGACGAGGTCATCTACATGCACCAACCGGCCGGCTATGTGGATCCCGAGAAACCCGATTATGTTTGTTTATTGCGCAGGTCACTATACAGTCTCAAGCAGGCGCCCAGAGCTTGGAACACCAGGTTTGCCAACTATGCAAAGAGCATTGGCTTTCAACAGAGCATCTCTGATGCTTCCTTGTTTGTCTATGATCATGGGGCTCATATTGCTTATCTACTCTTGTATGTGGATGATATTGCTCTCACTGCTTCCTCCACGTCTCTCCTTGATATGATTATTCACTCTCTAAGCAAGGAGTTAGAAATGATGGATCTTGGCCAACTACATCACTTTCTCGGCATTACCTTCACCCGTAGTAGCACTGGCCTCTTTCTTCATCAACATAACTATGCCACAGATATCATTGCTCGCGCTGGCATGAGCAATTGAAAATCTTGTCTTACTCCGGTTGATACGCATGGTAAGTTAGCTGAAGACAATGGGCCTCCTGTTTCTTATCCAACGTTATATCGTAGTCTCGCTGGAGCACTGCAGTACTTAACGTTCACAAGACCTGATATCTCCTTTGCTGTTCAACAAATTTGTCTCTTCATGCATGATCCTAGAGAGTCGCATTCCAATGCGTTTAAGCGCATTCTTCGGTATCTTCAGGGAACTCTCGATCACTGGCTACTCTCACTGCTTATTCCGATGCTGCTTATGTTTCACCGAACTCTGCCGACTCACTCACCGCCTATTCCGATGCCGACTGGGCAGGCTGCCCATCTACCCGACGTTCTACGTTGGGGTTCTGCATATTTCTGGGCGATAATCTTATTTCTTGGTCGTCTAAACGGAAACCCACCGCGTCTCGCTCTAGTGCGGAAGCAGAGTACAAAGGCGTGGCTAATGCGGTCTCCGAAGCTACTTGGCTATGGAATCTGTTTCTTGAGCTTCGTGTTCCGTTAAACAGAGCTACCGTGGTCTACTGCGACAATATCAGTGCTGTGTATCTCTCTTCTAATCCCGTCAAACATCAACGCACTAAGCATATAGAGATTGACATTCACTTTGTTCGGGAAAAGGTTGCTCTTGGTCAAGTCCGCGTTCTTCATGTTCCTTCTGCGTATATTTTTACAAAGGGTCTTCCTTCTCCCTTGTTTCTTGACTTCCGGTCCAGCCTGAGCATTCGTCCACCCAACGCTCCGAAAGCTCCGACTGTGGGGGAGTGATAGAATATATATATGGCAACATTCTTAATATTGCATTGTATAGAATATTCTCGATACATAACCCTAGTTGTACACACTATATATAGTTGTCATATATGTGATGATCCTCCTCACGAAGATTACCCTAATATCTTACACAAAGGCCACACAATGGCTAAATAGCCCGCCACAAAGGCCACACTAGCCCCTCCAAGGCTCTCTGTCGCTAAAAAATGGAAGAATTCTAACCGTTCTAACTCACATAAAACCTTCCATTTTTAGATTTTCCACTTCTGGAACTTTCCATTTATAAAAATTTCTAATTCGGGAATCTTTCCTCCCAAACACTGCCTTGCGGAAACTTTGTATCCCTAATCGCCACCTCATACCACTTCTTAAACCTTGCCTTCATCCTCGCCTCATGCTCCCAAGTCTGTTCCTAAACACCATCACAGTCCCACATGACTCTCATCAAAGGAATATTCTTCTTTGGTTGTTCCTTGATCCTCCTATCGAGAACCCTCACTGGTCTTGCCTCCAAAGTCATGTTAGGCTGAAGATCCTTAGGAATCTTAGCCAACAACTGATCATCCTCACGGAGGCACTTCCGCAACATAGACACAAACCTTATGGAATGCACGCATAACCTCAGGTAACTCCAGTCTATATGCCACTGGTCCAACTCGCTCAATCACTCTGAACGGACCCATATACCTCGGACTCAACTTAGTCTCAGTCAATGACTTGTTCGGACCCCGCAGCATGGCCATCTTGAGGTACACTCTATCTCCCACCTGAAACTCAAGATCTCTCCTCCTTCTATCGGCATAACTCCTCTGCCGATCCTGAGCTTCCTTCATGTTCAGCTTGAGATCCCGAATCTTCTCCGAGGTCTCCTGAACAAAATCTGCCCCGTACATGCTCCTCTCCCCCACTTGATTCCAGCGTAACGGTGTACGACACAACCTCCCATACAAAGCCTCATAAGGTGTCATCCCGATACTCGCCTGGTAACTGTTGTTGTAAGCAAACTCTACCAAACTCAAGTGATCTGCCCAATGGCCACCCCAATCCAACACACACATCGTCAGCAAATCCTCCAACGTCCGGATCGTCCTCTCTGAGTTTCCATCTGCCTGAAATGCCCTCCAGAACACTGATGTGAACTTGGAATCCATATCAGACACAATGCTCGCTGGCACCCATGCAACCTGACTATCTCCTTCACATACTTTTTAGCCAAGACCGCTGCTCCATCAGTCTTCTTAATGGCCAGAAAATGTGTCAACTTAGTCAACCGGTCCACAATGACCCATATAGCATTAAACGTCCTGGACACTGGCAAACCAACCACGAAGTCCATAGTAATCATATCCCACTTCCACTCTGGAATAGGAAGACTCTTCAGCAACCCTACTGGTACCTGATGCTCAGCCTTCACCAGCTGATACACATCTCACTTCGCAACCCAACTAGCCACGTCCTTCTTCATCCCAACCCAGTAATAGTACCTCTTGAGATCACGGTACATCTTAGTCGCTCCTGGATGAATAGAGAACGTGCTCGCATGAGCCTCTCAGGATCTCCTGCCTCAACTCCTCATCCTTAGGCACACAAATCCGCCCATGCACAAGAATAGTACTATTAGCCGAAACCTGATACTCTGAATCAACATCCTTTGAGGCATTCACCAGCCCCAAATCCTTCTCTTGAGCCATCCGCACTCTGCTCAACAGGTCTGCTCTATCCGCTGCAATCAAACCCAACGGCTCCTGAGAAACCGCACACAAGCTCAACGCACTGATCTCTCATACCAGAGACTCTATATCCTGCTCCTGAGCCGAAGCCGCCCGCTTCCGACTCAAAGCATCTGCAACCAAGTTAGCCTTACCAGGGTGATAGGCTATCTCCAAATCATAATCCGCCAAGAGCTTCATCCACCGCCTTTGCCTCAAATTCAGCTCGGGCTGAGTGAATATATACTTTAGGCTCTTATGATATGTAAACACTTGTACCTTTGCACCATAAAGATAAGATCTCCAAATCTTCAGGGCAAAAACTACAGCACCCATCTCCAAATCGTGAGTAGGATAGTTGTCCTCATGCTTCCGCAACTGCCGCAAAGCATAGGCAATCACCTTCCCATGCTGCATCAACACACATCCCAAACCCACTTTGGATGCATCTGTATACACCACATAGGGTTCTCCCTGCTCAGGCAAAGCCAACACCAGAGTAGTACNGAGCCTCTCAGGATCTCCTGCCTCAACTCCTCATCCTTAGGCACACAAATCCGCCCATGCACAAGAATAGTACTATTAGCCGAAACCTGATACTCTGAATCAACATCCTTTGAGGCATTCACCAGCCCCAAATCCTTCTCTTGAGCCATCCGCACTCTGCTCAACAGGTCTGCTCTATCCGCTGCAATCAAACCCAACGGCTCCTGAGAAACCGCACACAAGCTCAACGCACTGATCTCTCATACCAGAGACTCTATATCCTGCTCCTGAGCCGAAGCCGCCCGCTTCCGACTCAAAGCATCTGCAACCAAGTTAGCCTTACCAGGGTGATAGGCTATCTCCAAATCATAATCCGCCAAGAGCTTCATCCACCGCCTTTGCCTCAAATTCAGCTCGGGCTGAGTGAATATATACTTTAGGCTCTTATGATATGTAAACACTTGTACCTTTGCACCATAAAGATAAGATCTCCAAATCTTCAGGGCAAAAACTACAACACCCATCTCCAAATCGTGAGTAGGATAGTTGTCCTCATGCTTCCGCAACTGCCGCAAAGCATAGGCAATCACCTTCCCATGCTGCATCAACACACATCCCAAACCCACTTTGGATGCATCTGTATACACCACATAGGGTTCTCCCTGCTCAGGCAAAGCCAACACCAGAGTAGTACTCAACATCTCCTTCAGGCTTGCAAAGCCCTCCTCGCACTCCTGTGACCAAAAGAAAGAAACATTCTTCCCTGTCAACTTAGTCATAGGGCATGCTCTGCTCGCAAACTCCTGCACAAACCTCCTGTAATAACCTGCGAACCCGAGAAAACTCCTGATCTCCATGGCATTTTGCGGTCTAGCCCAATCCCTGATAGCCTGAATCTTCTCCGGATCTATAGAAACCCCATCTGCAGATACAATGTGACCCAAAAAACCCATCTTACACTGCCAGAAACTATACTTGCTCAACTTAGCAAACAACTTCTANAAGTTAGCCTTACCAGGGTGATAGGCTATCTCCAAATCATAATCCGCCAAGAGCTTCATCCACCGCCTTTGCCTCAAATTCAGCTCGGGCTGAGTGAATATATACTTTAGGCTCTTATGATATGTAAACACTTGTACCTTTGCACCATAAAGATAAGATCTCCAAATCTTCAGGGCAAAAACTACAACACCCATCTCCAAATCGTGAGTAGGATAGTTGTCCTCATGCTTCCGCAACTGCCGCAAAGCATAGGCAATCACCTTCCCATGCTGCATCAACACACATCCCAAACCCACTTTGGATGCATCTGTATACACCACATAGGGTTCTCCCTGCTCAGGCAAAGCCAACACCAGAGTAGTACTCAACATCTCCTTCAGGCTTGCAAAGCCCTCCTCGCACTCCTGTGACCAAAAGAAAGAAACATTCTTCCCTGTCAACTTAGTCATAGGGCATGCTCTGCTCGCAAACTCCTGCACAAACCTCCTGTAATAACCTGCGAACCCGAGAAAACTCCTGATCTCCATGGCATTTTGCGGTCTAGCCCAATCCCTGATAGCCTGAATCTTCTCCGGATCTATAGAAACCCCATCTGCAGATACAATGTGACCCAAAAAACCCATCTTACACTGCCAGAAACTATACTTGCTCAACTTAGCAAACAACTTCTATTCACGCAGCTTCTCCAGAACTGCTCTCAAATGCATTGCATGCTCTTCATGACTATTAGAATAGACCAGGATGTCATCGATGAAAATGATGACTGACACGTCCAGAAACTCCTAAAACACGCTGTTCATCAATCTCATAAACGCTGCTGGCGCGTTAGTCAACCCAAACGGCATCACCACAAACTCATAATGCCCATACCTCGCCCTGAAAGCAGTCTTCCTCACATCTGCCTCATCTATCGGGATCTGATGATAACCCGACGCCAGATCTATCTTGGAGAACCAATTAGCACCTCTCAACTGATCCAACAACTCATCGATCCTCGGAAGAGGGACTTGTTCTTCACAGTGACCCGGTTGAGACCCCTGTAATCAATACACAAGCAGAAACTCTCATCCTTATTCTTAACGAATAATACCGGCGCTCCCCACGGTGATACACTAGGACGGATGAATCCCTTGCTCAACAAATCCTCTAGCTGTTTTTTCAGCTCTGCCATCTCTGTTGGAGCCATCTTGTAAGGAGCCTTGGATAACGGTGTCGTCCCTGGTTCCAGTTCAATCGTAAAAGGATCAGACTGAGAAGGTGGTAATCCCTGCAATGACTGGAACACAGCCTCAAAATCCTTCACAACCTAAATACCGCTAACTGTAGACTTCCTCACTGACTCTGGCATCGATATAGTAACCAAATAAGCCTCACGGCCCTTCTCGATCATCTTCCCAGGCTGAGCGCTCAAACTCCACTCTAACCCGATGACAATCCAGATGAACCATATGCCGATGCAACCAGTCCATCCCCAAGATAACATCATACAACTCCACTGGGCTGATAAGCAAATCCGCAGGTCAAGACTCCCCCGTGATCTGAATATCAATACCCCTCGCTCGACCAATGACCCTCAGGAACTTGCCTCCAACAACTCTGACAACTCCTGCACGCTCTCCGGGATCCTCCACGATACCCACACTCTCTGCACACTCCGGGGTAATGAAGCTATGAGTAGCTCCAGAATCAAACATAACATGAGACTTAAACCCTCCCACCAACAAGGTCCCTACACAAACCTCATGTGTTCAGAACCTAACTCTTTATCACAAGACAACAGAAAATCTGAACTTACTAAGAATTCACAAAGATACAGTACCAGAAATTATACATGTGATAGCCCCGGCACTGGTTCCACCAGTCTCTGCAGTCGTGCAAACCCGTGGCGCCTGCTCAATCCGTGTCACCTGCTGCCCTCCCGGCTGCACCTGCTGTAACGGTGCCACTGCTATCGGCTGCAACGTGAGACAATAGGGCTTGATGTGCCCTGACTCCCTGCAATAGTAGCATACACGATCTGCTGTCGACGGGCACTCCTCTTGCGACAGCTAGCAATCTTGTGATCCTTGCTCCCACACTTGAAGCAACTCGCACCACTCGACGTCTGCCTAGCCTCCCACCTCCTCTTGGTTCCCAGCATAGGCTTGCCACCCTAGCTAGAACCTACCTGATGCTGAGCTTTACTAGGCTGAACTACTGAGCTAGCCGCCACTGACTGTGCCCGGATATCCTCCTCAATCCCTGCTACAGTGTCAACCAGCTCTGCACGCGAAGCATAACTCCGCCCCCTACAGTGAACCCTCAAGTCATCACGTAGGGCCCTCAAAAACCTCCTGATCTGAGCCTCCTCAGACTCCATATCCCGACCCCCGTACCTCAGAAGTCGACTGAACTCCAATTCAAGCTCCCGCATTGACCGAGTCCCATGAGCTAGCTGAAGGAACTGCACCTCCAACCTATCTAGTGCTTCTCTAGGGAAATACTTGCGGTTGAATTCCAAGACGAAGTCAGCCAAAGACATCTCCCTCTGCACTCTCCTGGCTGCCACAGAACACCACCATAACTGAGCATCACCAGTCAAGTAGTGAACCCCAATGTCCACCCAAAACTCCCCAGGACATCTCAGAGTATGGAAGTTATGTTCCACACTCTTCCTCCATGCATCCGCAGCGATAGGATCTGTACCTCCCGAAAACCGCTCGGTACCAATACGGCCCATCTCTGTCAGCATGCTGATATAACGAGAATGGACTCCCACATCCGCAGCCACTGGCTGCCGCTCCGCCGCCACCACTGGTGGCACTACCTGAGCCTGAGCCGGTGCCACTAGTGGCAACCGCTCTAACAACTATGCCAGCAAACCCGCAAGGTCGATGCCCGGGACTCCACCCACTGGGACACCCGCACCCGGGGCCCTAACATCACCGGCTACTGGAACATCAACACCGCCCCCTCCGGCCACACTCATGGAATCCCCCTGGACACCGTGCGACTCGCCAACACCCTCTGCTGTCACACTATGGTCCGTAGTCTCACTAACCACTGGGAATGTGCCCCTACCACGACCACGTCCGCGTCCACGGCCACGTCCGCGTCCACGACCACGACCAGCAACAGCATCCTCTCTAACCATCTTCACTACCATGAGCAGAAGGCTAAGCACACAATTAACATAACACATAAACAACAACTCACCGTGGAATCACACTGTAGGCTCGAAGAGGATGTTCTAGGACTCCATGCCACACACAATTGTCTAACTCACATAATCAATCAGGATATGCTATCCCCAAACATCTACAACACAAAGCCTAGTGAACCCAAACCTAGAACCGTAAGAGCTCTGATACCAAACTGAAACGACTTGACCCGTTTTTTTTTTCAATAATAAATAATAATAATAATAATAATAATAATAATAATAATAATAATAAATAATAAACTACAACTGGTGGTCCCATACCCACTAGCCACCTAACCACAATCACAACCAACAGCGGAATAACCAATACCAATTAATAACCAATAATAAACCAATATCATAATCATAACAATATCCAAATATCAAACAACAAGAAACACCAAACCGGCAATCCTAGCAATGTTTCTAATGACCCAACTCTAGCAACCTAGCAATGCCAGAAAACATCCAATCGAGTCCCTAGAACATCCTCCTCTTCATTGCCTTGATTTCACGATCACACTTTGCCTTTACCTGCACCACAAACACAAATTGAGATGCATGAGTATTTGATAAATACTCAGTGAGGCAATCCTCCCATCTACTGGATACACACAAGCAATAAGATCTCTCATGCCACAAACAACAACAATAAAATAAACCAGGAACATGCACAAGTGACCCGACTCAATCCGGTTACTGCCAGAAGGGTGTCGACCGATACCTGAAGGTGTCGACCTGATGTTACTATATTTGACCATATTTAAGGCCTTGTTTAGTTCATGTTTTGCATCATATAGAAATGATTCCTTAGGTTTTATAGCCATTTATGTCCAAATATACACTTAGGATGTTTAGAAGCATGCATTGCATACATTTGTGCATTTGGAGTATTATTAGGTGATATGGAGCTCTAAAAGGGTAAAGAAGGACTTGGGGTTATTTCTGGAGCTAAACAAGAGGACTGAAAGTATCAGGAAGTGGATTCGCAAGGCAACTCGACCACAGCACTCGAGCAGGCACATGGTCAGGTACTCAGTCGGATTCATAACGAGCTCCTCAAAGATCGATCCACATGAAGATCTTCCGTTGCGATTCAGCTTCCGCATCCTTCATGAGAGTTGTAGGAAATTGAGATAACTTTCTAATGCCGGTGGTTTAAAGGCAATCAGAGGTATAGTTNGAACAGATATCATGCCAGATCGAAGACTGAAGCTACTTGACGGACCAACAACTCGACCATGCACTCGACCGAGCACATGGTCGAGCTGACTGCCGCCTCTCTGTTTTGTCCTCTAGCTAAATAGGGCTTCTCTCTCTTTACTATATATATGTGTACTGGCACTTGTGGCCGAAAGGAGAGACCCTGGAAACCATGTAGACACCTCATAACCTAGTTTTTGCCATTTTTAGCTTCTTTTACTTTATTGCATCATCTCTTATCTTTTCTCTAGATTTTCACACATTTGTAACCTTGATAACTTTGAATCTGTTGAATATTTGCTTTCACTTCTTTGTTCAATATTGTTCATCTTTATCTCATCTTTCTAATCATGATAGTTTCATTAATTTCTGGGTTTGTGTTCTTCATGATGATTTTTAGATCTTATTAGTGGCTTAGGATCTTAGGGATGGATTAGGCTGGGTAAAGGTTATGGTTGTTTAGATTGGTCAAGCTTGATTGTTATATATCTCTTCTAGATTAGATATGCTCTATGCTATTCTTATACTGAGAGGGTAAGGATAGATCTTAAGCTTCTTAGCATCACACCAATGTCTAAGTTGTTAGATAAGGCTAATGCTAGAGATTATCATGAAGCATGCTAAGAGATTAGATGTTTAAAGTGATTTTTGACATTGATGATCTGGGTTTTAATGCCTGCTTTGATATGTAATAGCTAGTGAGAACTAGGTCTAAGAAGTATCTTGGCTTGATTGTTATTGTCATGAGAATGGATTAACATGTATTAGAAGATCATTGTCTAGAGATAGCTCATTGTTGATTGAGGTTTGTTGACCAATTTAGATAGCCATAGCTTGAGTCCATCCCATGAATCCATCCTTAGGACCTTCTTTATTTATTGATTTCTCTGTTTAAGTATTGTTAATTGCTTGCTGTTTGCTTTGTTTTCATTATTTGCTCTGTTTCTGTTCATTCGCTTGTCAACTCGACCTCCCACTCGACCATGCACTCGACCGAGTGCTAGGTCGAGCTCCATTTTACTTTCTTGCTTATGTATTGTTCTGTTCATGTTTTCTTCTGCTTATTAGTTAATTCTGCTTAGTCTTGTTTATTGCACTTGTTCTACAGTTTAATTCAGCATTAGTATTGTCTTAAGTTGCCTTAGTTCATTGCATTTCATTATTGTCATTAGGTTGTTAGAAACAAATCAACTTGATATTTGGCTTAACTTGAATGCATTGATCACATCTTGACTGCTTACATATCACACTCTTTATGGATTGACATCCTTTATGCTACAACATCATAAGGGTATTGAAACACCTTGCATTACATTATGATCATTCATACTTATGTTTGTTTGTTTGATTGCATCATTCATTCATTCATAAGTAGATACTTGAAAAAGTTCTTATTTCACGACCGACACTAGACATTTGGTGTCGACTGACACCACTTCGGTGTCGACCGACACCTGCTCGACACTCCCGAAACCCTAACGGTGTCAACCGACACCTCCACATGGTGTCGTCCGACACTCGCTAAGTCCCCGAGCCGTCCTCGCGTTGGTGTTGACCGACACCACTGTCAAGCAGTGATTTCCTTCAAACAGAACTTCCGAATCTCGCCTCCAAACTTCTCCTATTCGTCCCATACGATCCCATGAACGAATGCAAGCCTTAGGAGCTACGAAAAACTCACAAACAACCAAAACAAACTTCCAAACAACACACAATATCACAGAAACAGATATCTTAGCTTAGATAAGCCATGATCATGCCCTCACCTTAGCCAACAATGAGATCTAAGCCCAAAAGACGAAGCTACCACCACAAAAACCTTCCCACCACGTTCCTAGCCTCGGATATTCACTCTCACAGCAAGATCTCTCCAAAAACGCCTTCAAATCTCACAAACTCTCTCCAAAACCTTAAGAAACTTTTGCTCTCCTTTTCTCTCTGTATTCTCTCAAAAACGGCGACCAAGACAAAATAGAACACGACCTAGGTCGTTTTCTCACTTAAATATCTCGGTTCTATGGTTTTCCCTAAACCAAACCGACCAAAATCGACAATTAAATCGAACTGGTTGAACCAGAAATCAAGTGGTGTCGGTCGACAGCACCATGGTGTCGGTCGACACCACCATGGTGTCGATCGACATTTTCCCCAAAACGCGTAGTTTTGGTTCGCGGGTGTTATAGTAGAGAATCATTATAAATAAAATTAATATGCTTCCAACTATATTATAATATTTTGAAAAGTTTAAAATGTTAACAATATTAAAACTATGTGGTTTAACAATATTAAAACTATGTGGTTTAAAAGTTTTAAATACTATAATTATTAAAACTTTTAAAATGTTAGAAGATTATAATTATTGAAACTTTCGTGAAAGTCCAGTATTGCTTCGTGGAAGTCGGCTGGTAAAACACTCCAATATTGCTTTTTTTTTTCAAATCTTTTTTTCTATTCTAGGACAGATAAAAAAAATAAAACAACTAATTCAAGGATTTTAGATAATGAAAAATGTTTTTGTGTCTGTATATGCGAAGGAGCCTGATGGAGGTACTCGTTGAAAATTCCTGAAGCATGGTGCCATGACACTAAAGCAAACCTTGGTGCCAAAAACATGGTATAAAGATAATGAATGCCAAGAAGACACTAGAGCTCGGTGTGTTCACGGGTTACTCACTGCTCACGACAGCTCTTGTATTGTCATGCAATTTTTTTTGATAAATAATGTACAACACATTTTAATAAAAAAAAAAATATTTACAAATTTTAAAACTGATACATCGGACGGGTCCTTATCTAATATAATAAAAAACACAAAAATATATAATATAAACCATAAAAATAACCAAAAACTTATAGACGAAGCGAAGTCAGAACTGGAGCTGGCTATGGCAGACCCCTCTTCCACTACTATCATGATTGCTTTCATAAATGACAAACTAAAAAAGGCCTACAAGGAGGAGGAAGAATTTTGGAAGCAAAAAAGTAGACAACTATGGCTAATACTGGGAGATAAAAATACTGGCTATTTCCATGCAGTCACCAAAAGAAGAAAATCTGTGAATAAGTTCTCTGCTATTGAAGATGATGATGCAAAGGCTTTCTATGAAGAAAATCAAATCCTAACAGTCATCACAGATTATTACCAAAATCTCTTCAAGACAAAAGGCCACACAAACAGTTTCACAGTTCAAGAAGACCTCACCCCATGTATTTCAGATGAGACAAACGAGAAGTTAATAGCCTTACTTTCACCAGAGGAGATAAAAGCAGCTTGTTTCTCCATTCATCCTGATAAGGCTCCTGGACCTGATCGCTTCTCAGCCAGCTTCCTCCAATCCAATTCACAAACAGTGGGTCCTCAACATTCCCAAGAGATCCAACAATTTTTCACAACAGGCGTCCTACCACAACGGATCTATAATACACATGTTAGGCTGATACCAACGATTCAAAGTCCAAAGAAAATGTCAGATTATAGGCCAATCGCTTTATGCTGTGTCTATTACAAGATAATAGCTAAGATCCTTACTAAAAGACTGCTACGTATTCTCCATTGCATATTGTCAGAGAATCAATCAGCCTTTGTGCCGCAAAGGGAAATCTTTGATAATGTCCTCATCACCCATGAGGTACTCCATTACCTCCACTCTTCTACAGAAAAAGAGATGTTATATGGCAGTTAAAACTGACATGAGTAAAGCATATGATAGAAAAGAATGGAAGTTTCTAGCTGATGTTCTAAAGAGACTGGGTTTCCATCAAACTTGGATAAACTGGATTCTACAATGTGTAACTACAGTGAGCTACTCA
This sequence comes from Camelina sativa, assembly GCF_000633955.1. NCBI lineage: Eukaryota > Viridiplantae > Streptophyta > Magnoliopsida > Brassicales > Brassicaceae > Camelina > Camelina sativa. The sequence continues at coordinate 15,784,047 of NC_025685.1, read as the reverse complement.
TACCTTCTGAATGGTTCTGCACAGGGTCTGATCTATCCTCAGAGAGGAATCCGGCAAGGTTACCCACTCTTCCCATATCTGTTTATTCTGTGCAGTGAAGTCTTAACGGGTCTCTCCAAAAAAGCACAACTGGATCAATCTCTTACTGGGATCAAAGTTGGCAAGAAAGGCCCAAGACTTAGTCACCTCCTCTTTGCTGATGACACAATGTTTTTATGCAAGACTGATCAACAAAACTGCTCCACTCTGACGGAGATCTTGAGAAAATATGAAGAAGCAACTGACCAAATGATAAATGCTTCAAAATCAGCCATCACCATTCTCTGCAAAGACTCCTCCTGAAATCAAAAACAGTATCAAAGAAAAATTAGGGATCCAAAAGGAAGGAGGTTCGAGAAAATATCTGGGGCTTCCTGAACTCTTTGGCAGGAAAAAGAAAGACCTCTTCAAAGCAATAGTGGATCGAATTAGAGCCTGCAACTAGTCTTCAAGGTTTCTGTCCACAGCAGGAATGACCACACCACTGAAATCAGTATTGGCTGCAATGCCAACATACTCCATGACTTGCTTCAAGCTTCCCTCCTCTCTGTATAAAAAAATCCAATTTGTGCTTACTAGATTTTGGTGGGACTCAGGTATGGAAAAGAAGAAAATGTGTGGGGTCTCCTGGCAAAAACTAACACATTCTAAAGGAGAAGGAGGCTTGGGGTTCAGAGACTTACAACACTTCAATGATGCTCTTCTCGGAAATATCAGATGGAGAATCCTAGTAAATCCAAATTGTCTACTAGCAAAGGTCCTCTTGGAAAAATACTGCCATACAACCTCCTTCCTTGATAGTGTGGCCCCTGCAACCACATCACACAGTTGGGGAGGAATATGCATCGGAAAGGACCTGATCAAGACTCAATTGGGAAGGGTAATTGGAAATGGGACTAATACCCATCTCTGGAAAGATCCATGGATCTTTCTTACCTCTCCGCTCACACTAACATGGCCAATTACAGAAATGACTTGGTAACTCACTGTCTCTCACCTTATCTCGCTTGTCACTCTGGACTGGGATAAAGAGAAAATCTTGCAAACCCTTCCAGATTACCTGGATCAGATCTTGAAGATAAAGCTTAGCAAGCTTGGTGGAAATGATGAATTCGCTTGGCTCCCCACAAACTCCGGACTTTACTCTGCCAAATTGGGCTATTATAAAAGCGTAACAAGGAACCAAGACTCCTCCCTGCACCAAGACATAAACAAAGACTTCAATTGGAACTCCCTTATATGGAAATCTCTGGTCTCACCAAAGATACAATTCTTTATGTGGAAAATGATGTAAGGGGCATTACCAGTGGGAGAAGAACTTAAAAACATGAACATCAATGAGGAAGCTCGCTGCCCTTTTTGTGGAGATTTTGAAACCACTAACCACCTGTTCTTCACTTGCAACTTTGCGAGACAGGTATGGAATCTAATGCCCTTCAAAGACCTGATGGATCCAGATCATTTCACTACCACCAGAGCAAATCTTGAAAGTCTCCACCACAACATCCGTCTACCACCGGTTGGAATTGTAGCTGGACCTCTTCATCCCTGGATTTTGTGGAAGATCTGGACAGACGAAACAGTCAAGTTTTCAACAAAAAACACGCGACACCATGTGAAATAATTAATCAGGCAATTACCTTAGCTCGGGAATGACAAGCGGCACAGATTAGCTCTGTCGATTTACAACCAGTTAGAATTAAGCAAGTGCTCAAACCTCTTCGACCTGAAGTAGTATTGTGCAAGTCAGAACCGACGTGGGATGGGACATCGAAACTGGCTGGACTGGGATGGGTTTTCTCCAATTGCAGATCGAACTACCACCTTGAAGATTCAGGCAAAGCAGATCATGTTAGATCGCCTTTAATGGCTGAAGGTTTGACTGCTCTTTATGCGCTCCAACATGCCTCAAGGCTTGGTTTCACAAAAATCTCTCTAGCTTCTGATTCAATTCAACTTATCGAAGCCATAAAATTGGTGACTCCACAGAAGGAGCTCCACGGGATTTTACAAGATATCCTAATCCTATCCTCTTCTTTTCTTTTTTGTGATTTTCGCTATGTTTCTCGGGAAGAAAACAGGGAAGCCGATGCGCTAGCAATAACTTCCCTAAAGAACTCTATCTTTGTTCCAAGTGAGGCCTTTTTAGCCAAAAAAAAAAAGAAATCATATTTGTTTTTGGTATGAAAAATACATAATATCAAACAAAAACATTCGGGTAACCACAGATAGTTCTGATATATGTCAGGTTTTTTTTGGGTTTACCCACAAGACTTAAAATCCATTCGGGTTTTTTGAATTTGGGATTTTGTTGGGCGGATATTTTTCGGGTTTGGGTCGGGCTGGATTTTTTTTTACCCATCACAACAACATCCATAGGCATGTATTACAACCTTCCTTAATTATTTTCCTCGAAATCAAATAAGCGAAAATAATAATAAGGGCTAACATCTATCAACTCTTTAGATATGCTATACAGGTTACTGGAATAGATATTGATAAAGATGCTTACAATATGTCTCTAGAGTTCATCAAGAACTCAGGTGTTGATCACAAGGTCACTTTCATCCAATATGATGGTGTTCAGGCCTTAGAGAAGATGTTAAGCGTACATGATCCTTTACATCATGAATCATGTTTCTAGAATATTCTTACGTACGCACTTCCCTGATTATTTGTTTTCGTTTATATATGTATGTACGTATACGTATGATGATGGAACCATCAGGAGAATCCACAAACCGGAGTTTGATTTCGCATATGTTGATGCTGATAAACAAAACTACAGCAACATGCACGAGAGACTGATGAAGATGGTGAAGGTTGTTATAATTATAACGTTTGATAACACATTGTGGTTTGGGTTCGTCGCTGAGGAAGAGGAAAGCGTCCAAGAGCGCATGAGGGAGAACAGAGAAACCCTAATAGACTTCAACAAACGGCTTGCTGCTGATCCTCGCATTGAGCTCTGATAAAGAATAAACCACCAATACTTCAGTTCTAATCGTAACCGTAACCAATCGAGCTAACGTTCATAAAACGCAAGCCGATATCTCAAATGACGAAGATCTTACGGAGAGATCTCAATCAAGATGAGTACAACACCATAGTCTCACACGAAGAAGAAACGAAGAAGAAGATTGAAACGACCTAACACATTTTTTTTTAAAATAATAATAATAAATAATAATAATAATAATAATAATAATAATAATAATAATAATAATAATAATAATAATAATAATAAATACTCGACAGCTAGTGGTCTCATATCCACTAGCCACCTATCCACAACACACAACAGCGGATAACATAAACCATAACAATAACCCAATAAATATCCAATAATTAATTAACCAATATTCAAAGTGTAACAATTCCAATAACCAAACAACAGGAAACATAGAACCAGCAATCCTAACAACGATCTAATGACCCAACTCTAGCAATCTAACAGTGCCAGACAACAATCAATCGAGTCCCTAGAGTATCCTCTTCTTCATTGCCTTATTCCACGATCACACTTTGCCTCTACCTGCACCACAAACACAAATTAAGATGCATTAGTATTTGATAAACACTCAGTGAGGCAATCCTCCCATCCACTGGGCTATACACACAAGCAACTGTGTTACCAATGTTCCAAACAACCAACAAACAAAGCATACAAACCAGGAAAAGCAAACATCATCTCGCTGGAACGGAGGTGTCGATTGACACTAGCTCTTGGTGTCGATCGACACTACCCCACAGTGTCGAATGATGCCGCTTCACTGGTGTCGATCGACACTATCTCTGCAACTATGATCCTCACGAAGCCGAGAGTCGAATCTCGCTCCCAAAATCCACCAAATCGCCCAATACTTAAAACCCAAGCTATAAACGTCCGTAGGAACCTGTAGCATCCAATCCCAACAAGAAAAACACACAAAACAACAACAAACAAGTAAGAACAAGGAATCATAGGCTTAGATCAGCCATGGTCATGCACTCACCTTAAGAAGTGATTCATGAAAATAACCACAACCAAATGAGAGGCTCTCCAATATCCAAGAACAACCAAACTCGCTCCTACAGCCAATCACAACGACAAACAAACAATGAAAACAAACTGCTAGAAGAAAACAGAAAAAGACAACCTAACAAGTGAAACCACGAAATCAAAACGAACCATTAGCTTTCTAATTGCTCCGGTGAGAAGCAAGGTCTACACGTACTGAAGCTTCCCACAAAATTTCAGAACGATCAGATCTCAGGTGAAACCGTAATCGATCCCGAAACACCCGCTGGTCTCAATCCGTGACTGAGACGAAACGACCCACTAAACTGCCAATATCTCATAGAATATTAACCCAAACTAATTTCTGTAAAAAGGAGAGTGTACGAAAATCTCCTAGCTACAACTCTACCAAAATTCAGTACCTTTCGAAAGGATTTTACCCGTCAGATCCTCCTTCTACCAAACCCTGACAGTTCTGTTTCTCTCTTACTATAAAGGAAATGGTTGATCTCCTTTGCCTTCTCCTTTACACCAAATAACCAAGAGTTATCTCTCAATCTCTCCCTCCCTCTAATGAAAATGTTGACAAAAGCACAAAAGAAGAGAGAGGAGGCGTGACTTTGAGGGAGATTAAGGGTTTTGGTTTAATTTGATTAAACCAGAATTTAATTAAACCAAAAATCAATTAAAAATCTACTCTGTTGGTTTACTCAACACATCCCAAATTTATTCCTGAAACATGGATGTTACAATTCTCCCCCACCAACATAGATTCGTCCTCGAATCTCGAATAACCATCAGCCAAGAACTCCTGTGCAACCGTTTCCACGGCCCACACTCCTCTGAACGATCTACAGAAGGTCCCCTATATGCGATAGACTCACGTTCCAGACAATATTCTCTCGACTTTTGGACTTTCCTTTACTCACAGGCCTAAACCTTGAGTTTTTATTGGCTCCTCATCAGGACGAAGCCTGCATGCCATAATATTAGCTCCTCATCAGGTCGAAGCCTGCATGCTATAATATTCGCTCCTCATCACGCTGAAACCTGCATGCCATAATATTGGCTCCTCATCGGGCCTAAGCCCGCATGCTGTAATGTAAGGAAGTCCAATACTCGTCTCTCGGGTTGCCACCCTGCAGCGCGCCCCCAGATCGTCATCCGAAGTCGATATACCAACTATACTCTCAAGCCACAAAGTCTTAGAATATATCAGTACTAGGAGAACCGAACTCTTCCAAGAGTCGTGAGCAAACAATTCTGAACATGTTTGAGTCATATCCCTAACCACGTTTCCTTCCCATGGCTTGCGTAGAACAACACAATGCCCTACCAACCACATATCCCCTCACTGGAATACCTCACCCGGATATCAACACCTCTTGTCCACCCAAGAACCTCTAGTAACTTATCTCTTAGGGAAACTTCCACAAGATAGCTTATTACAAAATTAACGTTCCACTTAGAAATTCTCCACATCAAATCATCAATACGAGCGTAATAAAACAAAAAAGTACCATACGTTCGCATATACTGATTCACCATCTCAAATGCTTTGCAAGCCGCCAACTCAAACCACTTGTCCTGTTTCCCTCAGCTACCAAAACCTTGAATCTAGCAACCTTGTCCATCTCCAATGAACTTAATTCAACATCGTCGCAACGATTAGATTATCCTGCCATGAAGGCTTCTTGTGAACTTATGTACCTGGAAAACATGCCTTTCCCGGCTCAAACCTGCTGCAACTCCCCTTCCCGGGAGTCCAACACCACCGGCCTCACAATCCTGGCGCAACAGCCACACATTCACAACCGCTCCGATCACAAAACCCTGACCAATTGGTCAACACATCCAAAACCCGATATTAAACCACCATCAATCTCTCGAGGTCTACATTCAATCGGTTTGTTTATACTCACGTCCTAGGTATTGCTTGCTCCGAAAACCTCCACCCTTAGGTCGCAACCTTCGAGCCATACCGATCTCACTCTTGGACCACAATCCTCAAGATATTGGTATGAGGGGAACTACTCATCCCCTCAGGAGAACATCATCCCCTCTGCCACTCTCGGAGCCCTCAGCCCCTCGAGCTATCGGTATTCAAGAGAATCACCATCCCCTCAGGAGCAACAATCCTTAACAACTTTAAACATCTCTCGACCAAAGTACCTCCAGTGGTCCGAGTATAACATTGCAATGTTACACCTGCCCCCTCAAATTCTCATATCAACATGGATTACCCACCAAATAGAGAAGTATCTCATCCAACTACATATGATCACCTACCTGCCCCTCTAGGCTCGATACCTCTCGATAAGAATCTCGTATCGGTCATCTACAAGTGCTCCATCCTCCTTACAAAATATGGATAGTCCTCAACATCTGCAGCCCTCAGCTGCACCCCGCAACATGCAGTACAACTGGAATCTGCATTGGTACCGCTCTAGGTAACCGCTCCCACAGCACACCAACAGATCTGCCAAGCGATTATCTCGACCCTGGGCTCCACCTGCTGCAACCCCACACTTGGGTTCCCAACACCCTGGCACGCTCACCGGCTAATCCCCTCTGGTCCCTCCTGATACGCTTACGATCCTACGACGTACCTCCTCGTGGAACTCTAACCTCACACTTGCTGGCCTCGGAAACCCGCCCAGCCATGACCACGACATCGCCCACGTCAACGACCAACAACTCAAACACCTTTAACCACTGCATTTCCAAGAACAGAGGCTAACAAGCAATCTTAACATAACACAAAACCACAAAAACATAAATTCACCATGGAATCATACTATAGGCTCGAAGAGGATGTTCTAAGACTCCATGCCACACAAAATTGACTAACTCACATAATCAATCAAAGCATGCAATCCCAACATCAACAACAGAAACCTAGTGAACCCAAACCTAGAACCGTAAGGGCTATGGTACCAAACTGAAACGACCTGAACCATTTTTTTAAAATAAATAATAATAATAATAATAATAATAATAATAATAATAATAATAATAATAATAATAATAATAATAATAATAATAATAATAATAATAATAATAATAATAATAATAATAATAATAATAATAATAATAATAATAATAATAATAATAATAATAAATACTCTACAGCTAGTGGTCCCATACTCACTAGCCACCTATCCACAACACACAACAGCGGATAACATAAACCATAACAATAATCCAATAAATATCCAATAATTAATTAACCAATATTCAAAGTGTAACAATTCCAATAACCAAACAACAGGAAACGTAGAACTAGCAATCCTGTTTGTACCGGGAATTTGCACAACACTAAGTAAANGTTTTAGGGAAAGAGTGAAGCTGGTTCTTTTATTAACGATAAAAACCTGAGGTCGTCACTTAGCACGAGTCAAGATTGAGCTCGTCAGTCCATAGGAGAACTAACCAGCTAATAGTGACGAGCTCGGAAGCTGAAAAGAATTTTACAGAAGAGAATAACAGTTTTCGATGCAAAGTATTGCTCTCTAGATCTTGTCCAGGGGTCCAGCTCATCATCTCAATAAATATATGATGCTATTTATAGGCGATTGTAGAACTAAGGTTCCCTAGGGTTCTCAACGCGAAATGCCGAGATTACCCTCTGCGGAATGTTAATGACCTGCTCCCAATTTTGTCGGGCCGAAATCACAATTAATGAGTCTTGTTGGGCCGAGTGGCATAATGGACACATCCCATGTCCAACAAATCCTAACAACGTTCTAATGACCCAACTCTAGCAACCTAGCAGTGCTAGACAACAATCAATGGAGTCCCTAGAACATCCTCCTCTTCATTTCTTTATTCCACGATCACACTTTGCCTTTACCTGCACCACAAACATACATTGAGATGCATGAGTATTTGATAAACACTCAGTGAGGCAATCCTCCCATCTACTGGGCTATACACACAAGCAACTGTGATACCAATGTTCCAAACAACCAACAAACAAAGCATACAAATAAGGAAAAGCAAACATCATCTCGCTGGAAGGGAGGTGTCGACCGACACTAGCTCTTGGTGTCGATCGACACTACCCTACAGTGTCGATCGATGCCGCTTTACTGGTTTCGACCGACACCAACTGGTGTTGATCGACACTATCTCTACAATTATGATCCGCACGAAGCCGAGAGTTGAATCTCGCTCTCAAACTCCACCAAATTGTCCAATACTCAAAACCCAAGCAATAAACGTCCGTAGGAACCTGTAGCATCCAATCCCAACAAGAAAAACACACAAAACAACAACAAACAAGCAAGAACAAGGAATCACAGGCTTAGATCAGCCATGGTCATGCACTCACCTTAAGAAGTAATTCATGAAAATAACCACAACCAAATGAGAGGCTCTCCAATATCCAAGAACAACCAAACTCGCTCCTACAACCAATCACAACGACAAACAAACAATGAAAACAAACTGCTAGAAAGAAAACAGAAAAAGACAACCTAACAAGTGAAACTACGAAATCAAAACAAACTGTTAGCTTTCTAATTGCTCCGGTGAGAAGCAAGGTCTACATGTCCTGAAGCTTCCCACAAAATTTCAGAACGATCAGATCTCAGGTAAAACCGTAATCGATCCCGAAACACCGCGACTGAGACGAAACGACCCACTAAACTGCCAATATCTCCTAGAATATTAACAGAAATTAATTTCTGTAAAAAGGAGAGTGTACGAAAATCTCCTAGCTACAACTCTACCAAAAATCAGTACCTTTGGAAAGGATTTTACCCGTCGGATCCTCCTTCTACCAAACTATGACAGTTCTGTTTCTCTCTTATTCTAAGGAAAAGGTTGATCTCCTGTGCCTTCTCATTTACACAAAATAACCTAGAATTATCTCTTAATCTCTCCCTCCCTCTGACGACAATGTCGACAAAAGCACAAAAGAAGAGAAAGGAAGCGTGACTTTGAGGGAGATTAAATGTTTTTGGTTTAATTTGATTAAACCATAATTTAATTAAACCAAAAATTAATTAAAAATCCACTCTGTTGGTTTACTCAACACATCCGAACTTTATTCCCCAAACATGAATGTTACAAAAATAAAACAAACTAAAAATCTCAGATTCTGTTTTTGCATAAACTTCACAATTAATGAACTCTTTTTTCTCTATATATCTCTCGATTTCATCCTCTTTTCTAACAAACCCTCCCAATCACTAAGCTTCTGCCAACACATCATTGACCTCTTAGCCAATCATCTTTCACCATCCCTTCATGTCAGCTACTATTCACTACTCTTCATTTTCCTATAACAAGCTCTCTCATCAAGTCTCCTTTGGTGATGGTGTCACTCTCTGCAGTGATAAGACTAAATCACAGTCCATCCATCTCTATCTTTTTATCTATCGCAATATTTTCTTGTTTCAATAAGTGTTTAAAACCATCTCCGGTTTGATTATCTGGTTAAGTTCTATTTTGGTGAGGTGTTGGACCACACAAAACTTATGCAAAATGCGTCAATTCCAAGAAATTAATCAGCAACTTATGAGAAATTAAAAAAAAAAACAACGAAAACAAAGATAATTAATAATAAATTGCCTCAAAGCTCAGCTCAGGTCTCCATAATTTCTCCGCATGATTTAAAATCTCGGATGAACGAAAGTTATGATTTGATCATCATCGCTGGCAATTTCTTAATTAATCAATGATATATTATGGTTTTTGTGGTTTTTAACCATGATATAAGGAGTCTTTTCGAGTTTTTTTTTTATGTGTTTTTAGGTTTTTTACGAGTCTTTACAGGTTTTATAGGATTTTGGCATGAAAGGAGCAAAATGGAGCAATTAGAGAGATTTTGGAGCAATTCATCAAGGAAGAGAAGTTGGATTTGATTCAGAGTGATGGTGTCGATCGACACCACCCTTGGTATCGGTCGACACCCCTGTTTGTCTACGAGAGAAGCCAGTTTTGGAAGTTTCACAAATTTACCAAAGTTTTCCATAATTGCAAGACAAGTCTCTGACGTGTTTTTAGACATATATATATTGCTTTTAGGTTTAAGAAACACTTAAGTGATTTTCTAGCAAGTTTTATTTTCTGCAATCCTATGAGATTTTGAGAGTTTTTGGGAGAGAGAGATCCAAACTGCTTTGTAGAGAAGAATTCATAAACCCCCTCTTTACTCTTTTAATTTCAATTGCTTATTATTCAGAATGATGATTTGTGTTTCATGGAATATGTCTAAGTAGTTTGCTTGTTAGGTTCAGGGGTTTTCATAGGGTTTTTTTTTATGGTTTATTAGATTTGTTTATTTAGGATTCATTATCTTTCTAGATCTTCATCATAGGTTGTTCTGCATATTAATCCTTGATTGGCCATCTAGAATTAATACCTTAGGAAAATAAATTGATATGAGAACCTGATAAAACCTTCTGATGAGCAAAATTACTTCTTGCTAAGAGTTTTGATTTAGTAAATTTGTGAACAATCTAAACCTGTTTTCAAAGCTGATTTTTAACCTAGAATTTTACAAAGAGATTTTGATTTTCTGGTTTTAAATTTAGATAATATTTGCAGTGAGAACTGATTTATTTTACAGAAGAGTATAGAGTTCTAGATCTGATCTTAATTGCTTGAATCCTATTTATTTATTGATTTAATATTTCATAATTACCTGAGAAATTCCCTAGACCTAACTTTTTAATCCCTTGAATTTACAACAGTTTATTAATATTTTACATTGCCTTTTTTAATTTAAACCATCTTGTTTAGCATAATAACAAAACTCTATAATTTATTGTGTAGACTTGAGTCCTTGTGGAAATCGACCCCTAAGTAATACAATGATTTCTTAATTTGAGAGAGTAGCTCTATGGTTTAATTTGAGCATATCAAATTTGGGCGCCGTTGCCGAGGACTCTTTGATCTACCATTAGATTTGAGTTTTTAATTTCGTCTAAATTTTTCTTTTTATTTTCTACTTACACGTTTTGTTTTTCTTCTCTTTGGTGTTTCAGGTGCATGCCTCCTAGACCTCACACAAGGAGCAACAAGACTGGTCCTACTGTGAAGCTTTCGAACGAAGAGCTAGGAAAACTTGAGAGTGAGAACCGAAAAGCAGCTAAATCAGCGTAGATTGTCAATCTGGTCATTCTAAGAGTTGATAAAGCTGGTGTGTTGAGAGATCAAGAGGGCCACTTGCACAATGAGAAGGGCCAAAAGTTTGATGCTGAGGGGAATGTGATTGCTGAGATTGTCGTTGACGAAGAACAAGCCGATGGTGTCGATCGACGCCAACTTGGTGTAGATCGACACCTTCCTCCAGCAGACGTATGTGGAGCTGCCAACCCCGACAACAACCCAGTTCGAAGACATGATCAAAACCGGGACTTGATCTGGACCATTGCGGACTTCAACAGAGCTGAATTGATGTATGAGAACCGCGATGCTATTGTTCCACCTCCATTCCAGCGGAATGACTTTGAGCTGAAGCCCGCCTACTTCCAGCTAGTTGGGCAGAGCCTTTCTCAAACCTGCCAAATGAGAAGCTTCTGGATCATATTGAGCATTTTGAAGATCTGGTGACCAGTATTAAGGCCAATGGAGTGACTGAAGACTACATCTACTGCAAGCTCTTTCCATACTCACTTGCAGGAGAGGCATCTCAATGGTTGAAGCAGTTGCCACCCGATTCATTGACAAATTGGCAGAACATCAAGGTGGCTTTCCTAAATTATTTTTATGATGATGCAATGTCAGATGAGCTGAGAGTCAAGCTGTCCTCCTTCAAGCAAAGACCAGATGAAGCTTTCATGGCAGCTTGGGTGAGATTCAAGACTTATCAGAGGTACTGTCCACACCATGGTTTCTCAAGAGTTCAATTGCTGAGAATTTTCTTCAGAGGGTGCGATTGGGAGTATCAGTTAGCTTTGGATATTGCAAGCCATGGCAAATTCAAGACAAGATATCCAGATGAATCTGAGGATTTGATTGAGAATCTGGCCTCCAGCAATAGCACTAAGAGAGCAGATGCTGAGAGGAAGAGATTGCATGGAGGATTTGATGCAAACCAGCTAGCTTCTGTCAATGGTAATCTTGATTCAGTTCACAATCTTCTTTTAGGTAAAAAGTCAGTTCATTTTGCTGCTGAAGTTGAGACATTTGAGCCACAACCTGAGACAAGGAATGAAGAAGCAGATGCCAACATTGTCTATGAAAATCAGGGTTAGAGATTCGGTAATCAGCAAAGCAACAAACCTTACAGTGGGAACTCTTCACGCTATACTCCCAAACCGGATTACCAAAAGCAGCAACAAAACAATGGTTATACAAGAACTTATGGGAACTCATCCTATCAGTCTCCGCCTCCACAGACTCCTTCTGAGAGTAGAATGGAAGCCATGCTGGATCAGATTCTTCAGGGACAGGAGAATATGACAGTGACATTCAATGGAAAAGTCGACAATGTCTACAATGAGCTTACTGGAAGGATTGATGCACTGAGTGTTCATGTTAAGAATCTGGAGAGTCAAGTTGCACAGACTGCTGGGTCTGTCAAATGACAAGAGGGTTTTCTTCCTGGAAGAACTGAGTCAAATCCCAAACATTCTTGTAATATCATATCAGTGAGAGGTGAAGATGATGGTGAAATTGCTTCTACAAAACTGGGAGAGCAATCGGCCAAATCCGAGCCGGAGATGTCAACACTAGATGATGGTGTCGATCGACACTCATCTCAGACAGAACCTGAAATTACAAAATCTCCGGTTCCAGCAGCTGTTGAGAGGGTGTATAAGCCTAAAGTCCCTTTTCCTAAGCCAATAAGATCTAAGCAATAGATGGAGGAAGCTAGATGAAAGGCAATGATGGAAAAGGTGATGATTGAGATGCCTTTGATTGATGCAGTAAAGCTTTCACCACCACTTAAGCGGTATGTGAAGAGAATGGTATCAAATGGATTGAGCCCTCAAGAAGGAGCACTGCTTACCAAGGATGTCAGTGCAGTTCTTTTGAACCAGCCTCCACAGAGGAAGAATGAGATAAAGTAGGAGGTGGTTGTCTCTAAGGAAGTAAGTGCAATGGTTCAGTGCAGGACTGCAGAGAAATTATCAGATCTCTGCAAAACGGTTTGCTCACTCACTTTGTGATCTAGGCTCAAGTATTAACTTGATGCAATATTCTGTTGCTGTGAAACTTGGGATGATAGAATTCAAGCCAACTCAGATTTCTCTTATCTTAGCTGATAGATCTAGAAGAATTCCTGAAGGCGTTTCAGAGGATCTTCCAATCAAGATTGGAAACTTCATGATTCCCACAGACTTAAAGGTGCTGAATTATGATAAAGAGCCTAAGGATCTTTTCATCTTAGGAAGATCTTTTTTGGCTACAGCTGGTGCCATCATAGATGTGAAGAAGGGACACATAACACTGAATGTAGAAGATTTGAGTATGAGATTTGAGATGAATAAGCTGAGGAGAGCTCCTACTATTGATAGACAAAATTTTTTCTGTTGAGAAAGTTTTTGCAACAAGAGCAACCGGCTCAGTGTCGATCAAAACCTCCTCTGTGTCGGTCGACACCCCTCCACGACTGATCCGAACCTTAACCAGAACTCAGGTCTCGCAGGACATCCTCTATGCTCCAATCCATAAGGTTGTTCCCAAACAGAAATGTCACCACTCCACACTCCAGAGTCTGCAGGTATGGCAAAGGTATGCATTTTCTTCACCCAAACCCCCTCCTATCATCAATAAGACCTTCAAAAATACAAAACTGTTTTGCAGTTAACCAAGCCACAAGATTATCGTAGAGCACTTGTTTCTTCTGTTGATGATTTTGCAGGACATAAAAGAAGCAAAACCATACCCAAGTGTCGCCCTGGTCCTGTTCCCCATGTCCTTGGTAGACCTCACTCTTCTAAAGCTTATACACCATCTTGGATGAAGAGGACATTTTCTTGGAGGCATTCACCGCCATGTTCTTATCTGCCGGGCGCCTGAGCTTCAACGCAGTCAATCTAATGACTGAAAACAAGCGCTCAGTGGGAGACAACCCACTTCTAGGTTTTTCTTTTCCTTTTGAGTCATTTTTCTTTTGACATTGAGTCAGTTTGTGTTTGAATTTTGTTTGAAATCATGAACTTTCTATCTATCATGTTATTTTTAACTTGTGTTTGAGTGTTTCTTAACAGAATAATCATCCAAGGATTGATCCATCAACACAACTAACTGCAACTAACAAGGAGTTACGGCCAAAAATACCATTTGTGATGAGTGTCGATCGACACTGAAATGGTGTCGGTCGACACCACTGGGTAACCCGAGAATCAGTTCATCTTTTCATTAAAATTTTCAATACATTTTTGTTTCTTTTTGCTTTCTTCTTACTTGAAAACACTGGGGACAGTGTTGTTTAAGTCTGGGGGAGGTTAGTACTAACTACTAACATAGTTTTGGTTTTTCGTGTGTCAAAACCGTATTTTTGTTTTTATTGAGTCAAATTTTTCAAAATTATGTTGGGAACAATGATGTTTCTCTTTAGTGTTTTGCCTTGACTGATTAATGCTGCAGATTGAATCCACTAATCCGACTAATGAAAAATCCAATGGCTGACCAGTAAACCAGAGACATCCCAATTTCCAACTGAATCCATAAAAGCCTGAGGTAACTTCTGCATTTTTATTTTTACCTCATCAAGGAGATTGATGCTCATAGAGCTTAACTCTTTGTTCATACCTGACAAGTAAGATTTCAAAAGAAAATGGTACTCCTCTCCCTTATTCAAGTTGAAAAGATTATTCCTGAGAGCTTTGTTTAGAAAAAAAAGAATAAAAGATGAGATAATTTTGATCAGTTTAGAGAGGGAGGTAAATTACTTGTGACCTCATTATTTTATTATTGAGTCAAATGATCACACAAAGTCTGGAAGCGAGGGGTAGGTAAATTACCGATGACCCCATTATTCGCCTACACCTTGAAGAAAAAAAAAAGAGAAGTTGCTAAAAAAAAACAGCAAAGCAAAACTCAAAGGAAGATAAGAATCGAATAAGTCTAGGGGAGAGGAAGAATACCATAGGTTGTAAAGTTATATCTTGCTTGTTATGGTATAGTACGGGAATGAGTCTAGAAGGTTCTTGACATTGATCTAACTGATGAGACCCATCGATGAAGGCTTAATGGAGGAAGTAGTGGAATTTGGTTTGAATTTAGGATGTTACGAATGTCAACGAAGAAGTACATGGTGGTTCGATTTGGATTTGTCTGCTAAGCATATGGATTATGGTTTGAATGATCATGGCATTACCTTAAAAGAAAATGAGTTCATGTGTTTTCAAACCTCTTTCACAGGTATGAGTTTATGTTTTGCTTGAGGGCAAGCAAAGACTAAGTCTGGGGGAGGTGATATATCATGGATTTTGTGGTTTTTAACCATGATATAAGGAGTCTTTTAGAGTTTTTGATGTGTTTTTAGGTTCTTTGAGAGTCTTTACAGGTTTTAAAGGATTTTGGCATGAAAGGAGCAAAATGGAGGATTTAGAGAGATTTTGGAGCAATTCATCAAGGAAGAGAAGTTGGATTCGATTCAGAGTGATGGTGTCGATCGACACCACCCTTGGTATCAGTTAAAACCCCTGCTTGTCTATGAGATAAGCCAGTTTTGGAAGTTTCACAAACTTACCAAAGTTTTCCATAATTGCAAGACAAGTTCCTGACGTGTTTTTAGACATATATATAGTGTTTTTAGGTTTTAAAAACCCTTAAGTGATTTTCTAGCAAGTTTTATTTTCTGAAACCCTGTGAGATTTTGAGAGCTTTTGGGAGAGAGAGATCTGAATTGCTTTGAAGAGAAGAATTCATAAACTTCCTCTTTACTCATTGAATTTCAATTGCTTATTATTCAGGATGATATTTTATGTTTCATTGAATATGTCTGAGTAGTTTGATTGTTAGGTTCAGGGTTTTTCATAGGGTTTTTATGGTTTATTAGATCTGTTTATTTAGGATTCATTATCTTTCTAGATCTTCATCATAGATTGTTCTTCATATTAATCCTTGATTGGCCATCTAGAATTAATATCTTAGGAAAATAAATTGATATGAGAATATAATTGATTTTTCTGATAAAACTTTTTGATGAGCAAAATTACTTCTTGAGATTTGATTTAATAAATTTGTGAACAATCTAAACATGTTTTCAAAGCTGTTTTTAACCTAGAATTTTACAAAGAGATTTGGATTTTCTGGTTTTAAATTTAGATAATATTTGCAGTGAAAACTGATTTATTTTACAGAAGAGTTTAGAGTTTAGATCTGATCTTAATTACTTGAATCCTATTTATTTATTGATTTAATATTTCATAATTACCTGAGAAATTCCCTAGACCTAGCTTTTTCATCCCTTGAATTTACAACAGTTTAATTAAATATTTTGCTTTGCCTTTTAATTTAAATAATCTTGTTTAGCGTAATAACAAAACTTTATAATTTATTGTGCAGACTTGAATCCTTGTGGAAATCGACTCCTAAGTATTACAATGATCTCTTAATTTGAGAGAGTAGAGGTTTAATTTGAGCATATCAATCAAAAAGAAAACAAAAAGACCGATAAAAGAATCACTACGTGTGAAAAAAATTCAATACAGAAACTAAAAAAAAAACAATTAAAAACAAAACCGACTTAAACCGAGTGATTAATATGTTACAATCTCATGACTCTGCTATTTATATGGATACACACACTGGACGAGAGGGTGGCTGTCGTTGTGACTAAACCCTAGCCGTCATCTGGCCTTATTATAATGGGCATTTTTGTTAATGGATCTCTCTAAATTAGCCCATGCGATTTCTTAGAATCTATACTAATAAAAAGTAAAAGCTATAAGCTCCTAAAGGCGTCCACCTAGGATTTTAAACCACCAATAAAGATTAGATATTTCATTAATTAATTTTTTAAAAATTTCCAGAATTTTCTATATTAAGAATTATTTTCAACAACTTATCAGGATTTGACATGTCATTCATTTACATTTTTTAAATTTCCAGAATTTTTTTAAAAAAGGAAAATTTTAAATTTATGGAAATAAAAGAACTATGTACAATATCCCACATCGGCTAGAAAATTTTTAAACAATGATTCAGAACCAGTATAAATAAGATTAATATGCTTCCAACAACGAATGAGCAGGAAAGCTTGATTTATTAGGCGTCTAAGTTAAAAAGTATATTCAGTTCGATCCAGTTTTTTATTTAATCAAATTAAAACTTTAAAAAGTTTCAAAAAATATATTATAATATTTAAAAAATTTAAAAGTTTTAATATTATAAATATTGAAACTTTTAAAATTTCTTAGCTTTTAAAAAGTTTTTAAATATTATAATTTTTAAATTTTAAAAGTTTAAAATATTATAATTATTTTAACTTTTTAAAAGGTTCAAAATTTATATTTCGAAACCTTTTAAAAGTTTAAAATATTATAAGTATTTATGTAAAACATAATTATCTTATTTATCTACGTTTGTGCTTTTTATTTTTTATGAGCTGTAAAACATATTTTTGTGTATGATTTTATAGATGAGTTGATATTCTTTCATTAATTTTTTATTTTTTATATTATTTTTTATTTTTATGAGAAAAAAAATGATTTTGTTCTTGGAGTTTGATGGATTAACAAGTTGTGTGATAGTCTAAAAAAAAGGTTTTTTAGTGGAAGAATGTGAAGAAGTTGACGAGGATGAAGAAGAAAAAGAGTATAGCGAAGAACCAGACGGTAAAAGTAATGATGACGATTACCACAAAATTTGACAATAGAAATGACAAGAAAAAATATGAAGAATAAGAAAACATTGAATAAAAAACACGAAAACATAGGTGGTAACGATCAATTAAATATGAAAACGAGTTAATTTCATGATGATAAAATTGTTTTGTTTTTCTGGTGGTCAAAGAAATGGTTTAGGATATGTGAAGTCATCAGTTTAATTCGCTTGGCCTTGATGTCGAGTTAAATTCATGATTTTTTTTAGTCGGATTTGATTTTATAACATAACTGATTTTTATATTTCAAAAAATTGTGTATCTGAAATTTTACTTTTTCCTTAATACTAAATTAAATTTTTTATAAGATAATATTTTACTACCGTCATCAATCATATATAGTTTTCATCAAAACATATCAAATATAGCCACGCGTAGCGTGGATTCAAAACCTAGTAAGATATAGAGTTACTGACAAGTGACTCGCTTCTGATCCTTGTATGATTTAAGAAGAGACTCATCAAAATGTTCTCACCCGTTTGTTTTGGCTTTGTGATGTTAATAGGATTACATATTTGTATCTCTTCTTCGACTTTAAATCTTTTACTTATGTCATTGTCCCTAATTAAAGACTAAATAGATACTGAGATTCAAGATTTTGATCATGCTATGAGAAAGTATAGACGTGAGACTATTTTATTAGTCATATTAGCTCAGATGATGAAATTTCAAGACCTTAAATAAAAACCTCAATCATATGCTTTTTACTGTTTCTATGATTAATTTTTTTTTGTCGTCTAAATTCCATATACTAGTTCACAGTTGAGAACTCTCTTATAAAGAGATACAGTGAGGAACTTACATGGGAAAAACAGAATTCGTGATCTCTTGCACATTTCGCAAGATGATCAGCAGAAATATTACCACTACAAGGGATATATCTAATAATAAACGAAAAAAATAAACTCCTGCAATACATGAAATTTATTGGCTCTATTTCGTCAATAAGCACTTCATCGCCCATAAAAGAGTCTCCAACTCGGCATGAATAGGAGAAAGACTTCTATGCGAGCCCTTCAATCATAAATGCCTCATTCTCCCTCCAAAAGTCATAATCTAACCGTGTCCACTTTGTGAATCTGACGCATGCCAAGACCTGTCAGTAAAACAAACCAAAACATCAGATGGAATACGCATAATCTCCATTGTGGACTCTGTCCCTGCTAAGAGATCTTCTCTCCGATTTGTTTGTTTTTTCCACAGTTTTCACATTTCTTCGTGGAAGTCGGCTGGTAAAACACAAACATTATAGATCTTTCAATATTGTTTTTTTTTCTATTCAACAGTGCAGTACAGCTAATGACGCTCCTCCACAGCCGTTGAATCACAGTGATAACGACCACCAAATCATCTATATCTGCTATTTTTCACCTAACCAAAGCAATATTGAAACGTTTCTTATTTTCACTTAAATAATGTCTTAAAAGTGTACAACACGAACTGTTCTTCTGTTTTTTATAATTAACTAATTTGGGAAATAATAATGATGTACAATTTGGAGCAAACGATTCTCTTTAACTAGAAAAAGTTTGATTCTCGTTCATTATTAAGTAATTAAATACCTTTTTCCATGAAACAATACTCCGTTAAGAAAATATATAGTTGATGATATAGTTCATGAGTTTGAATGGGGGATATATAAATAATAAACATAAGCCAATGAAAGCATTATAACCCGCGACCGGCAATATAAAATAACAGTAGCTAGTGTGCGATGATAAAGATAATCAAGATATATAAGATGGGATCATACTCATCATGTCCGTGTTAAAAAGCATTTCTTAAGGCATCTCGAGAGAGAGAGAGAGAGAGCTATGGAGGAGAAGCTGCTTCCGCGCAAAGGGATTCTCAAGAGCGAGGCTCTCCAAAAGGTCTTTTAGTCACTTTCTATATATTTTCTCCCTACTTGTTTTCTTTTTTTTTCGGATCCCACCCACAGTCTTGTTTGATCTGCAAAATTAAAGTTTACTAAGTTTTGTCCGATGAGATGAAGTTTTATTACCGTTTAACGATTAATATTTTCCGTGAATGCTAAATCAACCAATACATATTTTATATTTATACGGTTTGTGGTTGTGTATCAAACTTGTGTTTATGTGAGACAGTATATATTTGAAACGACGGCTTATCCAAGAGAGCATCAACAACTCAAGAAATTACGAGAAGCTACGGTGCACAAGTATGGCAATTTGTAAGTTGGCTCTACCTCTATAATCATAAGTTGGCTTGTGCTGATATTTTGCAAGAGTTTTATAGGATCATACTCTTAAAACTTTCGAACAATGATTACTAGCTACAGTTTCACTAGGAGTTGTTGTGTCCCCAAACCACAGTTTCATTGCTAAGACTGATAGAATATTTATATTAATCGATTATATTAATCGAATCATTTATTAGGATTATATTAAAATTACTATTGAAAAAAATGATTTTTTGTATGCATAGAAGCGAGATGGAGGTACCGGTTGACGAGGGGCATTTCCTATCGATGCTTCTAAAGATAATGAACGCCAAAAAGACGATAGAGCTTGGTGTTTTCACGGGTTATTCATTGCTCACGACGGCTCTTGCATTGCCTCATGATGGACATGTATGTACCTAGCAGTACTCCTTGATTTACTCAAAAATCAAATAAGCAAATATGATGGAAGCTAGCTAACATCTATGACACTCACAGATTACTGCAATAGACATCGACAAAGAAGCTTACGAGGTGGGTCTAGAGTTCATCAAGAACGCAGGTGTTGATCACAAGATCAATTTCATCCAATCTGATGTTCTTCAGGCTTTAGAGAAGTTGTTGACCGTACGTAATCCATTATTATTAGCAGTCATTTTATTTATTTTATTTTTATCATATATCACCCATTTTTTTTTTCTTTTTCTCTTTAGGCTTTTATTTTAATCTGATGAAATTGGTTTATGCGTGATGATTGGGCATAGGAGAATCCAAAACCGGAGTTTGATTTCGCATTTATTGACGCTGATAAACCAAACTATCCCAACATGTACGAGAGACTAATGAAGCTGGTGAAGGTAGGGGGAATCATAGCGTTTGATAACACACTGTTGTTTGGGTTTGTGGCAGAGGAGAAAGAAGATAGCGTGCCAGAGCATATGAGGGAGAACAGAACAGCCATTATGGAATTGAACAAGCGGCTTGCTGCTGATCCTCGCATCGAGCTCTCTCAAGTCTCCATTGGTGATGGAGTCACTCTTTGTAGACGCCTTGCATGAACTTAAATCAAAATACCAAATGTTCTTAGTTTGTTTTGCTTGGGATTTGAATCGTCCAGTGATTCTTGTGATGTGATTTGAATCATTTAATTTGATCAGTACCTTACGTTGCAGTTTTTATATATATGAGTGCATGCATGTATTTAAATCATATATATATATATATATATCTATTTCAGAAAACCCAATATGCAAACAAAGAGCAGAGTAACAAACAAATAAGGAATTAAAGGTACACAAACAAATAAGGTGATGGTACTTCGTACACAAGCTAAGTAGGAATACGTACTAATTCCTTATTTGTTTGTTACTCGACGTACTAGTAACTACGCTCTTTGTGTGATTATTAAATCCATACTACTGTATGTAAATATATCTTTACTTACACAAACATAAGTTATAGTTGAATTTGTACGTATTCCTGCTTTGATTTGCATATAGCGTAGCCTTTTTTGTTTCACATATTAATATTTTTTGTCTTAACAATGTAATATTTTACATTTCCACGTCGAAATTGGTTTAGAAACACTAAACTTTTATACTCCATTATTGCTATGAATTATATATTGTTCTCTTCAACAGTATCATTGACCACACCACAGCGTCCTGTCACAATCCACATCTTGTCTACTGGCATTATAGTATATTTTAGAAATTTAATTAGTGTTGTAGTACAAACACTATTTATAATTGGCAAAATAGGTGAGATAGTGTTTGTGTGAGTGTGTATGTGAAATAGGAGAGTGATGTAGGATCCATTTGTGGGATTGAAAAATTGTGATAATTATTTAAATAGTTGTTAATATAATCTTTTTTAGGAATTTTTCAAATACAAAAAAAATCTATATTTTTTTCTTTATAATTTGATATGCATTTTGTTTAATAATTTTTAAATATATTATATATATCTTTTGTACCTGTACACTTTATTAAGTGTGTACACATTATTAAGTGTTTGTACACATTATTAAGTGTACGTATGTCTGTACACCTTATTAAATGCACAGATATTTACACACCTTATTAAATATACAAAAGTCTCTACATATTATTAAGTGTGTAGATGTAATGTGTACACTTAGTAATGTATAGAAACATTTGTACATTTAATAAGGTGTGCATATATTTGTACATTTAATAAGGTGTACAGACATCCGTACACTTAATAATGTGTACGGATACAAAATTTGTAAAAAAAATTTAACATTATCAAATAAAATCATCAAACAAAATACATATCAAATTATAAAGAAAAAATATATATTTTTATATATCTGATTTTTTTTTTGTTTTGAAAAGTCATATTACCAAAATATTTGAATAAATAGATATGATGGGTGTAATGACAAAATAAAAAAAAATAAAAAAATAGTTTTCCCTATTTCTCTCTCTCCCACACACACCATCTCATTTCTCTTTCTCTCTCACAATTTTATCTCACAAAAATTCTATCTCACAACTGGGACCCTGACTATTTCTCCAATTAAGAATAGTACATGTACAATATTTCTAATTAAGTTTGGAAAATATACTAAAATGCCAATAATCTCTTTATATAATTTGTTATCGTCGTGGTTGAAACTGACCACCAAATCAAACATGTTTCCTTTTTTCTAGATTTGCTAGTTTTCTTCTAATGAAAAGAATGCTATTTTTATAATTATTACTAGATTATAACCCGCGGGAGTAAATTTTTTTTTTGTTAATGCACTATTTTAATACTAATTTTGCTAATATACTCTTTTGTTAATTTTAGTGATTTAATATATAAATCATGGTATACCGCACAATAATTTTTCTTTACTACAATCTTAATGAAATCAGTTTGATTCGACATATTTTATATTGCTGTTGTTAAAATTTAATATGTTTAAATATTCATATAACTCGTTTGTGTAATTTTAAAATTTAATATGTTTAAATATTTATAATTTTTAAATTTTTTTTAAGTTTAGATTTATTAGTTATAAATTATAAACTTCTTAAAATTTTATAATTTACTATATACAGTAAATTTACTATATATGTATGTTGAACACACACTTTTTCTATTAATTGAGTAATATATGTTTGTTTAAAAAAATTCAAATCACAATATATGCAGGAAAAATATACCTTTTTAATTAATTTTATGTATTATGTGATGATTCACTACATTTAAATTTTAAAATCAAAAAGAGATGATAGGAGAATATTTTTTTAATTTGGAATAAATCTTCTAAATCTCTTTATTAATTATAAAACATTATATATAGATATTTAAAATATGTTAATTGTGTTTGGTTATAAAGATAGTAGAAAAAGTTAACTAAACATGGTTGGTAATGAATATAAGCATTAAATAGCATTCAATGTAAAATCTTTCCAAAAAAATATTTTTGAGCAAAAACTGCTGCAAAAATACTAGTATAGATTTCTTACAAGTGAGATGTCTTTAATTAAGAGAAAGAGATGCATTGTGAAATTATACTTTTCTTTAAACTTAATAGAATATTTAAAAATATTATAAATACCTCCACAAAAATTTTAAAATATCACTGATTAACATTTTAAAATTTTCAGAATTTTCTATATTGAATTTCTTTAAACGACCAACCGAGATCAAACATGTTAATATTTAAATTATTATAAATACTTAAAACTACAGAAAATTTTAACAATCATTAATATTTAAAAAAATTAAAATTTTATAAATATTTAATTTACATATAAATTTTAAAAATATTTGAAATATTAAAAATCTATTAAAAAATCAAACGTTTAAGTATTATTAAATATTATATATTTGATTTTAAAATATCTTGAAAATATCCTATTTATCTCCGTTTGCGCTTTATAGATGAGCTATATGTTAGAGAGATTTCAAAAAAGTGGATGTGATATGCCAACGGTGTTTGTTACGAATGGTCGACAATTTCAAAATTATCTCAAACAGTGCAGAGGTGAACCCGTCCGGCTATATGTGTGGTGATTAAAGAAAAATCTGGTGAAACCTTGTTCGAGGAAGTTAAACCGAACAACACTGAGGCTAAACCCAAAACCCCAAAATTCGTTCTAGATGATTTCGTTGAAGAGGTAGAGGAAATGGGAAAGAAAAACGAAGAGTATGAGAGTCGAAAGGGAGACGGTGAAGATAATGTAGGAAATGATGTAGTAGACGAAGAAGAAGATGATGAGGAGATCCGGAGATTTGATTATTGTGACGACAGCGATGGTGCAAGTTTAGGAGATGAAGACTATTGTACCCGCAACACTAACTCTGCTATTGAGAAGGAGGTTCGCAAAACAGAAATGGGAGTTAGTGATATAGCGGTTGGGAAAAAGTTTGAAAGCAAAGTTACGTTGGTGGCAAGATTGAAGGTTCTAAGCGTAGTAGAGAAATTTGATTATAATGTTCGTGCATCAACGCCCCGTTTGCTCATCGTTGAGTGTTTGGGGAGGTCAGCTGATGGTGGACGGTGGCATGATGTATATGCATGGAGGAGAGACCACAAATTTGACAGAGAGCACAGCGGCGACAACTCACTGAGCAGCAAAGATATGAAACAGATTGTTTAAAAGACTTTTATAAGGTTTTTATAAGATTTTATAAGGTTTTTATAAATTTTTTATATGGTATTTACAAGGTTTTTTTAAGGTTGTTATAAGGTTTCTTATAAGGTTTTTTCTAAGGTTTTTCTAAGTTTTCTTAGAAGGTTTTTTCAAAGGTTTTTTTGAAGGTTGTAATTTTTTTTTGGCTGGAAAGTTTTTGTCATAAACTTTTTTATCAAAAATATTTTTGGCAGAAATGTTTTCCGGAAATTTTTTGACTGGAAAATATGCCGAAAATGTTTTGGCGGGAAAATTTAGTTTTTCATTTTGTTGACAAAAATATTTTTTATATAGAGGTAAAATGGTCATTAAAAATGATAGAATGGCAAAAATGAAAATGACCAAAAGGGAGTATTTTTGAAAAACATATAGTGAAAAGAGTATTTATAAATTATAACAAATTCTCCTAAGTTTTTGGTTCACTTGTAATGGAGTTGGTTTGCGAGTTACAGAGAAAGGTCAAATTCAAAAAAAAAAAAAACTTAACATCCAAAAAAATAATCTTAGTTCGTAAAGTTGTCTCAGTTCATATTTTTCAAACGTTTTTTTAACAGTTATAGAATAACCTACAAATTGATAATTATTAATTTATATTTTAAAATATTAAAGATTAATTTATAGATAATATTATAAGATCACTATAAATTAATAACATATTATTTGAAACGACCTGACCCAATTTTTTTTTTAAATAATAAATAATAATAATAATAATAACTATGACTAGTGGTCCCATATCCACTAGCCACCAAACCACAATCACAAACAACAGCGAAATAACAATACCAATTAAATAACCAACAAACCAATAACCAATAATAAACCATAATTAAATAACCAATAACCAAACCTAACCATTTCAATGTCAAACAACAGGAAACAAGTAACCGGCAACCTAGCAAATTCTAAGTACCCAACTCTAGCAACCTAGCAACGCCAGACAACAACAAATTGAGTCCCTAGAACATCTTCCTCTTCATTGCCTTGATTCCATGATCACACTTTGCCTTTACCTGCACCACAAACACAACACTGGACATCTAGTGTCGACCAACACCACTTGGGTGTCGACCGACACCTGCTCGACACCCCCGAAACCCTAACGGTGTCGACCGACACCTCCACATGGTGTCGACCGACACTTACTAAGTTCCCAAGCCGTCCTCACGTTAGTGTCGACCGACACCACTGTCGAGCAGTGATTTCCTTCGAACAGAACCTCCGAATCTCGCCTCCAAACTGCTCCTTTTCGTCCCACACAATCCCAGGAACGAATCCAAGCCTCAAGAGCTACGAAAAACTCACATACAACCAAAACAAACAACCAAACAACACACAATATCACAGAAACAGAGATCTTAGCTTAGATAAGCCATGATCATGCACTCACCTTAGCCAACAAAGAGATCTAAGCCCAAAAGACGAAGCTACGACCACAAAAACCTTCCCACCATGTTCCTAGCCATGGATCTTCACTCTCACAGCAAGATCTCTCCAAAAACACTTTCAAATCTCACAAACTCTCTCTAAAACCTCAAGAACAGTTTCTCTCCTTTTTCTCTCAAAAAAACACAAAGCGGCAGACAAAATAAAACTCCAAAACCCTTCTGGTCGACAATTCCCTTATATAACCCGGTCCAATGGTTTTTTCTAAACGAAACCAGTTCAAATCGATGATTAAATCGATCTGGTCGAACCAGAATAAGTGGTGTCGACCGACACCACCATGAGTGTCGATCGAC
Source organism: Camelina sativa (assembly GCF_000633955.1). Taxonomy (NCBI): domain Eukaryota; kingdom Viridiplantae; phylum Streptophyta; class Magnoliopsida; order Brassicales; family Brassicaceae; genus Camelina; species Camelina sativa. The sequence goes on along the minus strand of NC_025685.1, from coordinate 15,757,646 downwards.
ACCACCATGAGTGTCGATCGACACCTACCCCCAAAACGCTAAGTTTTGGTTCGAGGGTGTCCCAACAATATCAACTTTTAGAAATTTTAATGTATGTACAAATAACTGTCATATTTCATTATTTTACTCAATTTCACAAAATTAAATGTTATTTTAAATTTTGCATTATATTCTACTTTATATTTAATTTTACTATATTTTCAATAGGTTAATAATAAATATAAATAAACAATAATCATTTTCTACCATGATATGTTTCTTCATTTTCCTTGAATTTATATATATAGTAAGATATCGTTCTTTGTTTCATAAAAAAACTACTACATCTTTAGATTTTATATTTTCAGTTGACTTATATGTCTTCATTTTCAATATCCTTACCTCTTAAGTATTTTTGCACTCTCCCATCGAGTCTAACCATGGCAGATTGGCCGTTGCTTCCCATAGACTTACTAGAACTAATTGTTGGCCGTTTTGATACATCTTTCGAGATTGTCGTCTTCCGGTCTGTCTGCAGCTCATGGCGGTCTGTTGTTCCTTCGCCGCGTGATCCCGGCCGCTTAGTCAATAAAACTTATATCCCTCCAATTCTCCACTATTTATACACCTTCAGGGGAAAAGTTCGGTTTGGTAGCGATGATAAGTATTGGACATTCAAAAAGGTTCCAGTTAATCTCGTGAGATTCAAGACTCCCTTTGGTGATGACTATTTATTGGCAGGGATGTGTGAGCGAAACTCTGGGAAACCAATGTTGATGTCGTCGCCATTAGGATGTTATAGTCTTTTCACTCCCGAATGTAATATAATGTTGTTCAACTCTCTTTCAACTCAAATCATCCCTTTGTGCCATCAATACAAGGTTAGTTTTGATCCCTAATACTCTTTTTCTTTAGCATGAGTTCTCTTCTTTTTTTTTTTTTTTTTTTTTTTAATGTGTGTCACACCAAATACAGATCTAACAGAGGTTAAAGTTTGTTAAATTTGATATGTCGAACTTCTCTTTAATTTAATTAGTTATTGCATGAGTTTCATGTCATTCATTGTATTACGTTTTTGTGATAATCTTGCTAAAGTACGTGTTCGGGATTCAATGTTGTATAAATCACATTCAGTAAATGAATATCCAAGTCATACTAGACATTGATACAATAATATCTTCATATCTAAGAGCGGTACCAGATCTAAATTAGCCATAAAAATTGCCTTGATATATATTATTACCCATCAATAAATGCACACGATTTTTTTATTTTTTTTTATTGGTCTTCGATTAAGCTTACATGGCCTTGGATGTAGATAAGCTTGGAGGTGTACAATTATTGTTTGGGATTCGTTGGTGAATGGGTAAGTTATTACAAAATGGTTGAATATCTTGAACTGAATACTGAAGATTGCAGAGATTTCAGATTGCTAGCTGAAATAGACGGTGAAATGATCATATTTAACAGCCTCGACTTGAGATGGACGAACATTTCGGTCACTCCTGAGAGATGTCAAGATATAGTTTCTTTTAAAGGAAAGTTTTATGTGGTTGATACAAGTGGATGGGACATGTCTTTGTAATCGAACCCTCTTTCGAAGTTTCAGAGATCCCATCGGTCACACGGTCGACTTACAAGTCTTCAAAAGAGAATCTGGTGAAGTCAGGAGAAGAGTTGTCGCTAGTGCAACAGTTCACACCAGGAGAATCTGATCAAGAAGAATATATCATCTATAATGGGTTCCCACTTGAAGTGTCTCATCTTGAACATATGTATACATGGTTCAGAGTCTTTAGGCTGGATGAAGAAGGCGGGAGGAAGAAGTGGGTTCAAGTTAATGACTTGAACGACCGAGTGGTCTTTCTTGGAGATCGGATCAATCTCTGCTGCTCGGTACAAAATCTTCCGGGTGCAAAGGAGAATTGCATTGTGTTCATTGATTCGAGAAATGGTATTATTAATGACAGTGAATCGATCCTTTTATTTGACTTAAGAACCAAAAGGACTAGTACTGCCTTTCGTGAATGCAAAGGCTACATGGGCGCATTTGGTGCAAATCTTGAATCTCTCGTATCTTGTGGAGTTTTGACTTTACCAAATCCATCAACAAGCATCTATGATATAATAAGTGATTCTATCTGGCTTACTAAGAATAAGTGTGAAGAAAAACAGATTAGAAAATTGTAAGCTTTCTGACATCGTTGAGAATCGGATTAAGGTTCGGTTCAAATAATTTGGTTTGGACTCAGTTTTCATTGCCCACTTAAAATATGATCGTTTTTTTTTGTTGTGGTTGTCTATCTGAATATTTTATTCATGTTTCACGAGAGGATGACACATTAGTTTTAAAATTTAAGCTGGTGTTGACACATCATTTAAAATCAATAGCCAATAGAATTATAACTAGAGATGTCAAGCGGACTCCATACCTGTGGGCCTAGCCCAAATAGTACTTTAGCGGGGCGGTATGGACACTAAATATTAAGCCCGTTAAAAAGCGGGCCTTGCGGGCCTTGCGGGCCTAGCCCAAACGGATTGCGGGTTTTAGCGGGTTATATCCACAGGTTGGCGGATTGGCCCGTGGTCTTCAAATATCAAATAAAAATAAATATTTAATATAGATACATAACTATTTTTATATAATTTTAAATATATATATTTTAAAAGGATGTGGTAATACAAAGAATTTAATGTAAAAAAATTAAAACATCTACAAAAAATTAATATAAACATTAATTTTACTTAAAATTGTTTTTTAAAATTATTATTTATTATTTTTACTTTATTTTAATATATTTTTTTTATTTTATTTTATTTATTAAAATATTATTTAGGCCCGCGGGCCAGCCCGCTAACCCTCTGGGCTTACCGGGCGGGCTTGGACATAACTTTTATGTTTGCGGGCTTAGCGGGCCAGCCCGTTCCAGTCCAAAAAATAGAAATTGCCCGCTGCGGATGGCCCATATGGGCGCGGGCTGGCCTTTTTGACACCTCTAATTATAACAAATAATACACATCAGCATTTTTAACCAGTAATAATCGTTTTCTATTCCATGTCACTTTCTCTCTTTTGAGCAAACCTAGTCACTCTTCCTTTGTTAGTTGTACAAAGATGTCGATAAAAGTTAGAAATCGAAAGCTTTCAACTTCTTCCAGCGATGTCTCATCTCGAGTTGTATCGTGATATCTGTCATGTCGGAGTTAACGAGATTTTGGCCCGAAATGGATCCCCGATTTCAGGCGTTTAAGGCTATGGATGGTCTTGGAAATATATAGTGAATCGAGTTGAAGGAATGAGCGATGATTAGACATTACTGGCTTAGGGACTCTAAACTCAAACCTAAACCCACCTTGAAGAACTTGATCGAGCATGCAGGTTGAAGCTAAAAAAAAGCATAAATATTAAGGAATCATATTTAGGGATTTCTGAAGAAGCTTCGTGGCACTCTAACTTCAGAAATTTTGCCTATGGCTACGGCGAAGGCTTACCATATTATCCCTCCGAGAGTGATCTCCACGTTGTCTTCTCATATAGTAAGTGTAGTTTGTGTTTCTGAAGTTTATATATCTTTAAATGGGTTTTTCTTATGCCTTTTTGTTTGTACAAATTGTAGATATTATGAAGTTGTTGATGCCAATCTTATTCAAGACAAGAGGACTAGTAAATCAGGGTTTTTCGTTTGCTGTTATGAAGATCAAAGAAGTACCACTCTTGTTATTGGTTATTGAAGCTCTTTTTTCGATGACTCTTGCACATTGTTTTTATGTGGATTTTGGTGTTGTAATTTATTGATTGAAGCTTTTTTGTTAGTTTTTGTGATTGCAGTAATTTGAATGGATCTGAAGTGTTGGCGAAGGTCATTAGGATGGATAAACCATTGTGGCAAATATGTTAAGTAAGAAGAAGATGATGAAGAGTATGCAGACCTTTTGAAAGGGAAGAGTGTACTCGTGGGGTTTCTTGCATCGTGTTTACTTGCAATCGATCTTGAATAAACCCTTTTATGTCGTGAGGTTCACTAAGAAGCAATAACTTGGAAAAATAAAGATGGACATCCTCCATGCAAACAATTTGTACTTCTCCTCAAACCTTCATAATTAAAATCTAAAACCAAAAATACTACCGATAACATTGTCAAAAACTATATTAATAATGACTTTTTTAATTACAAACGCAAAATTATCTAAAAATAATAAAAATAAAAACAAAATATAAAATAATCTCACGACGTAGCGTGGGTACTATCCTAATTTATAAAAACAAACTTGTTTAAAAAACAACTTATGTAGAAAACAAACTATAACAAACTTGGACCTAATTCTAATGCAGCCCATTACTGCTAAACCAATTGCTCGATTCAGTTTTTAAAATTTTTTCCAAATTGTCGATGTCTTCTTTGTCGTTAAACCATGGTCCGACTGTGTATGTGCGTTTACTCAATCATGCTCGATTTATTCTTCTTCGAACCACCATAATCCATGTGTTTCTTCTTCAAATCTTCTTAGTCGAGCCTAGAATATGTTCATCGAGGACTCAACCGTCATTCATAAATAAATAAAAAAGTTGAAGGGGTTATATCCGCGGATCTTCACACTGTGACAAGATCTGGTGATGTAGCAGTCATTCAAATCCTTACTCTACTCATCATTTTATATGGGTATGTTCTCTAATTCTCTAAAACCATATATCAGTTTTGTAATTTTGTTTTTCTTGTACCAAATTGAAAACAAGAGTGATAAGAGACGGTGAATTTGGTCAGAAGAAGAATATCAACTGCTTCACTTTTAATAGCAGGAGCATATGACAACACTACGATCTGGCTGTTCTCAAGTACTGGGGACCCGACACACCATCTTTTATTTTCCGGTAAACCAAAATAAAAAAAAAAAAAAAAAAA